>NC_086103.1:95382003-95738669 GCF_963921235.1 Mobula hypostoma | reverse complement strand
TGGAGCTTAGAAAACTAGAGGGCTATGGGTAACCCAAGGTAATTTCTAAAGTACATGTTCGGCACAGCATTGTGGGCCAAAGGGCCTGTATTGTGTTGTAGGTTTTTCTACATTTTTAAGTATAGGAGGAAAGGTTTGATACTGAGGCTTTATGAGGCATTGGTCAGACTGCGCTTGGAGCATTGTGAGCAGCTTTGGCTCCTTATTTAAGAAAACAATGTGCTGGCATTAGAGAGGGTCCAGCTGACATTCAGAAGAATTATTCCGTGAATCAAAGTGTTAACGTATGAGGAGCATTTGTTGACTCTGGGCTTATACTCCCTGGAGTTCAGAAGAATGTGGAGGGACACCATTGAAGCCGACTGCATATTAAAAGGCCTAGATACACTGGATGTGGAGAGGATGTTTCCTCTGGTGGGGGAGTCTAAGACCATAAGACCATAAGACAAAGGAGCAGAAGTAGGCCATTCGGCCCATCAAGTCTGCTCCGCCATTTTATCATGAGCTGATCCATTTTCTCCTATTTAGTCCCACTCCCCCACCTTCTCACATAACCTTTGATGCCCTGGCTACTCAGATACCTATCAATCTCTGCCTTAAATACACGCAATGACTTGGCCTCCACTGCTGCCCGTGACAACAAATTCCATAGATTCACCACCCTCTGACTAAAAAAATTTCTTTGCATTTCTGTTCTGAAGGGCGCCCTTCAATCCTTAAGTCATGCCCTCTCGTACTCGACTCCCCCATCATGGGAAACAACTTTGCCATATCCACTCTGTCCATGCCTTTTAACATTCGAAGTGTTTCTATGAGGTCTCCCCTCATTCTTCTAAACTCCAAGGAATACAGTCCAAGAGCGGACAAATGTTCCTCATATGTTAACCCTCTCATTCCCGGAATCATTCTAGTGAAGACCAGAGTACACAATGTCAGAAGAGAGGGACGTCCATTCAGAATAGAGATGAGGAGCAATTTCTTTAGCCTGAGGGTGGTGAATGTGTAGAATTCTTTGCTCCAAACAGCTGTGCACGCCTAGTCATCAGGTGGAGGTTGATACGTTCTTGATAATCAGGGCACCAAAGTTTACAGGGAGCAGGCAGGAGAATGGGGTTGAGGGATAATAAATCAGCCATGATGGATTGGCAGAACAGACTCAATGGACCGAATGGCCTAATTCTGCCTGTGTCTTAGGTTTTATTGTATCAAGTGTGGAGTATGCTACAGGCTACTGGGGTCATAAGGTTAGATTGGGAAAGGTGAGGTCAGAGCAAAACAATGCCAGGTAGAGTGACTTTGCAGTGAGTGGTGTGGCCTAAGTATTGGAATGGCATTGGCCTAATCCCAACAGGTGTAGTGCACAGTAAGTACAGGTTCGCTACCATATGAGTATGTATCTGATGATGAGCGTCAGTACATTTGGCTTTCCATCAAAGGTTCAACTTCTTGTCAAAGTATGCATGTACAACTCTGATATTTGTCTTCTCCACATAGCCATGAAATACAAAAAGACATCAACTCCCGCCCCAGCCCAGAGAAGAAACAAACAAATCTCGCAGACCCCAAAATCCCCCAGCCTCTCCATTGCAGAAAAAAATCCTGTGACAATAGCATCAAATTCCCCCAACCTGCCCCCGCACAAAAATACAGCAAAAATGCTTCAAATCCTCCACCCCTCCCTGCAGAAAAAACAGCGACAATAACAATCTGAAGCCAAATGCAATGTTAGCATTCACTGCAAGAGGACTAGAATATAAAAACAAGGATGTAAAGTTCAGACTTTATACAGCACGGGTGAGGCCTCACTTAAGAGTATTATGAGCAGTACTGGGCCCCTTATCTTTGAAAGGATGTCCTAAAACTGGAGAGGGTTCAAAGGAGGTTAAAGAAAATGATTCCAGGATTGAATGGCTTGTCACATGAAGAGTGATGGCTCTGGGCCTGTATTCACTGGAATTCAGAAGAATGAGTGGTGACCTCATTGAAACCTGTCGACTGTTGAAAGGCCTTGATACAGTGGGTGTGGAGAGGATGTTTACTCTGACGGGAGAGTTTAAGATCAGAGGACACAGCCTCAGGATAGAGGATGCCCTTTTAGAATGGAGACGAGGAAGAATTTCTTTAGCCAGAATCTGTGGAATTCTTTGCCACAGGCAGCTGTGGAGGCCAAGTCTTTATGTATATTCTTGACTGGTCAGGGCATGAAGGGACATGGGTGAAGAAGGCAGGAGATCAGGGCTGAGAGGAAAATTGGACCAGCTAGAATGAAATTGCAGAGCAAACTCGATGATCCAAAAGGCTTAATTCTGCTCCTATATCTTATTTTTGGTCTGATTATTGACTTCAGGATGAGGCAACCCTGCTGGAGGATCAGAGGTGGAGAGGGTCAGCAACTTTAATTCCTCAAGTGTTATAATTTCAGATTACCTACCCGGGGCCTAGCTGTTATGTGCAATTATAAAGAACACGCAGCCCCGCTCCTTCCAAAGGATTTTGTGAAGATTCTGCATTACATCTAAAACTTTGACAAATTTCTATAGATGTGTGGTGGGGAGTATATTGACTGGTTGCATTACAACCTAGTATGGAAACACCATTGTCCTTGAATGGAAAACTCTACTAGAAGTAGTGGAGCAACACACATCAAAGTTGCTGGTGAATGCAGCAGGCCAGGCAGCATCTCTAGGAAGAGGTACAGTTGAAGTTTCAGGCCGAGACCCTTCGTCAGGACTAACTGAAAGAAGAGATAGTAAGAGATTTGAAAGTGGGAGGGGGAGATCTGAAATGATAGGAGAAGACAGGAGGGGGAAGGGATGGAGCTAAGAGCTGGACAGTTGATTGGCAAAAGGGATATGAGAGGATCATGGGACAGGAGGCCTAGGGAGAAAGAAAAGGGGGAGGGGGGAAGCCCAGAGGATGGGCAAGGAGTATAGTGACAAGGACAGAGGGAGAAAAAGGAGAGAGAAAAAAATATATAATAATAAAAGATAAATAAATAATGGATGGGATACGAAAGGGAGGTGGGGCATTAACGGAAGTTAAAGAAGTCAATGTTCATGCAACACCTTATATTCCGTCTGGGTAGCCTCCAACGGAATATAAGGTGTTGCATGAACATTGACTTCTCTAACTTCCATTAATGCCCCACCTCCCCCTCGTACCCCATCCTTTATTGCCCATCCTCTGGGCTTCCCCCTCCCCCTTTCTTTCTCCCTAGGCCTCCTGTCCCATGATCCTCTCATATCCCTTTTGCCAATCAACTTTCCAGCTCTTAGCTCCATCCCTTCTGCCTCCTGTCTTCTGTCATTTCGGATCTCCCCCTCCCCCTCCCACTTTCAAATCTCTTATTAACTCTTCTTTCAGTTAGTCCTGACGAAGGGTCTCGGCCCGAAATGTCGACTGTACCTCTTCCTAGAGATGCTGCCTGGCCTGCTGCATTCACCAGCAATTTTTATGTGTGTTGCTTGAAATTCCAGCATCTGCAGATTTCCTCATGTTTGCGTTAGAAGTAGTGGATATGGCCCAGTCCATCACGGGTAAAGGCCTCCCCACCACTGAGAGCATATATTCGGAGCGCTGTCAAAGGGAAAGCAGCATCCATCATCAGTGATCCCCCTCAAGTCATGCTCTCTTCTCACTGCTGCCTTCAGGAAGGTGGTAAAAAGCCTCAAGACTCACTCCACAAGATTCAGGAACATTTATTACCAATCAACCATCAGGCTCTTAAACCACAAGATTCACTTGCCCATCACTAAAATTATCCCACAACCTATGGACACACTTTCAAGGACCCTTCCTCTCAGGTTCTTGATAAGTATTGTTTATTTATGATTATTTTTCTTTTTTTTTAAATATTTGCAGAGTTTGTTGTCCTTTGCAATTACATTGCTTCCCTATCTGGCACAGCAGTTACACCCTGGGACACTTTGGGGTGGAAGATATGATCAACAGATTCTCCCAGTGATGGTGGAATTTCAAGTTCAAGGCACAAGCTTGAAAAGTATTTGAAATATGCATGACATGCCAGAAAACAGATCCTGGAGCAGCTGAAAACCTACCGCAATTAAGTGCTCTTGCTCCACCTGGTCCATTTTACATTTACAAATGGACTGCATTGATTTGTCAAAGTGTCAAGGATACTCAGATGTACTGGTAATTGTGGACAAGCTTTCAAGATGGGACGAAGCTATTCCAGCAACTGCGCACACAGCAAAAACGCCGATCACTAACTATATTCCTACATGGAGATTGTCACGTCGCATCGACTCTGACCAAGAACTCATTTCACTGGCAGTGTCTGTCAGGATTAATGTCAACTGGTGAACATTGGGTGATGTGGACAATGGAAAGACTATTCAGAGTCATCAGGAGAAGTTGAACAAATGAATGGAATCATCAGATATGACCAATTAAGTATCATGGGGAAGGCGTACTGTGGCCTATGGCTTTTCCTATGGTTTAATGTAGCTTCAGAGCAACCCCAAACAAGAAAACTAAATTAAATCCATTTAAGGTCTTATATCACTGCTGGGAGCTCTTGAACTCAGACAGGCTGATATTCACATTATGGCAGATGGTTTAGTTAACTATTGTGTGAAATTAACCCAAACTGTCTGGTTTGCATTTCAATAGGTTTCTGCTGCTTGGAGTAATCCAACAAGCAGAGGACAGCCTGATTCGTGGTGAGTGAGTCCTGAATAAGAAAGCACATAAAGGATCCACTGGGGGTTTGGTGGGAACTCTTATCAAGTGCTGCTAGTTACTAACTCATTGATGAAAGTAGAAGCTAAAGGTAGGTGGATACACACTAGCCATTGCAATTGAGCTAAAGTAGTCCAACAAGAAGACCAAGCATCAAGGTTAATGTGCCAGTAATTTATGCCTCGGGCTGCACAGAGGAGCTAGAGTTGAACGTTCAAGGTGGTGCGATCTATTAATTATTCTATTATGATTCGTTGAGCATGCCTGCAAGAAAATGAATCTCAGGGTAGTTTATGGTGACCTGTTATGTACTTTGATAATAAATTTACGTTGAACTTTTGAACATTGAGATGTGTTGTATGTGAGTGGTTGGTGGTGGGTGATAGTGTTATTGCATTTGAGGGTATACTTGCTGTCATTTGTAAATATGCTTTATGTCTGGTAGAAAGGCTACATTGGATTCTGATGTTTTTAATCCCAGGAAGTCCAAAAAGAGACATAAAACATGTTGCTTCATGATCATCTTGTTAAGTGGTAATGGAACAAAGAGAATCGGAAACAGGGCTAGACACAAAGAAAAATAAAGGTGACAAGCCAACATGCACTGCCCTTTTTATACCCCAGATAAAGACATTCCATTCAAATTTGTAGATAAGAGTTAATCAATCAGATGGCCCCCATTCAAATACTACAATGCCAGATGAGCTTCCAGAATGATACCAAGAACTGTAGGCACTAGAGAACTAATTATATAAAATACAAACCAGCATAAAAATTAAACCAGAAAGAAAATACTGTTTATACAAAAGCTAATTGCTAGTTGAAGGTAAGCTTTGGAGTTGGGCTGAAATAGGTGTCAGGTAGCTCAGGTTTGCAGTTAACAGGCAATAGGCTTGATGCTCGCAGTGGACAGGTTTAGTGGTTCTACATTTTCTGTCAGCTGAACAAAATCCTAGTATCAGTTTTGGAGAGGGTTGTGTGAACTAGGCAAGCTGTTCGGTGTAAAATTCAACTTTGGGTTTGAAAGAAGCACGGTGTTAAAGTGGTTAGTGTTGGGCAGGGTTTTGTTTGCTGTAGAGTGGGTGTGGATTTGGTGCAGGATACAAGAGGCCTGATATTGAATTACAATAGTCTTCGTCTCAGGTGACACTTCCTTTGTGTCAACAGGATAGATGTTGTCAGGTTGGGTTAAATTTGATCAAATAGGGGTTGCCTTGATATTCACTGGTATTAACTTACTAAAAAGTGATAGGCTAGGCACCCATAATTAATCTTTATGACAGGTGATTGTTGATGGTGGTCTGACTAGGGGTGCTCACATCACTCAGTATGAAGTTGAGGAGATCACATCATAATCATCAATGCAGCATGTGAGATTAGAAACAAATGCAAATGAGTTACTGCTTTATTTATAAAGACTATTTAGGTCAACAAATGGTCAGAAAGGAAGAGATAAAAGGACAATCTTATATCTCTTGTGGTGTGGGGAAGGGAAGATGTTTCACTGGAACCTTGATGGAACTGGCAGACTTTGCAAAGGATGATCTGTTGAAGGTAGAGACTTATGGAGTAGAGTGGGGAATGCTGTCTTTTTCCCAAGAAGAGATGGGGCAAGCATAGTTGAGGGGGTAATAGTTGCAATGTGGTCAAAGGCTTTGTCCTCTAAGGCCAGTTTCAGAAATGAGGAAACTTCTGAGGCATCTGTGTGGAAAATATCGTCACATAAAATACAAAGATGATGGAATAACTGAAAGAAAGTGATGCAGACCTTCTCCATTTGGAAAGAAGTACAGTCATGACAGCTATAGTAATTTGTAAGATTGTAGTGTATGTTTGTGACTAGCCTATCTCCTAAATTGCAGACAGAGAGACCTGCAGTCAAGATACAAGATTGTTTAATGTCATTTCCAGTACACAAGTATAAAGGAGAACAAAATAATTGTTACTCAGGATCTCAAGTAGCATTACAAAAACCAGTAAGAATACAATCATAAAAAAATATAAGCACATAAAATAGTTTATATACATACAGTGAGGCTGGCACAGGAATGTCCGTACGCAAGGTTACTTTGACAGGACATAAAAAAGTAGTGATGGGATAAGGATGGACCATTTGATGCCAAGCAGAATGGGATATGGCACCAAAAATAATGAAATTTTGATTTAAGGATGAGGGCAGCAGCACTTGGGGAGTAGCACCAATCCTCGTGCTGGTGTTCTGGAAGCAGAGTTGAGGTGAAGCACAAACAGGGCTTTGGCAGGACCGGATCAAAAGTTGTTCTATATATTCCATAAAGAAGGTAAGCACTGCAAGTTGCAATAGCTACATGTTTGGCCGCAGGAAACTGATGTTTATTATATGACAAAGAACTCAGCCAGGTCTTAGTTTAGGATAGACAAGGTCACAGCAGGAAGTTGTTTTGTTAGGCATGATAGGAATCCTGGTGGCCAACTTGGTATTGAATAGGCATAAATTGACATATTTTAGAACCTGCACTGATGGGAGAAGCAGATTATAATCCTTTAAAATGGTAACCAAACCCACTAATGAAAATGCTGACATACTTCTTTCACAAAGTATGAATAACTTTGAACTATTCATTGTTATTAAGATTTGAACATGCACTGCAGCCGATAATAAAATTCAAGTCTGAACCCTTAATGATAGTCTAGTGCTCTCCATTTTAACACTGCTAATCAGTATAAAATGAATATACAGGTTTCCCCTGCCATCCAAATGTAGAGCGTTCCTATGAAACGGTTCGTAAGCCGGAATGATGTAAAGTGAAGAAGCAATTACCATTTATTTATATGGGGAAAATTTGTGAGCATTCGCAGACCCAAAAATAACCTACCAAATCATGCCAAATAACACATAAAACCTAAAATAACAGTAACATATAGTAAAAGCAGGAATGATATGATAAATACACAGCCTATATAAATTAGAAATACTTCTCTACAACGATTGCCTGCACTGTTCTCCGTAGCGAAAATCTCACGCAAGCGCTCTCGGCAGAAACATGGTGCAAGCGCTCAGTAACCTTTAAGCTATGAAGCTGCCAAATCATACCAAATAACACGTAAAAATACACAGCCGATATAAAGTAGAAATAATGTATGTACAGTGTAATATCACTTACAGGGATCAGGAAGACAGCGTCAAGAACACTGATGATGGTGTGTTAGGCTGAGTCGTTGGAGGTTGGGGTGGTGCAGTGGCCCCCACCCTCCGGGCAGCAAACCGATATCGATCTGCGAAGCATGCAGGGGTACAGCGGTGGCCGGGATGCACCCAGCACATCTTTAAGAAAAAAGCCGAAATAAACAAGCTAATTAATTAGGTGCCGCCCGGCACGTAAATGTCGGCCCAGATCAGAGGTGACGCAACTGGCAATTGTCTCTGATCTGCGCCGACATTTACGTGCCGGGTGGCACCTAATTAATCAGCTTGTTTATTTCGGCTTTTTTCTTAAAGACGTGCTGGATGCCTCCCAGCTACCGCTGCATTCTCCGCGAATTGGTATCTGTCCGCGGCCCGGGGGTTGGGGTGGTGGGACACGGGGGTGTCGTCTCATTGTCAATCAGGGCAGGCAGGTCATCTTCTTCTACATCTGCCTGCCCTCGATGTCGAAGGTCGAGGTTCGTCATCTGCTGTGGCTGATGTGGAAGGCTTGAAAAACGACAGTATGCTTGACTGTCTAGCCTCACACATTGTTCTATCATACAGTTCTTTGTAAGCACTCAAACCATCTTGCAAATATGCCCTAAACCAACGTACCCTTTCAAAATTAAAGTCGTACTTTATCATTGCAGCGAAAATCTCACACAGTTGCTTCACGTTCAGTTCCTGGACGACTTCACTTTCGCTACTGCATTCGGTTTTGATTGTTATCCTTTCCTCTTCCAATTGCATCAGCTCTTCATCTATCAGTTCTTGGTCATGGGATGCCAAAACCTCTTCAACATCATCTTTGTCAACTTCCACAAGCCAAACTCACTTTGTCCTTACTTCGTTCACCACGATCAAAACGCTTAATTATGTCTAGTTTTACGCTAAGTGCAACACCCTTACGAGTTCTTTCAGGCTTTTCCAATACCTTAGAACTCATCTTGCTAACGGCTGCTCACAGGCACGTGTTTAAGCAATGCCGGCGAGAATGCCGTTCCAAATACGGGGGAGAGTGGCTGCTCGGGGCGCGCGGCGCGCTGCTTTTTCCGCACGCTGCCTTTTTTCGTAACAGTGAAAACACCTTCTGTTAGCAAAAACAGATAACTAATGTAGGTCTTTCGTAACAGTGAGGTTTCGTAAAGTGAACGATCGAAAAGTGGGGGACACCTGTATTAAGGTGTCATTGCATACCGCTTTTCCAAAAGTTCCCTTCTGGAGAGTGGTACAGGGCTATTAAAACAAAAGCATCACTGCATTTTAAAAATTTCTTCCCCCAGGCATTTAATCTGATCAATCATTCTAGCTCCCCCCCGCCAATCTATCTATTACTCCAGTCACTGCACTGCAGTATAAACACTTTTACAATGCTTTTTACAGGCTATTATTTATGCATATTGTCATAGCTTAATTGTGTCTTTTTGTTGCACAGTGCACCAATACACCACAACAATTTCTTCATGCACTGTATATGGCAAATCAAGTTGATCATTGTGACGTCTGTCCATCGGTGATGACATTCAGTATTTAAAGCACACTTAACCCAACAAATTCAGATTACTTTTTTTCCAAAAAATTGTGTCAGAAAGAACAATCACTTGTTTCTGCATACACAATGTTAAGCAATGCAGTAATAAAATAGTTTGTTTGTTGAAGCATTATTTACTGACATTTTCCTTTATTTACTGATATTTCCTTATCACTTCCCGTGCTATCATGTGACACATTAAGAAACACCAGAAAATATCTAACAAGTAAAATTATTTGTAAAACAGTCAATGCACCCCCTCCAGTCAAGTGAGATGGTGGCATGCTTCTGCCCCTCCATCAGACTGCCTCGCTGATCAGTAACAGTTCTCACGATCACACCCATTCTCTAGGAAAAGAACTGTTTCTCTTTTTTGCCTTTCCTTTCTCCCTTCAAACCTCTCTTTGCTGTACACAGCCTGAAATTGTGTGGAAAACTAGAAAAACAAATAGATTTTTACAGAATAAAACTAGTGATAAAAGGATGTTTTTTCCAGACTGGAGGCCTGTGACTAGTGGTATTCTGCAAGGATCGGTGCTCGTTTCATTATTTCTAATAATAATGATTTAGGTGAAAATGTAGGTGGACTGATTAGTAAATTTACAGATAACATGAAAATCGATGGAGCCGCGCCTAGTGAGGACGGTTATCCAAGGATACTAAACAGTATACAGACCAGCTGGAAATTTGAGAAATGGCAGATGTAATTTAATCCAAACACGCGCGAGGTGGTTTATTGTGTGATATCCCTGGCAAGACTCAGAGGAAACAATGATGTTCACAGGGATCTTGGGGTGCAAGTACAAGGCAACATGTGGATAGGTTGGTAAAAATACTTACGGAATTGGTTGGGCCAATGAGTAAAAAAAGTTAGGAAGTAACGTTGCATGGGAAGTCATATTACATTTGCAGAATGTTATGCAGTTCTGAACAGTATACTACAAGGAGGATATAGAGGCTTTGGAAAGGGCACAGAAGGGGTTCACCAGAATGTTGCCTGGGTTGAAGTGCATTAGCTGTAAAGAGAAGTTGGACAAAACTGGATTATTTTAGACATAGAAGCAGAATCAGGTCATTCAGCCCATTGAGTTTGCTCCACCATTTCATCATGGCTGATTTATTATCCTTCTTAACCCCATTCCCCTGTAACCTTTCACACCATGATTAATCAAGAACCCATTAACTTCTGCCTTAAATATACCTAATGACTTGGCCTGCACAGCCATCTGTGGCAATGACTCACCACCGTCTGTCTAAAGACATTTTTCATCATCTGTTCTAAACAGATGTCCTCCTATTCTGGTCCTAGACTCACCCACTTATAGCAAACATCCTCTCCATATCTACTCTATATAGGCCTTTCAATATTCGATAGGTTTCAATGAGATCGTCATTCATTCTTCTAAACTCCAGCAAGTACAGACCCAGAGCCATCAAACACTCCTTGAATATTAATCTCCCTTTTTAAGGAAAGTGAGGAACACTTTAAAGGGACACAAGATGTAACATTTTCACACAGACGATGATGGAGACAGGCTCATTTACAAAGTTTAGAAAACATTTAGACAAGGTCATGGATTAAGAAAGGTTTTCAGAGATATGGGCCAACTTCAACAGCACTAGCTAAGAGAAGCACCTTGGTCATCATGGGCAAGTTAGGGCAAGAGGCCTGCTTCTGTATTGTGTAACCCTGACATTCAGCAGGTGGCTGAGGCGGTGCTGTAAGACAGATTAGGGCAATGATGGATTGATTCAGAGCCTCAGCCCAGAGAGTCAGACCTGAAGAATCAATGTATGGAAAACACTTTAATGGATCTAAATCGGTGATGCATCATTAAAATCCTATTGCTCAAGGAGTAAATAACAATGACTTATCCAGGGATAACCTACTCCAAGTCACCCCACTAGGATCCAGATCAATGACTTTCTCCTGTGTAATTGAGATCAAAGAAATAAATCTCTCCAGACATTACCTGGATGAATTTCTGGACATTTACAAAATGACCAAATAAGGGCTATTATCATCTATCACAGGAAGTCAAGTAAATTTACGAATCAATTAAGCTGAAAGGAACTGCATCATGCATGATGATGCATCAATTCCTAGGCCATTTTGCTGATGGAAAGTTCAGCCTTAGTATATTTCCCTTTTTCTAAACTATGACTTCCTGTATTGTTTCTTCCCAGTAAAGACCACATATTTTATTTGAACTGGAAAGCAGATTGTTTCAAATCTTTAGGCAATTGTTAACAACGATGGAGGGTTGGTTACTAGTGTGCTGTGCTCATAATGGCAGGTACACAGTCCTGGGACGTACATCTGCTGGACATTTTCTGTGTTTACTCTGAAGCTCAGCTAGTTGGTTTGACTTGCTAAACAAAAACACTTGATTTCCCCTTCAGCCATTCTTGCTTTACATGTTTACAGTGACACAATTCCTAAAGATAGATTTATGCTACATTCATCATTTCTTTGCTGTAATACTTTGCACAGGCTTTTTCTGTCCTACATGATTTAATGCCTTGCCTTTTATATACCAAGCCCAGCACTTGAGAAGTGGGTGGGGATTGCAAATAGGTCTGATGCATTTCAGTCTGGACCAGATGCTTACCAGTACCTGAGTTCTTCTATCATTATACGTAATCCCGGGTAACAATGGCTCCTAATTCACAGATATACACCAATTGATTTTGCCCACAAGTAAGAAAATGCACAAAAAAAATTGATGTGGCACTGATACCCCCTCCAGAGTATTGTAATGAAAAGCATCAAAATCGTACAAGGCTGAAAAGAAAGAACAATTATTAAAAGTGGAGAGAGAGGAAACTAGTCCTTCCATTTGTGGAGCAAACGCATGTGCATACATCAGGTTATTGAATTTAATATTATGAGGGCTTGCTTGTATGTAGGCTGCACATGTGCACTCGTGTGTATAAAATCAGAGGGAGCAAAATCTATCTAACCAACGTTTGTGCAAATTTTATAAAAATTGAAGGAGTTCAAAAATAAGTGTGGGAGGAACAAAAGCAAGATTGGTGAATGTCCTGCTAGAGTATCACAATGAAACTACCATGAACTCTATACATACTCCCTCTCTCAGGGTGACTTGTTTTTCCTTCATTTACAGTCAGCGTGGCTTTGTCAAGGGCAGCTCATGCCATACAATCCTGAGTGAATTCTTTGAGGAAGTAACAAAACATAATGATGAAGGTAGAGCAGTGTATATGGATTTCAGTAAGGCATTTGATAAGGTTCTCCATGCGAGGCTCATTCAGAAAGCAAGGCGACATGGGATCCAAGGAGACCTTGTTTTGTGGATCCAGAAATGACTTGCCCACAGAAGGCAAAGGGTGGTTGTAGATGGTTCATATTCTGCATGGAGGACAGTGACCAGTGGCATTCTGCAGGGATATGCTCTGCGACCACTCCTCTTTGTGATTTTTATAAATGGATGAGGATTTGAAGGGTGGGTTAGTAAATTTGCTGATGACCAAAAGTTGTGGGTGTTGTGGATTGTCTGAAGGGTTGTCAGAGTGACATCAATAGGATGCAGAATGGGCTGACAAGTGGCAGATGGATTTCAACCCAGATAAGTGTGAGGTGGTTCATTATGGTAGGTCAAACTTGAAGACAGAATATAATATTAATGGTAAGCTTTTACAGGTATATTAAGAGTAAAAGGATTGTAAGGGATAAAATTGGTCATCTTGAAGATCAGAGTGGTCGGCTATGTGTGGAACCAAAAGAAATGGGGGAGATCTTAAATAGGTTTTTTGCGTCTGTATTTACTAAGGAAACTGGGATGAAGTCTATGGAATTAAGGGAAACAAGTAGTGAGATCATGGAAACTGTACAGATTGAAAAGGAGGAGGTGCTTGCTATCTTGAGGCAAATTAAAGTGGATAAATCCTCAGGACCTGACAGGGTATTCCCTCGGACCTTGAAGGAGACTAGTGTTGAAATTGCAGGAGCCCTGGCAGATATATTTCAAATGTTGGTGTCTACGGGTGAGGTGCCGGAGGATTGGAGAGTAGCTCATGTTGTTCCGTTGTTCAAAAAAGGATCGAAAAGTAATCCAGGAAATTATAGGCCGGTAAGTTTGACGTCGGTAGTAGGTAAGTTATTGGAGGGAGTACTAAGAGACAGAATCTACAAGCATTTGGATAGACAGGGACTTATTAGGGAGAGTCAACATGGCTTCGTGCGTGGTAGGTCATATTTGACCAATCTATTGGAGTTTTTCGAGGAGGTTACCAGGAAAGTGGATGAAGGGAAGGCAGTGGATATTGTCTACATGGACGTCAGTAAGGCCTTTGACAAGGAGGTTAGTTAGGAAAATTCAGTCGCTAGGTATACATGGAGAGGTGGTAAATTGGATTAGACATTGGCTTAATGGAAGAAGCCAAAGAGTGGTAGTAGAGAATTGCTTCTCCAAGTGGAGGCCTGTGACTAGTGGTGTGTCACAGGGATCAGTGCTGGGTCCATTGTTATTTGTCATCTATATCAATGATCTGGATGATAATGTGGTAAACTGGATCAGCAAATTTGCTGATGATACAAAGACTGGAGGTGTAGTGGACAGTGGGGAAGGTTGTCAGAGCCTGCAGAGGGACTTGGACCAGCTGGAAAAATGGGCTGAAAAATGGCAGATGGAGTTTAATACAGACAAGTGTGAGGTATTGCACTTTGGAAGGACAAACCAAGGTAGAACATACAGGGTAAATGGTAAGGCACTGAGGAGTGCAGTAGAACAGAGGGATCTGGGAATACAGATACAAAATTCCCTAAAAGTGGTGTCACAGGTGGATAAGGACGTAAAGAGAGCTTTTGGTACATTGGCCTTTATTAATCAAAGTATTAAGTATAAGAGCTGGAATGTTATGATGAGGTTGTATGAGGCATTGGTGAGGCCGAATCCGGAGTATTGCGTTCAGTTTTGGTCACCAAATTACAGCAAGGATATTAGTAAGGTTGAAAGAGTGCAGAGAAGGTTTACAAGGATGTTGCCGGGACTTGAGAAACTCAGTTACAGAGAAAGGTTGAATAGGTTAGGACTTTATTCCCTGGAGCATAGAAGAATGAGGGGAGATTTGGTAGAGGTATATAAAATTATGATGGGTATAGATAGAGTGAATGCAAGCAGGCTTTTTCCACTGAGGCAAGGGGAAAAAAAAAAACCAGAGGACATGGGTTAGGGGTGAGGGGGGAAAGTTTAAAGGGAACATTGGGGGGGCTTCTTCACACAGAGAGTGGTGGGAGTATGGAATGAGCTGCCAGACGAGGTGGTAAATGCGGTTTCTTTTTTAACATTTATGAATAAATTGGACAGATACATGGATGGGAGGTGTATGGAGGGATATGGTCCGTCTGCAGGTCAGTGGGACGAGGCAGAAAATAGTTCAGCACAGCCAAGAAGGGCCAAAAGGCCTATTTCTGCGCTGCACTCTTTCTATGGTTTCTATGGTTTTTATGGTAAGACTCTTGGCACTATGGAGGATCAGTGAGATCTTGGGGTCCATGTCCAAAGAACACTCAAAGCTGCTGCGCAGGTTGACAGTGTTGTTAAAAAGGCATATGGTGTGTTGCCCTTCATCAACCATGGGACAGTGTTCAAGAGCCGTGAGGTAATGTTACAGCTATACAAGACTTAGTTAAACCCCACTTGGAGTACTGTGTTCAGTTCTGGTCACCTCATTACAAAAAGTGTGTGGATACTATAGAGAGTGCAGAGGAGATTTACAAGGATGTTGCCTGGATTAGAGAGTATGCCTTATGAGAATAGGTTGAACGAACTTGGCCTTTTCTCCTTTCAGCGACCAAGGATGAGAGGTGACCTGATAGAGGTGTATAAGATGATGAGAGTCATCAGTTGTGTGGATAGCCAGAGGCTTCATCCCAAAACTGAAATGGCTAACATGAGGGGGCATAGTTTTAAGGTGCCTTTTTTTTAGCGTGTCACACCAGACAGTCAGCCATTCTTGTCTGGCACATGGTGTCAGGATTGGTCTCCTTTCGGATTAACTAGGTCATGATATGAACGTTCCTGACTCAACCCTCTTTTTTAAATGAGGCTGAGTGGCTAGCCCGACACTCAGATGGAAAGTGTGCTCGGGGGGTGGCCCGACTTGGATTCCAACTCGGGAGCCTTCGCTCCGGAGTCCGATGCTGATGCCATTGCGCCACCAGCCGGCCAAGGTGCTTAGAAGTAGGTACAGAGGGATGTCAGGGGTAAGTTTTTCCACACAGAGAGTGGAGGGTGCATGGAATGCACTACAAGTGAAGGTAGTGGAGGCAGATACAATAGGGTCTTTTAAGAGACTCTTAGATAGGCACATGGAGCTTAGAAAAATAGAGGGCTATGCGGTAGGGAAATTCTAGGCAGCTTCTAGAGTAGGTTACATGGTCGGTGCAACATTGTGGGCTAAAGGGCCTGTAATATGCTGCAGATTTCCTATGTTCTATATTCTAAAGCAGACAACCAGGAGACCCCTCTGTAGTTACCATTGCCAAATCTGCCTCCTTTCATGATCATGATGATGGTGACTCTTAACAATGTTTCTGAGCCCCTAGTAAGGGCCCCAGACGACGATCTAGGCAATGGAGTGTGGTTCCTCGCTTTAGAATTTGCATGGAATAATGTCCACTCCTGAGGATGTAATGTTTTACAGATGCCATCAGGCCTTTTCACTTCCTATGGCTCAGGGATGATGGCAAGACCATGGCTGCCATCACCAATTTTGGAAGTTATAAACCAACCCACAGACGAGTACTGCTCCAACCTTGCATGATTCCACAAGCCGTCGGAGCAGAACTAAGCCATTTGGCCCATCAGGTCTGCTCCACCATTCAATTATGGCTGATCCTTTCTCTCCCTCCTCAGCCACACTCCCTGGCCTTCTCCCCGTAATCTTTGATTCCATGTCCAATCAAGAACTGATTAAGCTCTGCCTTAAATACATCCAACGACCCGGCATCCACAGCTGCCTGTGGTAACAAATACTACAGCTTCACCAGCCTCTGGCTAAAGAAATTTCAATGTATTTCTGTTTTAAATGGACACGCCCTATCCTGAGGTTGTGCCCTCTTGTCCTTGACTCCCCCACCATGGGAAACATTCTTTCCATATCTACCATGTCTAAGCCTTTCAACATTCAAAATGTTTCAATGAAATCCCCACTCATCCTTCTAAATTCCAACAAGTACAGACTAAGAGCGATCAGATGTTCCTCATATGATAACCTTTTCATTCCTAGAATCATTCTTTTGAACCTCCTTTGAACCCTGTCCAATGCTAGGACTTCTTTTCTTAAACTGCTCACAATACTCAAGGCAAGGCCTCACAGTGCTTTATAAAGACTCAGCATCACATCCCTGCTCTTGTATTCTCGACCTCATGAAATGAATGCTAAAATTGCATTTGCCTTCCTCACCACTGACTCTACCTACAAGTTAACCTTTACGGTGTTCTGCACAAGGACTCCCAAGCGGAAGTTGACAGTTTGGTGATTGGTTGAGGCATCAAAGGATATGGCGAGAAGGCAGGTTCTTGGGGTTGAGTGGGATCTGGGATCAGCCATGATGGAATGACAGAGCAGACTTGATGGGCTGAATGGCCTAATTCTGTTCTTTTGTCTTATGGTCTAAAGGAAATTTTTACTCTGCCCCCAATAGAAATGAAAACAATTTGTCATTACTATTTAAGAAATTAATCCAAAGGAAATAATTTTCTTCTATTTGAAGTGCCAGTTTTCAATACCTTTGTTTCAATCACTGACATGAAAATCTTGCAGCTGGTCTATGCCATTTTGAATTTACCCAAAGTGTAACTCCAATCACCTAATAGATTACTTATCTATTAATTTTCAGTTATTCAAGTAACTACCCAATTTAGTCCTAAAGTTATAGTAAAGGTGTTGACTCTACATTTAGAAAGAGTTTTTGGTTCTCCTCTCAGTGATTTCAATTGTGCACTGCTGTTCCCTGTGACCCCCACCCCACCAACTTGCGCTATAGTAAAAACTAATGCAATCCCATTTCCCATTTATTTCCCAGTTCTTTCTGATGGAAATCAATCCCCACGACTCTTGTGGCTCCCATCTCCAGTAGCAGCCAGTTAACCTATCTAGCAGCATGTTTTTGGAAAATGGGAAGAAACTGGGGTATCATGAGCAAACTCACACAGTCACAGGGAGAATGTGCATACGACACAGGCCCAGAATCAAGATAAAACTCAGGTCTCTGCAGATGTACAGCAGCAGTACTGTTAAAACTCCCTAACATAACTTCTGACTAAGTTTCTGAGACCATCAAAATGTCATCTTTAAAATGCAAATCGATTTTACTAAAAATCTACACAAATACTCAGCAAAATGAAAGCACAGTTGAGACTTGTCAGTTCCACCACAAGGCATACCCAAAGTACAGGTATGTAGTAGAGTAATGTGCAATAAACTTAGATACATATATATAAAACTAGCGTGCCTAAGATTTTTGCAACACTGTATTTGTCAATTCTGAGAGGAAAGCAAGTTTATAAATATGGCGGGAGCAAAGGATGTTGGGAATGCAACGATAGAGTGTCGTGGGAGGGGTGTGGGACAGGTGGCAGAGAAAGAGAGCCAAGTGCCCGGCGGTGGGGGGATGTCTCTCTAATGATTCCTGCTCCCTCCTCTTTCCCTTCCCCTTTTCACAACCATGATTCCCTCTCCCTGCCCCCTTCCCATTCTCAGTCCACAATAGAGACCCATATCAGAATCAGGTTTATCATCACTCACATACGTCATTAAATTTGTTGTGTTTTTTTTGTGGCAGCAGAACAGTGCAAAACATTAAATTATTACAGTACTCTGCGAAAGCCTTGGGCACCCCAGCTAAATATATGTGCCCAAGACCTTTGCACAGTACTGTAGCTGCTTTACGAAGTCTATTTACAATAACAATGCATCCTTACTTAACTTAGATTTGCATTTGTATTAAACCAGTGTCACCACAAAGCTGTACAATCATGGTACTTTATTAAATTTGATTAAGAAATTGTAAGGGTGAGATTCTCCACCTTCAATAGAGCTGCAGTTAAATATCTGGAAGTTTTTTTTTTCGAAAAATCACAACTATGAAACTTACAAATATTCTTAAAATTAAATAAAATCTGATTGTAGAAATCTGAAATAAAAACAGAATGACAACGGATCTTTGACCTGAGACATCAGTAATACTTCTCTTTCCATAAACGCTGCTGGGTGTTTCCACCAATTTTTGCTTTTACTTTGTAAGATTGGGAGCTGAAGTGTGGCAACAAAGGTCTGTATCAAGTTCAACTGCAATCAAAATCAGGTGGAAAAGTCAGCTGATAACTAGAAATCAGTCAGCCGACTGCAATACGAATGCACCACGGCTTTAATCTGTGGACGGTGACTCTTTTGCATACAGTTTTTCATATTATTTTAGAAGTAACTCGATAGAGCATGGATTGAGGTAAATGTTTCATGCTCATTACTCAGACTTCAGTTATTGTACTTGCAGTACATAAGATCATAAGACATCGGAGCAGACTTAGGCCAATGGGCCAATTGAGTCTATACTGCCAATCCATCACAACCGATCTATTATCCCCCTCAACCCCATTCTCCCGCCTTCTGCCCAGAACCTTTGACACCCTGACTAATCAGTTGAAGCGGTACAGGCAGGTTCAATTTTGTCATTTAAAAAAAATTGGATTAGTATATGGACAGGAAAGGAATGGAGGGTTATGGGCTGAGTGCAGGTAGATGGGACTAGGTGAGAGTAGGCATTCAGCATGGACTAGAAGGGCCGAGATGGCCTGTTTCTGTGCTGTAATTGTTATATGGTTGTTATATGGTTAATCAAGAACCTATCAACCTCTGCTTTAAATATACTCAATGACTTGGCCTCCACATCCATAAATAGCAAAGAATTCCACAGATTTACCCCCCTCTGGCTAAGGAAATTCCTCATCTGTTCTAAATGGATATCCCTCTATTCAGAAGCTGTGACCTCTGGTCGTAGAGTTACTATATATATATATACACACACACCTTTCAATACTTGATAGGATTCCATAAGACCATAAGATACCGGAGCAGAATTAGGTCATTTGGCCCATTGAGTCTGCTCCACCATTTCATCATGGCTGATCCAATTTTCCTCTCAGCCCCATTCTCCTGCCTTCTCCCTGTATCCCTTCATGCCCTGACCAATCAGGAATCTATAACCTCTGCCTTATACATAAAGAATTAGCTTCCGCAGCTACCTGTGGCAAAGAATTCCACAGATTAACCACATTCTGGCAAAAGAAATTGCTCCTCATCTCCATTCTAAAAAGACACCCCTCTATTCTGAGGCTGCGTCCTCAGGTCTTAGACTCTCCCACCATAGCAAACATCCTCTCTACATCCATCTATCAAGGCCTTTCACCATTCAACAGGTATCAATGAGATCACCCCTCATTCATCTGAATTCCAATAAACTCAGGCCCAGACCTATCAAACACTCTTCATATGACAAGCTATTCAGTCCTGGAATCACTTTCATGAACTCTTTTGAACCCTCTCCAGTTTCAGCACATCCTTTCTAAGATAAGGGGCTCAAAAAACTCCAAGTGAGCCCTCACCAGTGTATCAACATTACATCCTTGCTTTTATATTCTAGTCCTCTTGAAATGAATGCTAACTTTGTATTTGCCTTCCTCACCAGACTCAATCTACAAGCAAACCTTTAAGGAATCTTGCACAAGGACTCCCAAATCCCTTCTACCAAAGTGTATAACCATACACTTCTTGACACTGTCACTTTTTTGCACATTCTCCTGAACTGTCTAAACCCTTCTGTAGCCTAATTCCTCAAAACTACCTGTCTTCATATCATCTGTAAACTTTGAACAAAGTCATCAATTCTATTATCCAAATCATTGATATATAACGTATAAAGAATGGATCCCAACAGAGACCCCTATGTACTAACTCTAGTCACCGGCAGCCAACCAGAAAATGCTCCCTTTATTCCCACTCTTTGCCTCTTGCCAATCAGCCACTGCTTTATCCATGCTACTGTCTCTCCTGCAATACCATGGGCTCATAGCTTGTTAAGCAGCCTCATGTGTGACACCCTGTCGAAGACCTTCTGAAAATCCAAGTACACAACATCAGCTGATTCCTCTTTGTCTATCCTGCTTGTTATTCCTTCAGAGGATTCCAACTGATTTGTCAGGCAAGATTTTCCCTTGAGGAAACCATGCTGTCTACAGCCTATTTCATCATGTGCCTCCAAATACCCAGAGACCTCCTCCTTAATAACCAACTCCAACATCTTCCCAACCACTGAGGTCAGTCTAACTGGTCCATAATTTCCTTTCTGCTGCCTCTCTCCCTTCTTGAATAGTGGAGTGACATTTACAATTTTCCAGTGATTCTCAAATGATCATTACTAATGTTTCCATGATCTCTTCAGCCACCTCTTTCAGAACCCTGGGGCGTACACAATCTGGTCCAGGTGACCTATCTACCTTCAGACTTTTCAGTTTCCCAAGAACCTTCTCTCTAGTTATGGTAATTTCACACACTTCATGACCCCTGACATTTAGGACTTCCACCATACTGTAGTGACTTCCACAGTGATGACAGATGCAAAATATATATTCAGTTCATCCACCATTTCCGTGTCCCCCACTACTACCTCTCCAGCATTGTTTTCCAGCAGTCCACTCTCACCTCTCTTTTACATTTTATGTATCTGAAGAAACTTTTGGCATCCTCTTTAATATTATTGGCTCACTTGTTTTCGTATTCTATCTTTACCTTCTTAATGACTTTTTTAGTTGCTGTCTATTGGTTTTTAAAAGCTTCCCAATCCTGTAACTTCCCACTAATTACACTCTCTTTGGCTTTTATGTTGGCTTTGATTCCTCTTGTTAGCCACGATTGTGTCATGTTCCCTTTAGAATACTTATTCCTCTTTGGGATTATATATCCTGTGCCTCCAATTAATTCCAGAAATTCCAGCCATTGCCGTTCTGCCTTCATCTCTGCCAGTGTTCTTTTCCAATCAATTCTGGCCAACTCCTCTCTCGCGCCTCTGCAATTCCTTTTAATCCACTGTAATACTGATACATCTGACTTGCGCTTCTCCTCAAATTTCAGAGTGAATTCAATCATATTATGATCACTTGCCCCGAAGGGTTTTTGTACCTTACGCTCTCCAGTCAGTTCTGGTTCATTTCACAACACCATGGCAAACTGCAGCTGGTGTGGATCTCACTTCAGCAGTCGAAATCAAAGAAATCGAAAAAAAGTGACACTGCTCAGAATCGGTACATGGAATGTGTGAACCTTGACAGACAACACCCTATCTTACAGAACAGAGAGAAGAACTGCTTTGGTGGCAAGAGAACTGGAGAAGTACAAGATTGACATCCCAGCTCTCTCCAAAACTCAGCTGGCCAACAAAAACCAACTGACAGAAGCAGGTAGAATCTACACATTTTTCTGGAGTGAATGCAGCAGGAGTCGGATGTGTTATCAAAAAACACCTTGTCCAAAAGCTCACCAATCTGCCAAAATGATTCAACAATCGTCTAATGACCATGCAACTACGCCTGAGGAACAAACCCGATGTGTACGTCCCGGTGACAACCAAACCAGAGGAAACCAAAGACAAGTGCTATGGAGAGCCTGATTCCCTGATTGTGGCTGTACCCAGGTCAGACAAGCTCCTTGTCCTTGGAGATTTCAATGTTGAGTGGGAAGAGACCACAATACCTGGGATGGAGTCCAAGGGCACTATGGGATAGGCAAATGCAACAGCAACAGCCTGCTTCTTCTGAAAAGCTGTGTCATGCATGACCTGATAATTGCCAACATGGTCTTCTGCCTGACAAACCTCTTGGATGCATCCTCACTCTAAGCACTGGCATCTGATTGACCACTTCATCACCATAAGTCATGACAGGCACGATATCAGAGTGGCCAAAGCCTTGTGTGGCACAGATTGCTGGACAGACCAGTGTCCAATTGTTTCCAAACTTAACATCCACATTTAACCCAAACGACGCCCATAAGCAAGGAAATTTGCCAAGAAACTCAACATCAGCAATCTGAAATTAGGCACGACTGCAGAGCACCTGGTCCAGAGCTTCCAGTCACAGCTCACCGATGTTCATCTTGGACAGCAAATTGAAGAAGACTGGGCTGTTTTCAGAGATCATGCTCACTCGGCCTCTTTCGAGGTTCTCGGCCATACAACAAGGAAGAACCAAGACTGGTTGGACGAGAATGATGAGGAGATAAAAGCTCTCCTACAGGAAGAGCACAGGCTACACAAAGCCAATCAGAATGATCCTACCTGCATCTCTAAGAAGACATTCGTGAATATGCACAGAATAATTCAAGCCAAACTCAGAAAACTGCAAGACTTTTTCAAGACTTGGCTCTGTAAAAAGGCTAACAAGATTCAGGGCTTCACTGATGGACATGATTTGAAGAGATTCTTTGATACTATCAAATCACTGTACTGGCCTCAGCCTTCTTGGACCACGCCACTCCTAAGCGAAGATGGCACCACACTCATCACTGAGCAGGCCAAAGTTCTGGACAGATGGGCAGAGCAATTTGAATCTGTGCTGAACAGACAGTCCTCCATAAATGTGGAAGCAACTGATCGTCTCAATCAAGTGGCCATCAACCATGAGATGGACTCTCTTCCCCAAGAAGTCGTTAAAAAAAGCAATAGGCCAGCTGTCATGGCAAGGCTCCTGGAGCAGATGCTATACCAGTGGAGGTCTACAAAACAGGTGGTCCACAGGTGGAGCTACTTCCATCCTTCTGGGAGAAGGGTCAGAAATGAAAAATAAATGAAATCTGTACGAGAGGAAGGGAAACATGCGACAACCATCGAGGCATCTCTTTGCTCTCAGTAGCTGGGGAGGTCTTAGCCAGAATCCTGCCAGAGAGGATAAATGCTCACCTGGAATGAGGTTCTCTCCCGGAAAGTCAATGCAGCTTAAGGAAAGGAACAGCAACTAGCCATATGATCTTTGCTATGAGACAAGTCCAGGAAAAATGCCAGGAGCAGAACAATCAACACCTCCTTTTTCCATCTTACCAAGGCCTTTGACACCATGCATGACTTGAGAGGGATTATGGAAGATCACGGCGAAGTTTGGTTGCCCTGGCAGATTCATCACCATGGTCAAACAGTTTCATGACAGGATGTCAGCCCGCTTGCTTGAAGATGGTGACTGTTCTCCGTCATAAATGGGGTCAAGCAAGGATGTGTGCTGGTGCTCACCCTCTTCAGCATGATTCTCAGTGCGATGTTAACTGATGTATTCCAGGGCACTGATTGTGGAATCTACATCAAACGCAGGATGGATGGCAAGCTGTTCAACCTGTGCGGGCTTCAAGCCGATACTAAGGTCAAGAGACGGTGCTGAGAGACTTCCTATTCGCTGATGACTGTGCTCTCAATGCAAGCTCTGAGTCTGACATGCTGCACATCATTGACAAATTTTCCACTGCATGTGAGAACTTCAGTCTCACCATTAGCACCAGGAAGACAACTCATGCACCAGGCAACCCCAGATCAACCCTACATGGAGCCATCCATCTCGGTGAATGGCCAGCAGTTCCAGGCAGTCAACAAGTTCATGCATCATGGCAGCACTCTCTCAAGAGCAATTCACATTGTCGACACAGTCAGCTGCAGGACCGCCAAGGCTAGTCGCAATTTTGGGAGACGACGTGACACTGTCTGGGGGTGAAGGGGAATTACTCCGAAAGCCAAGCTGAAAGTCTATCACGCTGTCATCCTACCCACACTCCACTACGCATGCAAAACGTAGACTGTGTACATGAGACACAGGTGTATACTGAACCACTTCCACTTGTCATGCCTACGGAAGATCATGAAAACCAATTGGCAAGACAGAGTTCCTGACACGCAAGTGCTGTCTGTAGCAGACGTGCCCATCATCCACTCATTGCTAACGAAACATCAAGTCAGATGGGCAGCCATGTCGTCAGGATGTCAGACAATCACATCCCCAAGCAGTTGTTCTTCAGGGAACAGTCCACAGGGAGGCGCTCTCATGGTGGTCAGCGAAAACGATTCAAGGACATGCTCAAGGTCCTTGGAACCAACCACACTTCTTGGGGACTTACAGCCTTGAATCACACACTCTGGCACAGCCAGAATCGCAACGCTGGAGCAAAAAGGAAACAACAACAGTGGAAAGAACCTCAACTACTGAACCTTCACACACTTGTCCGTGTGGGAGATGCCTCCTAGTCTGGATTGGACTCAACAGTCACCTCCGGACACACAACTAACAAACACACCCACCCAAGGCATCAGTGGTCCTCATCGCTCTCAATAGACATGCACACACATTATTCGGGGGTCTGTATACAACTCCTATCATGGTCTTTTTTACCCTTGCAGTTCCATAGCTCTATCCTCAATGATTCAACACCTTCTGATCCTGTCACCTTTTTCTAATGATCTGATTTCTTTTTTTTTTAACCAACAGAGTAACGCTGCTCTCTCTGCCTTCCTCCCTGTGCACAAGACCATAAAACATAGGAGCAGAATTAGGCCCTTCAGCCCATCAAATACACTCTGCCATTTTATCATGGCTGATTGTAGATCATATTCAACCCCATACACCTGCCCTCTCACCATATCCCTTGATACCCCCAACCAATCAGGAATCTATCAACTTCCGCTTTGAATATACCCACGGACCTGGTCTCCACCACAGTCTGTGGCAGACCATTCCACAGACTCAGCTAACACACATCAAAGTTGCTGGTGAACGCAGCAGGCCAGGCAGCATCTCTAGGAAGAGGTGCAGTTGACGTTTCAGGCCGAGACCCTTCGTCAGGACTAACTGAAGGAAGAGTGAGTAAGAGATTTGAGAGATTCGAACAGACTCAGCTCCTTGGTTAAAATAATTCCTCCTTTCCTCTGTCTAAAAGGTCGCCTCTCAATTTTGAGGCTGTGCTCTCTAGTTCTGGATACCCTCACCAGAGGAAACATCCTCTCCACATCCACATTATCTAGTCCTTTCGACATTTGGTAGGTTTCAATGAGATCCCCACTGCCAAACACTCCTCATATGTTAATCCATTCATTCCTGGAATACTCCTCATGAAACTCCTCTGCACTCTCTCCAATGACAATACATCCTTTCTGAGATAAGGAGTCCACAACTGTGGACAACACTCCAAGTGCGGCCTGATTAGAGTCTTATAAAGCTTCAGCATTATTTCATTTTTATATTCTATTCCCCTTTAAATAAATGCCAACATTGCATTTGCAGTCTTTACCACAGACTTAACCTGTGAATTAACCTTCTGAGAGTCTTGCACAAGGACTCCTTGGCCATCTGCACCTCTGATGTTTGAAACTTCTCCCCAGTTACATAATAGTCTGCACTATTGTTCCATTTACCAAAATACATTATCATACATTTCCCAAAACTGTATTCCATCTGCCACTTTTTTGCCCATTCTTTCAATTTGTCTAAGTCCTACTGCAATGACATTGCTTACTCAGCACTACCTACCTCTCCACCTGTCTTAGTATCATCCACAAGTTCTGCCACAAAGCCATCAATTCCACTATCTAAACCACTGAACAACAATGTGAAAAGCAGTGGTCTCAATACTGTACCCTGAGGAACACCACTAGACACTAGCAGCCAACTAGAACCCCCTTTATTCCCACTTGCTGCCTCCTGCCTGTAAGCCATTCCTCGACCATGCCAGTATCTTTCCTCCCTTTCTCTTCACCATTTACACCTCGGACTTCAACTACTGCGCAGAGTCTCGTCATCTTCAGAAGTTTTCTGATGACTCTGCCATAGTTGGATGCATCAGCAAGGGAGATGAGGCTGAGTACAGGGCTACGGTAGGAAATTTGCCACATGGTGTGAGCAAAATTATCTGCAGCTTAATGTGAAAAAGTCTAAGGAGCTGGTGGTAGACCTGAGGAGAGCTAAGGCACCGGTGACCCTTGTTTCCATCCAGGGGGTCAGTGGGACATGGTGGAGGATTACAAATACCTGGGGATACGAATTGACAATAAACTGGACTGGTCAAAGAACACTGAGGCTGTCTACAAGAAGGGTCAGAGCCGTCTCTATTTCCTGAGGAGACTGAGGTCCTTTAACATCTGTCGGACGATGCTGAGGATGTTCTACAAGTCTGTGGTGGCCAGTGCTATCATGTTTGCTGTTGTGTGCTGGGGCAGCAGGCTGAGGGTAGCAGACACCAACAGAATCGACAAACTCATTCGTAAGGTCAGTGATGTTGTGGGGATGGAACTGGACTCTCTGATGGTGGTGTCTGAAAAGAGGATGCTGTCCAAGTTGCATGCCATCTTGGACAATGTCTCCCATCCACTACATAATGGACTGGTTGGGCACAGGAGTACATTCAGCCAGAGACTCATTCCACCGAGATGCAACACAGAGCGTCATAGGAAGTCATTCCTGCCTGTGGCCATCAAACTTTACAACTCCTCCCTTGGAAGGTCAGACACCCTGAGCCAATAGGCTGGTCCTGGACTTATTTCCTGGCATAATTTACATATTACTATTTAATATCAATAAAGTATGACTATGATTATAATGCCATGGGATTTTATCTTGTTAAGCAGCCTCATGTGAGGCACCTTATCAAATTCTTTCTGAAAATCCAAGTAAATGACTTTCACTGCATCTCCTTCGTCCACCCTGCTTGTTACTTCCTCAAAGAACTCCAACAGATTTGTCAGGCAAGATTTTCCTTCACAGAAACCAAGATGACTTTGACTTATTTTATCATTAGACTCCAAGTACTCTGAAACCTCATCCTTAATAATAACCTCCAACACCTTCCCAACCACTGAGGTTAGGCTAACGGGCCTATAATTTCCTTTCTTTCACTTTCCTCCCTTCTTAAAGAGTGGGGTAACATTTGCAATCTTCCAGTCCTCCAGGACCATGCCAGAATCAAGTGATTCATGAAAGATCATGACCAATGCATCTGTTATCTTTTCAGCAACCTCTCTCAGCACTCTGGGATGTAGTCCATCTGGTCCAGGTGTCTTATCCACCTCAAGACCTTTGAAATTGCCTGGCACTTTTTTTCTTTGTAATAGCAAAAGGTGCTCACTCCTGCTGACCTTCACGGACATTTGAATTGAATTGAATTAAATGATCTTTATTGTCATTATACATAGGTACAATGAAACTCCGTTTGGCTTCCTCTCAGACAATTAAATAAAGCGGTAGATAAAAACAAGACTAATAGAAAAACAGTACTAAATAGATAAGTAGCAGAAAGTTGCAACAGCACCACAATATCACAGGAAGGCACAAAGTGCTGTTAGTGCAAGTATTGGCATACAGCAAATGTCTTCCACAGTAAAAACTGAAGCAATGTACCCATTAAGTTCATCTGCCATTTCTTGGCCGCCATTACTACCTCACTGGCATCATTTTCCAATAGTCCAATCTCAATTCTCACCTCTGTTTTGCACTTTATATCACTGAAAAATCTTTCAGTATCCTGATTTATATTGTTGGCTAGTTTGCCCTCATATTTCATCCTTTCCCTTCTTATAGCTATTAAAGTTGCTTTTTGTTGGATTTTAAAACCTTCCCAATCATCCAACTCAAATGGCAGGGGTAGGCTACTGTGGCTGACAAGGGAAGTTAAGGATGGTATAAAAGGGAAGGGCATATAAGGTAGAAAAAGTGAGTGAAAAGTTGGATGATTGGGAAGGTTTAAAATGGACGAGGGTGCCTACAACATCACAACTGCCAATCTGCAGTTATTTCAATGAGATCTCCCCTCAATCTTCTCAAGTCCTGCATGTACAGGCCCAGAACCATCAAATGTTCCCTATACATTAACGCTTTCATTCCGGGAATCATTCTCATGAACCTCCTCTCCAATGCCAGCATACATTTTCTTAGATTAGGGGACCTAAAATGCTCAGAATTCTCCAAGTATGGTCTGAGCAATGCCTTACAAAGCCTCATCATCACATTCTTGCTTGGCGGGAGGAGAAAATAGCAGCACGCTGCGCGTGCAGCTCTCCAGTGAAATGATATTGTATCCGTTAAATAGGGGCCGTGGACAATTCTGATTTGATGGAGACAGATGTGAAAGCACAGAGGAACATCTGGAGAACTTTCTGAAACGCCAGTTCGCTGCTGTTGTTACTGCGCGATTGAGAATCTTCCAGAGGGAAGGCCTTAAAATCACCAGCTTTGCCTGCTGCTGGTGACCGAGACTGAGGTCAAATTGTTCGGATAGAGATGGTGTTCAGTACTCAGTGTCGGAGGGCTGATCGGAGGCTCGAAATTTACGGACAACTCAGAGTTGGACTGTGGTCGGGCATTGCAGGGAGAGTTTTCTTCCTTCTCCCGTCTGCGTGAGATGTGGAACACTCGAGAGACTTTGAACTCTTTTACTGTGCCATGGCCTGTTCTTCATCAAGTTATGGTATTGATGCACTGTTATAACTATATGTTATAATTATGTGGTTTTGTTAGTTTTTCAGTCTTGGTCTGTCCTATGTTTTATGATATCACACCGGAGGAATATTGTATCATTTCTTAATGCATGCATTACTAAATGACAATAAAAGAGGACTGCGTGTCCTCATAATCTAATCTAATATACTAGTCCTCTTGAAATGAACACTAACATTGCATTTGCCTTCCTTCCCAATAACACAACTTGCAAGTTAACCTAAAAACGCAAACATGAGGAAATCTGCAGATGCTGGAAATTCAAGCAACACACACAAAACGCTGGTGAACGCAGCAGGCCAGGCAGCATCTACAGCAAGAAGTACTGTTGACGTTTCCGGCCGAGACCCTTCGTCAGGACTAACTGAAAGAAGAGATAGCAAGAGATTTGAAAGTGAGAGAGGGAGGGGGAAATCCGAAATGATAGGAGAAGACAGGAGGGGGATGGATGGAGCTAAGAGCTGGAAAGTTGATTGGTCTTGGCCCGAAACGTCAACTGTACCTCTTCCTATAGATGCTGCCTGGCCTGCTGCGTTCCACCAGCATTTTGGGTGTGTTGCTTGCAAGTTAACCTTTAGGGGATCCTGCACAAGGACTCTCAAGCCCCTTTGTACTTTTGATTTCTGAAATTTCTGCCCATTTAGAAAATAGTCTATGTCTTCATTGCTTTTACCAAAAGTGTTTACACAAATATAAGCAACATACATCAAAGTTGCTGGTGAACGCAGCAGGCCAAGCAGCATCTATAGGAAGAGGCGCAGTCGACGTTTCTGAAACGTCGACTGCACCTCTTCCTATAGATGCTGCTTGGCCTGCTGCGTTCACCAGCAACTTTGATGTATGTTGCTTGAATTTCCAGCATCTGCAGAATTCCTGTTGTTTACACAAATATAACACAGTTTCCATATAAATATAAAGATTTTAGAAAGAAACAAAAAACTGGATGAGCAAGATGACAGCAACAGCCAAGTAATTAATTTCCTTGAATATTCTCTTGCCATGAAGTGAGATCAGCACCAGATTGATTCCCCACACAGCAGGACAGATGTGCAGAGAGGGATTAGGTTAATAATAGTTTTATTGATCAAAGTTTAGACAAATAAGAGAATTCATAAAAGCCTACAAAATCCAAACAGAACCTGGGGAGTTGATCAATAGTCAAATTCAAAGGATAAGGAGAATGCTATTTAAGATTAAGGTGATAAACTGATTCTTACAACGACTGATGAACCTGTGGAATTCTCTACTGCAGAAATCAAATGAAACCAAATTCTGAAATATATTCAAGAAATAATTAATATTGTTCTTAAGACAGGACAGGCCAAAGGAAATGGAGAGGAAGCTGATCCCTGTTACTGAACCTCACCATACTGAGTGGTCAAAGTGTTGAAGAGCTGAATGTCTCACTCTTGCTCCTGTTTTCTATGCGCTCACCTCGAGGCAGGGGGGCAGCAGCCATGAAAACTACACCCCATCCAAGTGATCAGCCACTGTCTGTAACAGCAGCAGACAAGAGGACTCTGCAGTGAGCCAATTCACATGGGCCAGATAATATCCCAGGCATAGTACTCAGGGAGTGTGCACATCAGCTCACTGATGTCTTCACTGACATCTTCAACACTTCACTCAACCAGGCTACGGTCACCGCATGTTTCAAATCAGCCATCTGCATCCTTGCACCATAGATCTCTACATCTTCAGAACTAAATTATTGTAAAGTGCTTTGAACAGCTGATAATGACACAAATCAAAAACTCCATTCCTCCCACATTGGACACTCACCACTATGCTTACTGACAGAACCACTGGCAGCTATCATGAACCTAGCCCTGACACACCTAAAAAAAGCAAGAACCCTTAAGTTAGAAATCTGTTTCTGGATTTTGGCATTCAACACTACTGTCCCACAGACCACGGAGAACAACTCCTACTCCTTGGCCTAAAAACACCACTGTTGGATTTCCTAACGAACAGACCCGAGAAGATCAGGCTTCTCCCTCATCATTTTCAACATGGGTGTGCTGAGCCCACTGTTACACCCTCTGCTCACACACAACTGCACCACCAAACCTCAGCAATCACACTGTCAAGTTGGCTGATGACCCAGCAGTGATGGGGCTCATCAGCAACAACGATGAAATGGCCTACAGAGAGGAGGTGGAAGAGCTTGAGGCCTGGTGCCAAGCAAATAATCTCTTCCTTAATTTCAGCAAGACAAAGGAGATGATTATGAACTTCAAGGGAACTCACAAAGCTCATCCCCCCTCCCCCTTACATTATTGGCACAGCTATGGAAATTACAAGCAGTTTCAAACTCCTGAGAGGGAAAGTCACACATAACCTCTCATGGTCCCAGAACACATCCTACACAGTCATGAAAACTCACCAGCATCTCTGCTTTCTGAGGACTTGGTGCATCTATACTCATGGCATTCTGCAGAAGCATAGTAGAGAACATGCCAACAGGCTGCAACACTGCTTGGTATGGAAGCTGCACTGCAGTGGACAGGAAGTCAAAACTAATATCAGCCTACCTGCCATCAAGGACATGTACACAGACAGGTGCTGAAAATGGGCCCAGTAACATCATGAAGAATCCCACCCACCTGCTCAGGGACTGTTTGTCACACTCCCATGCAGCATCCATGCCAGGCCCACCAGACTCAAAAACAGTTACTTTCCCCAAGCAGCAAGGCTGATCAACATCATTAATTGCACTACTACTTTGTTATTTCCTGTTATTCACTTCATGTACAGCCCAGCCTCATTTTATGGACATACATCCAATCTAAGTACATAAGCTATGTTATGTATTTATTATTATTACTTGCTTTCTATCGTTTTTTTTGTGTTGCATCAAATTCAGAGCAACAATCATTTCATTCTCCTTACACTTGTGTACAGAAAATGACATTAAACAATCTTAAACAATTTCTATTATATATTCCTACCTCTTCCAATCCACCTGACTATTCCCAACACAATACTGGTCTCAATCTTGCTTTCAACCCCTGGCACCCCACTGAGGGTATAATGTCGTACTGAGCCTAATGCATGGAATGAGAATGGGGAAATGATTGAACTATCTGTGCAGGAACCCTATGGGAACACTGACCTTAGTTCAATAAACTTCAAGGAAAACAAAAATAAGGTTGGTCCTCAAGTTTTGAATAGTTTTGAAGATGGAGGTGGAGGTAAGATGGCGCTAAACGTCGACTCCTTTGCTTGCATCTTCCGAAACAGCTCTACTTCCATCTTTAATATCTTTATTTAATCCTTTCAGGGTTCCTTTGAAGACCCTGACCTGGAGTTACACGCAGACTTCGGTTCTTTGCAGGAATGGGACCAGTGTTTGGCACGGCAAGGGTTTGGCCTGACAGTACAGCTCGTATTTGGAAGCCTAAGAACTCGGGACTCTGGAGATGGGCGGATCAAGGGTCAGTGTCACGGCAGGAGACTCGTGTGTCATCCGGGGAGGCCAGAAAATCTTTCGCTGTGGGCGTGAAGACCCGAGATCTTTGCGATCTTCAGGCACGGAGCTCGTAAAAAGTGATGAAACGGACTTTTTAAAAATCGTAAACCAGCGGGTTGTTGTTATATCTCCTGCTCGCTGTAAAAACGGGGGACACCTCCCTCTCCCTTATTAGGGAGAGAGAGAAAACCTGTGGGTTGTCGAATGCCGGATGAAACATGATAGTCTTTGGGGTAACTGCCAGTCTGTTTCTTTGCTATCGCCTAGCTCACGCTTGTGCTTGGTAGCGGGTGTGCCTTTTTTTGCTGGGGAGGAGGGGCGATCATTGCTTAATGCTGCTTATGCAGGGGAGGGGGAGCTGAGGGAGACTTTGAGGTTCTTACGTTTAACTGTCGTTCATTCTTTGGGGCACTCCTCTGTTCTCGTGGATGTTTGCGAAGAAAAAGAATTTCAGGATGTATATTGTATACATTTCTCTGACATTAAATTGGACTTTTGAACCTTTGAAGTTAAGACCTTAAAGTGGCGGAAGTTGGATTTCAATAGTATAGCACAGGACCTTACAAATGCAGGTCAGAAGCTGTCGTTCAAGGGGAAAACAACTTCTGATAAGTGGGAGGCATTTAAAAGTGAGGTAGTAAGAATTCAGAGTGAACACATCCCTGTAAAGGTCACAAGCAAAGATGGTATGTTTAGTAAACATTGCTTAATGAAGGATATTGAAGGTTTGAACAGCACATCAGTTGTGGGAAAATTGGGAACTGAGTGAGTCTTTTCAGGTTCGTAGGAAATATAGAAGAAAACAAAGAAATTAAAGGGCAAAAAAAGGGCCAGGACAATCATAAAACCTTTCATAAATGTACTTGAAATAAGAGAGCAACAAATGAAGGCACACATCCCTTAGGAACGAGAGGTGTAATCAATGCACGGAGCCAGAAAATACCAGCAAGATTGTGCATTGAGGGGACTAAGAAATAAGCCAAGAAATTACTGGCTGCCCAACTTTATATCAGAGGTAGGAAAGCTGGTGAAGAGGATTCTGAGTGAAACTATTCACGTTTTCATGAAAAGAAAGTGACTAGTTAAGAATCAGGATGGTTTTACAAGGAGGAGATCATGTCTCACAAATCTAATGAAGTGTTTTGAGAAGATAACTAACAAAACTGTTAAAGGCAGCACAATGGAAATAATTCACATTTGCTTCAGTATGGCTTTTGACAAGCATGGTAAGTTGGTCCAGAAGGTTGATGAACAAAGGATCTAAGGCAAAGTGGATCCAAAATTAGCTACAGGAAGCAGAAAGCAGAAGTGTATGTACGTTTCTCTGACTGGAAGTCTGTAACAAGTGGTGTACCACAGGGATTGGTGCTGGGAACTTTGTTATTTGTAAAACTTATTAATGACATGGACAAGAGTGCCAGTGGTCTAACTAACAAGGTCGCAGATGACATGAAAATTGATAGCAGTGGAGGTTGTCAAACAGCCAAACATAAGTCAGCTGGAACATTGAGCAGAGTGCTAGCAGGTAGAATTTAATCCAGGCAAGTGTGAGGTAATGCACACAGGGGCAGGGAAAGGGTCTTAGGCACACTGATGCATAGATGGACCCTCGGGTCCAAACAGGGCCAAAAGTGGCAACAGTTGGAGTGAGTAGTGAAGAATACTTTTCACACACTTGCCTTCATTGCTCAAAGGCATTGAGTATAAGAGTTGTCACAGTTGTCCAGTAATGGTTGCACTTGGCAGTAATTGGCGTATTGTGTACGATTCCGGTTGCCACACTACAGGAAGGATGTGGCAGCAACAGAGTGAGTGCAGGAGAGACATACCGGATTGTTACAACTACAGCCCTCCAATTCCAGGCAACAAGAGAGGCTGAGCTTACTCTCAGTCATAGAAGGCTGAGGTTTATAAAATTATTTGATGCATACAAGATACTTTGCCTTTCACCCAGAGCAAGGGAGTCAAGAACAAGAGGACACAGGTTTAAGGTGGGGGGGGGGGGAAGAGAGAGGGAGAAGGGGACAGGAACACAAAGGAAATCCAAGCATAAGTTTTTCCACACAGAGGATCGTGGTTATCAGAAGAGCAGATAGAGGTAGATACATGTTTAAAAGGCATTTGGACATTTATACTGCATTTAGATTGTAAAGGTATATGGGGATACAGGCAAATTGGATGAACGTAGACAGGCACAATGGTTCACACAGTGTGTGCTACTCTTGTGCTGTACCAATCTATGACTTTATTCACTCCCTGTGAAACAGCTGAAACATTTATGGGAGACGATGCTGAACAAAGCTTTCCCCTATCTTCAAGAATGATAACCTTCTCATTTTAAAATAAGAGAACTCTCCAGGTCACCAAAAAAAAGTCAGCAGCTCAACCTTTGGACAGTCAGAGTTCCAGTAAGAAAAACAAAGTACCTGACTGGCAGGCAACTGACTCACTTGTTTTTGTAAAGTATGTAATTACTGCACAGTGACTTACAACCATGAATCTAACTGCAGCTTTTAAATAATACTCAGAAAACATGTAATGAGATCCAACAAATGTTGACCTACTGAGGAAATATTTTGCAATTGTGTACATACTAAAAAAATTTAAAAAAAATACACACACACACACACTGTATACTGCAGATGTAGCAATGTTTTGTTCGCTTGGATGATTTTTTTTACATTTACTTCCGTTTCATAAGGTTTAACGGCCTTGGTGTGGTGGATTCCTGCAGAACTTAGTTTGAATTATGTCTCTCACAAGTCCCAACGACCTCAAGCATTACAGTGAAATGGTAGCCATAGATTAAAGCAAACATGATGTTCTATGAATATTTATCATCAGCATTCTTCAGTCAGATCATGTACAACAGTTACTCACCCTATCCCACGTACTAGATAGTACTCTAAAGAGGACCATGAAAACACACTTAAGTTCACTGACATACATAAATAAGGACCTTCACTGTAGTGTTAACTTCTTTCATTGCACTGCCTTCTACTTTAGCTATTGAACTAAAGGAATGTGAAAGTTTATTTTTATCGACACCATCCTGGTTCAGCATGATCTGAGTAAGTCCTAGCCTGCTCTCCCAGCAATAAAAGCAGAGAATGTTCCAAATTCTCTGTGGTCAATCAGCATCTGGAGAGAGAAACAGAGCTAACATTTCTGGTCAGTGACCTTCTATCAGAACTGAGAAAACTTCAAAATCAGACCTAGTAAAGAATGAATGATACACATGGTGGAGGAACAGCTAAGAGGGCTTGGTGAAGGCATGTTCCACTGAAGGAGGTGTAAACAGAAGGGATTGAAGGAAGTCAGAGGATATAGCAAAATAGAAGCTAGAAAGAGAAATAATACCAGAACTGTAACATAATAAGCCGGAAATCTGAAATAATACAGGCTGCTGGAAATCAAACTAAATCTGTGGCAACAGAAGCCAAGTTAACATTTCAGACTGATCATTTTCATCAGAACTTGCCAATTCCAATACAAACTGGAAAGTCTGATCAACACTGAAATGAAAACAAGCTGGGAGATGAAATGTTCTTCCTCAAGCTTAGATCGGGCTTTGCTGGAACTGTGTAAGAGGTCTAAGATGGAGAGGACAAAATAGGAATGGAAGAGGGAAATAAATTACTATGACTGATAATTGGACACTTAGTATTACTTTTGCAGATTTAATGGAGGTTTTCCATAAAGTAGTCACTTATTTGGTGTTCAATGTCTCCAGCGTAGAGGAAGTGATGTATGGAGCGCTCAGCGTATTAAATTAAGCTGAAAAAGGCTCCTTCATTTGGGTGTATAAAAATTGAGAAAGGAAAAGATAAAAGTACAGATCCTCTCCATGGAAGAGTGATTTTTAAGCATGAACTTGTCAATGTTTATAACGTATTAAGACAAGAACTTAGAGGGTTATATTATTAAAAGTTATGGGCCTAACACATGCAAATTAGATTTTGTAGATTGGTATCTACCAAGTGGGAATGGGGATGACTGGAAGAACTGAATCAGCCGATGATTGAATGGCGGAGCAGACTCGATGGGCCGAATGGCCTGCTTCTGCTCCTATATGTTATGGTCTTAAGAAGGAACAAATAGGTTGCCCTTCCATACATTCAAAATATCTCAGAAATAACAGCCCGACTGCTCCAAGAAGATAGACGTTCGGTCGCGTACAAGCCAACAGCAACATTGAGGAGCGTACTCTGCAGACCAAAAGAACGAACCAAGCTATTAGAAAAGACCAATGTGGTCTACAAAATCCATGCAGGAACTGCAGCAGATATTACGTCAGCCAAACTGGGAGAAAACTATCCACAAGGATCCGTGAACATCAACTGGCTATAAAACGGCATGACCAACTCTCCCTAGTCTCTACCCATGAGGATCAAGAGGGGCATAAATTCACTGGGAATCAGTAAAAGTCTTGGCAAAAGCGAACACGAGGCATGCAAGAGAATTCCTAGACGTGTAGTTCCTGATCACAACACCATCAAGTTCACCATGCAACCAATCAGCGATGAGATTTCCTCCCCACATCATAATTGATTTTCCAAAATTCCATCCAGTTAGCTGGTTGAAAAGTTTATAAAGGCCAAGCATTCAGAGGACACACCACAATCAACAGCACACTGACCATGTCTCCATGGTAACAAATGATTTGCAAGTAAATAGCCAAGATCGGAGAACATCTCAATCCCGATTGGCAACACAGTTGGAATAGATGAGATGAACTGAAAGGGCCTGATTCTGTGCTGCACAATTTTATGAAATAAAAGTGACATTGATGGAGGCAGAGTACTATCGAGGGAATAGTCTCTTTGGAAAACCGATAGAGAAAAAAGGAGGGGCAATGCATCTGATGATAGAATTATGCTGAAAACTCTTATTGGAGTTGAGGCAAAATGCAGTTGGCAGATCAGGCAGAGCTCTATGAATACTCTCGAAAACAATATCTCACTATCGTAATTTAGATAAATTCTTACAGTCTAACTTACACAGGCTCTTCGGCCCATCATGTCAATCAAGGTGCCTTCCGAAACTGGTCCCTTTGCCTGCATTTGACCAACAGCCCTCTAAACCTTTCCTATCAATTAATTTGTCCAATATCTTTTAAGCGTTGTAATTATACTGACATCTGGCAGCTCATTCCACATACCCCAGTGTGAAAAACATGTTCATCTTTCCTCTCTTACCTTAAGCTAACGCTCTCTACCTTGGAAAGGATATAATTATTGGTTAAAGAAGGGACTCCTTCGGTGCTGAAGACTCACTAAATCTGAGAGTAAAGCTTTACAGGAGGTCATTTTTATAGCACCTAAGCCATTACTCAAAGAATTCTGCTGATACCAATTGTAACTCAGTTACAATATCACACTAATGACCCTAGCAAAGGCACAATTAATTTCCATCAATAAACCAAAAGAGAAACATTACTGATTTGTAATTTCTGCACCAATTTGTGAATACTGTCCAAGTAATTAATAATTAATGATGAAATGAATACAATGCAAAAGGTACCACCCAGCACGAAGAATACAAGACATAGCAGGGCGGCTAAAATGACACATTCACATTTACTGTTCATTGTCAACATAAATTTAGGATAAAAGCATCAAGTGCACCAATTAAAACTGCCCAGGCTTCCAATTAATAGACGGCTATTCATTACTTTAATGAAAGGAGGAAATGGTCATTGTTAGCATTTTCGTCAATTAAATTCATGAATGGGGTGGGCAGGATGCCACTTAATTATTGAATTTTCTTAAAATCAATTCCTTCACTTTCCTTAATATGATTACTGAAGTCAGCCACAAAAGTGAAGACAGATCTCACACATACTGAAAAATATTCCATTTTAAACTAAATGAAGTTAAATCGTATCCTTGCATCCACTTTTAAGAAATTAAATTTACTTCTTTTTTCTTTCCCCAATTATTTACTTTTAATCTAACCAGAAAACATAAGACAGGCTGATGATCTGCTCCCAGTCAGCCAATAAGCAACGTGCAACTGATTCATAAGATCAATTGCAAAGATTAACCATTTCCAACAATGGGAAATGCCCAGCTTGTTATCACCATGAAGTGGCACCCATCACAAATTCAGCTTGTGGGAAGTTCCCCTGATGCTAGACCCATGACATCGATAATCTTTTTAGTAGATACAGGTTAAACAAATGTCACACATTATTATGACTTACAGATAAACTCCTTAGCCAGTGACTAGAACAATCATTTAAACTATATCATAGTCTAACACTCAATATTATCTTTGCTCCAAAGTTATCAATTTGAATGGAAATATTTGGAGACATCCCAGTGACTTAATAATATCATATATGAACTTTCCTGTGATGGTATTCCTGGTTGTATCAAAACACAAAGATATAAAATGCCTTATACAGGTCCTTCCCAGGCAATGGACACCCCATACATACCAATATTTGAGAAACTGACAGGATGGATGGGGATGGATTTTGTGGCAGATGTATGGCATTGTCGTGTGCCTTCTCCCCCACCCGACATGTGACACATCAATGAAGGGCCGAGTAGAGATGAGCATACTAGAGCAAGGAACAGTGAGCAGCCTCACTCACTGTCAGTGAGACTGTTGGCAGATATTCTTCCTGTGCTAGATTCCCCATGCGGGCCCCTCCCACGCCCCATTCCACACTGTTTTTGTTTCTGACTTAATGAACATTTCAAGCTATGAACAATTCTTAAGAACTTAACCAATTGTAACATAAAGATTGTCTATAATGTATTTCGTATTTCACTTCTTCACAGAAACATTGCAAATTACATTTTCATCATACTCTGTTCACTTTGCTCTCAAACGGGCGCTTAGACCACACTAATATATTGGCCGCAGCTGCATACAAAAGGCCTCAGTCCCACATCAAATGGGCGGGCCTGGGCTACAAATGGGAAAGGTATTTGCGTTAACTCTAGCTCTGTTCTCAGATAAATGTTTCGAAGCAGGAACGCTGGTTACCATTCCCAGCCCAGCCCTGAACCACAGGAACCAAATGCTGAGCTCCTCCTTTTCATCTTGCACAAGCTTTTGCGATAGCAGACCACCCTTGATGAAAACGTACTGAGCTACTGGGAAAAGCTAAGTGTCTCTGAAGCAGCAGGGGGATTAAGCACTGACAAAGGCCCAGGAAATTTTTTTCATTCAAAGAAGCAGCATCATTAAAAAGGACCTGCTGGGTGGACTGGAATAGTGCAGTGACTTTAACTTACTCAGCTGCTTTCTAGAGAGGGCTGATAGTATTGATTTCTTTATGAATCCTGTGGTTCAAGGTCGAACAGACATTTAAAGATCCAACACTTGGGGCCTCCTTAGGGGAACCAACAATCAGACTGGACCATGTGCTTTTGACAAAAAAGGCAAATTATCTTAGCACCAATATTATAACATATATTACAAATATTGTCTCAGTTGGGTTAAGATAGTACAGGCTGCCTTTGATATTGTTACTACTATAATTTCAAAGCCTTTCTTAGTTTGTTTCGCAGACCAGTACGTTTTTGTTTATTTCAGGATTTATACTTACTAATTAATTTATTAACATGTAAGATGAATGTGTTAATTGTGCATGAAAATCAGAAATGATTGATCTAATTCAAATGTAATAAGCAATTCAATCCAACACAAAAGTTCACTCAGACCAGCAAACTGATGGACACAGCCCTCAACACCAGGACACCCCACATCCCCCAAAACCAGCAGTGTCCTCACCACACCCCACTGCAGCAATTACCAGCATACCTTCTCCAAACAGCCCTGATGACATCACGTGCTACCCCCATGGCTCACACCCTCCCATCTGGGACCCTAGCAGAGATATCACATTATCCTGCTATGCAGACGTAGAAGGTTGGAGGTGGGTATCTTGTTTAAGAAGGGCACCAATATCAAACAAGCCAGTGAGGCTAATATCATTGGTGGGAAAGTGGTCAATTCAGCATCGTGGTCCACATGGACCTTGTTTATCTATTTAGTGATACAACATGAAGGAGGCCCTTTGACCCTTCAGGTTGTGCCAGCCCCATCAAACCCAATCCTAATTAACCTAATCAAGGCAACCACCAGGAAATCTGCAGGTGCTGGAAATTCAAGCAACACACACAAAATGCTGGTGAACGCAGCAGGCCAGGCAGCATCTCTAGGAAAACATAGAAACATAGAAAATAGGTGCAGGAGTAGGCCATTCGGCCCTTCGAGCCTGCACCGCCATTTATTATGATCATGGCTGATCATCCAACTCAGAACCCTGCACCAGCCTTCCCTCCATACCCCCTGATCCCCGTAGCCACAAGGGGCATATCTAACTCCCTTAAGGAAGAGGTACAGTCAACGTTTCGGGCCGAGACCCTTCGTCCGGACTAACTGAAAGAAGAGCTAGTAAGAGATTTGAAAGTGGGAGGGGGAGGGGGAGATCCGAAATGATAGGGGAAGACAGGAGGGGGAGGGACGGAGCCAAGAGCTGGACAGTTGATTGGCAGAAGGGATACAAGGCTGGAGAAGGGAGAGGATCATGGGACAGGAGGCCTAGAGAGAGAGAAAGGGGGAGGGGAATGCGAGAGGAAGATACAGTGGGAAGGACAGAGGAGAAAAAAGAGAAAGAAAGGAGAAAAAAGAGAAAGAAAGGGGAAAAAAATTTTTAAAAACAAATAAATAAATGAGAGATGGGGCAAGAAGGGGAGGAAGGGCATTAAAGGAAGTTAGAGAAGTCAATGTTCATGCCATCAGGTTGGAGGCTACCCAGATGGAATATAAGGTGTTGTTCCTCCAACCTGAGTGTGGCCCCATTTTGACAGTAGAGGAGGCCATGGATGGACATATCAGAATGGGAATGGGACGTGGAATTAAAATGCGTGGCCACTGGGAGATCCTGCTTTCTCTGGCGGACAGAGCGTAGGTGTTTAGCAAAACGGTCTGCCAGTCTTTATTTTTATATTTTCCCCTTTCTTTCTCTCTCTTTTTTCTCCCTCTGTCCCTCTCACTATATCTTCCTCTGGGCTCCCCTCCCCCTTTCTCTCTCCCTAGGCCTCCCATCCCATGATCCTCTCCCTACTCCAACTCTGTATCCCTTTTGCCAATCAACTTTCCAGCTCTTGGGTCCATCCCTCCCCCTCCTGTCTTCTCCTATCATTTCGGATCCCCCCTCCCCGTCCCACTTTCAAATCTCTTACTAGCTCTTCTTTCAGTTAGTCCTGACGAAGGGTCTCAGCCCAAAACATTGACTATACCTCTTCCTATAGATGCTGTCTGGCCTGCTGCGTTCCATCAGTATTTTGTGTGTGTAACCTTATCAAGGGACAACTTACAATAACCATTTAACCTACCCTGGTATGCCTTTGGACTGTGGGAGGAAATCGGAAGACCCAGTAAACCCCACACCTTCCACAGGGAGGATGTACAGAGAGTCCTCACAGAACAGTGCTGGAATTGAATTCCTACCTCCAGAACACCCTGAGCTGTAATAGCATTGCCCATGGCATTGTGAGCCATATGGCCTGTTCTGGTGCTGTTCACAGGCATGATCACCTCACTACAATGAATACTTCACACATTTATCATGGAGAAGCTCATGGAAGAATATAGTGATGAGAAACACTTTGATATTATGAACGTGCATGGTTTTAAAGCACATAAAGGTGTCTAAATTGTTGAGGCCTGACCAAGTGTTCCCTCGGAAATTGTGGGAAGCCAAGAAAGAAATTGCTCAGGCCTTGGCAGAGATTTTGTATCTTCTTTAGCTGCAGGCAAGTTACCAGAAGAATGAAGAGAAGCTAATGCAGTGCTTTTATCTGAGGAGGGCTACAAGGACCAGCCGGGGGACTATAGGCCAGTGAGCCTAACAGCAGATGGACTCTATGTGCATTGGAAAAGGCTGGCACTGATTAGGCGTATTCAGCATGGCTTTGTGTGAGAGAAATTGTGTAAGATGAACATAATTGAGTCTTTCTGAAGAAGTGACCAATAGAATCACATAACATGCGTGAGCAAGACAGCTGGATGCAAGACTGGCTTTGTAAAAAGAGTCAGAGGGTTGCTTTTCAGATTGAAGCCGATAACCTGTGGTGTGTCATCGGCTTTGATGCTGGGTCTCCCTGATGCTTGTCATGTACATCAATTATTTTGATGAGAATGTAAGTGGCATGGTCAGTAAGTATGTGGATGACACCAAAACTGATGGCAAGGTGGACAATGAAAACAGCTATCAAAGACAAAAACAGCAGTTAAATCAACAGTGGAAGTGGGCTGAGGAATGGCAGATGGAATTAACTCAGCTGAGCATAAAGGGATGCAGTTTCTGGCAGGACATACACAGTAAGTGGTTGGAATCTGGTAAGTACAGAGACCTAGGGGTACACACACATCGTGGTGACACTGGTAGACAAAATCAAGCAGAAAGTATGCCATGCTTTCCTCCAATCAAAAGGAGATCGAGTTACATCTGCAAAGGACACTGAAGAGACCTGGAACATTGTGTGCAGATCTGATTACCATACTCTAGGAAGGATGTGATTAAGCTGGTAAAGATTCACATGGATGCTATAGGGACTCGTAAGCTTGAATTATAAGGACTGAATTGGCTGGACTTTTCCTCCTGGAGTAAAGGAGGCTGAGGGCTGACCTCAGAGAGATTTCTTTTTTCGGAGGGCCACAGATAATGTACATGGTTAGTCTTATTTCCAAGGATAGGGGAGTCTCAAAGTAGGAGCCCCAAGGTTTAAGCTGAGTGAGGAAAGATTTAAAGGGGACCTGGGGCAGTGGTGATTATGTGGAATGAGCTGCCAGAGAAGGCAATAGAGGAATTAAAGGGCATTTGGACAGGTTCACAGATAGGAAATGTTTAGAGCAGGAGTTCTCAACCAGTGGTCTGTGGATAGGTGGATAGGTTCAAAGAGATCCATGAACTTGGATGGGGAAAAAATTTACATCTTTATTTTCACTAATCTCTAACTGAAATATAGCATTTCCTTCAATGATGAAAGTAGCCAACAACCACAATAGTATTTGCAGTACCTGTGACTTTGTCACCAACAGAAATCAGGTATTTTCAGATCACATTATAGTTGTTACAAATATATCAGCCTCAGTCCTGATGAAGGGTCTTAACCTGAAACATCGACTTTACTCTTTTCTATAGATGCTGGCTGGCCTTCTGAGCTCCTCCAGTATTGTGTGTGCTCTTTGGATTTCCAACATCTGAAGATTTTTTCATTTGTGATTTAGTCTTTATACTGAGATGTCTTTAAAAAATAACATCTAATTTTAAATTTCCTATATTTGAAAAGTATAGTCTTGTTATTTAATGTGTTAATAAAGAAGCACATATTACAATATCACAAGTTTGTTTTTATATATACTTTGATAACTATTTCAATATAATCAGTTTCTTTTATTATCCTGTGTATTTTATTTTATTTATTTAAACACATTATTTTGAGACCGCCAGTGGGCTCCACCGCATAAGTCATTCAGAGGAAAATGGGTTAAATGCAGGTAAATAGGACTAGCTCAGGAAGACACGGACAAGATGGGTTGAGGGCCTGATCTATGCTGTTTAACTATGACACACCCTCCTGAACACGCTTATACACATCAGCACATACACCCTGCCACAACCCCAAAATCATCACACTCTCCAAACACAGCCCCCAGGGCTAAATGTGATCTTCACTATAGTCTTCAGAGTCAGGATATCACCACCAAAACATTAAGGTAGACCAGTGCACCAGTCCCATCAAATCCTCTAGAAACAGTACTCCCAACTACTATAACCCCAGATCCACAATACCCATCGAAACTTATCTTCCTCTACCATCACACCCTCTCCATTAACTCACTCAGTACAGAACACCCTCCCAAAAACCCCAACCCTTCCTCCCCCCTCAATCAGTTGACCAGCACACAAAACCCAGCACATTGTTGTCACACAGTCCACAGGATCAGTAAAACATCCTGACAGCAACCCCCGATTGCAGTCAGCCCCATCCACAACTCCAGGATCCGCAAGACTTCCATACCACTCTAACCTCGTTTTTCCACACACTCCCATCACATCCCTCTCACAACAGATCTGAAAACCTGCACATCAAGCCTTCTCTATAACAACCCCAAGCACCACCTCCTCTTTCCAGCCTCCCAGACCAGCAGCCTGTTCCTACCACAGACCCCAGGACCCGTATACACTCCTCCCCTGCACCAAGACCTGCACACAACATAACTGCAGAAACAGCACATGCTCTATCTTGTGACCTAGGATGAGTGCTCATGGACACTAGAACACACAGTATAACCCATCACAGCACACAACCACACAGAAGTGATCTGGACCAACAGACTGTTCCCACTACAGATACCAGACATGTTCCCAAACAAAGCACCCAGCCCCAGTACACCAACCAACCATGATACCCAAGAGCAGCATGCCTGTCCACCACAGGTACCTATATACACATCTCAGCACATTAACACACACCCCACCAGAGCCCCCACATGGGCTCACCCTTCTCACCACAGCGCACTGGACCAGCACTAACTTTCCACCAATAGCACACCATTCCCACAAATGCCACCCTGACCACCAGAACCTCCCCACCACAGCTCTAAGGACCATCAGTTCCATTCAACACAGAGCCCAGGTCCAGCAAATGTTCCCTGATCAGCCAGCTATCACCACTGCAAGTGCAAACTCAATAAACCTTCCTACCATAGCTGCAAAAACTACATACTTTCTGCACCATGGTCTCTAGGATTAGAACCCCCACACACCATAGTCACATACTCCCACCCAACATCCTGGCCACACAAAAGTGACTTTGACTAGTACACCCTACCCAAAATTCACCACAAGACCAGCACAATCGCACCATCTACGCTCCAGACACCATGATAATCAACCCTTTCTATCAGGGGAATTCATCAGCCATGTATCCAGAAACCAGTACATCTTCCTTACTGTGGCTCTCTGGGACATTTCAACACCTCCCCCAACACCAGGGCCAGGGAACATAACCCCAGGATCAGGATAGATTAGACTACATGTTGACCCCAGGAGAATGACAAAGTCATACCTACCCCAATCACAGAGTAACTACAAAATCCCCATGACCAGATTATAGTACTGTTCCTCCTGAAGAAAGGTGGTCCGGGGGTCTGGGGACTCCAGCCGGGAGGGCGAGGTGGTCCGGGGACTCCGGTCGGGAGGGCGAGGTGGTCCGACTACTTACACGGGCTTCCAGTCAGAGAGACACGGCAGAGGCAGAGATAAAAGTAGAAAAGAGTGTTTTTTTTTTAAAAAAAGGAGTTAGAGCGTCAGCAAAGTTTACTGCCAAAATTTACAACCTTGGGAGTTGAAGACACGGCCACCTATGAAAGACAAAGAAGTAGAGACCTAAGCAGCCAGAATTAAGGTGTTACAAATACTTCAAGAATCATGAGATTAAGGAATAGAGACAAATGAAGCTTTAAAGTACTCTGAAATGGATAAAAATAATTGAACATGCCGCACAATGAACCAAAATGGATCAGCATGAACTGGGATGAATTTGATTTGCTTCAAGCAATATCTTAAGTAGTTTTTAGAAGATGAAATGTATGAGGCTCACCCAGGAATTACAACAGTCATCTGATGCTTATGGGTGAAGGTGTCATCAGCCAGGGCAGAAGGCTGCTGTCTTAATAATGTCATGACATGTTGTCAGAAACTCAATGGATAGCAACTACAATGGATTATGGTTCATCAAGGCAGCTGCTTATTTGGGACAATCTTAAAGTAAAAAATTACTTGAGAAAACAGCCAAGATTCCTTTGTTTGCTCGGGACACTATGCTGCTAAATTAGGACGAGACTGTTGCTGAACAGTTTCTAACAAGTGTCAAATACATGCACTTTGTGGCCATTAAATACTACACCGTGCATGGAGTGAACAGGTTTTGAATAGTGTCAGTTATGTGTGCTTGTGTTATCTGTTTCAGCTGACAGATGCTGATTCAAAATGCAATGATTTTGTTTTATATTTTCACTTTAAACATTTTCAGATCCTTGCCAGATGCCACAAAAAGATTTGACTCTAACTGAAAAAGATACCCTAGACTGCACTGATTTTGTTCAATTACAGTCAAATAACAGAACATGGCAGCATACAGGGGATGAATACTTCCATCTATAACTCTTCCAAACTTACAAACTTCCAAACTCTTCCAAAATTACAGTATTAGTAATGCAGTAGTATTGGTAATGTTCTAATTGTTTTATTTTCATTTAAATGCCTAATTTAAACTCAGTTACACAGTAATATATATAGCAAAGACGTGACTGAGATTGAGGTGGTGGTTGTCATGAGAAGACAAATTAGGGAGGCACAGGATCACAGCTAGTTAAACTACTATTGCAAAGCTCCGCAATCCTGCATTCAATCTAGAGAAGCAGGCTGCAGGAACCACCTCAAAAATCATGTACTTAGTGGAGATTAAGGATAGAGATGAATAAAATTCTACAGCACTTTGAAATGGATAAAAGGATGCGGGGAGAATAAAATGGGAATAGTACAGGATTTCTTCAATCCTCATCTGTTAGGTCAAAGCAGTTTAACCATCAGACCCAGAGGAGATCAAAGTTGAGGTACAAGAATGGTCAGCTTTTGATTTCTCCGCAGTTGCAGATTGTGACTTCACATTTGGCGATGAACAAGTTAATGCCTTAAGTCTAAAATATCATGATTTTCTAGCTGAAAATATTTTAATAGTTACACAGTTTAATGATTTCAAATTTTCCGTGCAAGAAAAATTAAATCCAAACCAATTTCAAACTTTCCTCTAAATGGTGGCATTTGTACTTCAAAATGAACAGTTTTGCGACCTTGCACAGTTGATGGACACTGGGGGAACCTTTCTTGCGTCTAGTGCGGACTGTGAGCAAGGTTTTAGCCTAATGAATCAACTCAAAAACAAGCTGAGAGACCGTTTAGGTGAATGTCATTTGGATATGTTAATGAGAATCAAAAGCTATCTATGGGATGGAAGTTCTGTTAGTCAAGATAGAGTTTACAAAGAATAGGTAAATGCCAAAGACAGGAGAGAGAAAAAATAACCGAGTGACTTAAATATGATAAAAATTAAATATTTCCAACCTGATGGCATGAACATTGACTTCTCTAACTTCCATAAATGCCCCTCCTCCCCTTCGTACCCCATCCCTTATTTATTATCATTATTATGATTTTTCCTTTCCCCTTTTTTTCTTTCTTTTTTCTCCCTCTGTCCCTCTCACTATAACTCCTTGCCCATCCTCTGGGCTTTCCCCCCCTTTCTTTCTCCCCAGGCCTCCCGTCCCATGATCCTCTCCCTTCTCCAGCCTCGTATCCCTTTTGCCAATCAACTTTCCAGCTCTTTGCTCCATCCCTCCCCCTCCTGTCTTCTCCTATCACTTGAGATGTCCCCCTCCACCTCCTACTTTCAAATCTCTTACTAGCTCTTCTTTCAGTTAGTCTTGACGAAGGGTCTCGGCCCAAAATGTCGACTGTACTTCTTCCTATTGATGCTGCCTGGCCTGCTATGCTCACCAGCATTTTTTGCATGTGTGACTTAAATATGTATGTTATTTTGTTGTTATTCTGTGCAGTTTTATGTCAAATATTTTGTAAACCTACATACACTGTCCCATGTGTGCATTCAGTGGGCACATACTTTCGTCACAGGAAAAAAATTTGCACAACATAAGATTTTTGCGCACACTGACTACTAAAAATCAGAGGGAACATTGCTCCGGGGCAGTGTTTTGTACTGTGTGTGGAATGTGGGAAGTCTGGGAGACTGAAGGTCTCCCAGATAAACACATCTACACCAGGTCAACCAAGCCGCAGCTCCTGAGAGAACGTATTAAGGAACTGGAGCTGCAGGTTCGATGACTGGAGAATGACTCATACAGGAGAATGAGGAGGTGATAGATAGGAGCTACAGGGAGACAGTCACCCCTAGGCTGCAGCAGACAGATAACTGGGTGACTGTCAGGAGGAGGGGAAATGCAAAGTGCAGAGTACACCTGTGGCCGTTCCCCTCAATAATAAGAATGTAACTTTAGATACTGTTTAGGGGGGAAATCTCCCAGGGAAGCAACAGTGACGAGGTTTATGGCACTCAGTCTACTGCTGTGGCTCGGAAGAGCAGAGACATAAAGAGGACGGGTGTTGATGGGTGTTTCCATAGTCAGAGGAACAGAGATGAAATTCTGTGGGAGGAATAGAGACACCTGCATGGTATGTTGCTTCCTTGGTGCCAGGGTCAGGGATATCTCAGATTGGGTCTGTGGCATTCTCAAGGGCAAGGGTGAGTAGCCAGGAGTCTTGGTGCATATTGGCACCAATGAGGAAGTTCTGGTGTATATTGGCACAAGCTGAGGAGGTCCTGAAGAGAGATTTTTAGGGAACTAGGTAGAAATCTGAAAAATAGGACCTCTGAGGTTGGTAACCTCTGGATTGCTGCCTGTGCCATACACCAGTGAGGGTAAGAATAGAATGATTTGGCAGGTGAATGCATGGCTGAGGAACTGGTGCAGGGGGAAGGGGTTAGATTTATAGGGAAGATACCATCTGTAAAAAAGGGAGAGTTTACACCTGAACCCAAGGGGTTGTGGACAAGTTTGCAAGAGTTGTTCAGGAGGGTTTAAAATAATTTGGCAGGGTGATGGAAACCAGAGTGATAGTGCTGAGGATGAGGTAGTTGGTTTACAATCAGAGGAAGTGTGTAGTGAGACTCATAGCAAGGAGAGGCTGATGACAGTCAACAGCATCAGTTGCAATGTAAAAGGCAGAAAATTGAATGTAGGATTGAAGGTGCTGTATTTGAATGTGCGCATTATACGGAATAAAGTAGATGAACTTGTAGCACAGTTACACATTTGCCTGTATGACGTTGTAGGCATCACTGAATTATAGATGGGAGTTTAAGATCATAGATGAGAGCTTAAATTCCAAGGATACACATTGTATCAAAAGGGCAGGTAGGAAGGCAGAAGGGGTGGCATTGCTCTGTCAGTAGAAAATGAAATCAAATCATTAGAAAGAAGTGACATAGGGTCGGAAGGTGTTGTATCGTTGTGGGTAGAGCTAAGGAAGTGCAAGGGTAAAAAGGCCCTGGTGGGAATTGAATACAGACCCCCAAACAGTAATAAGAATGTGGTCTACAAATTACAAGGTGAGATAGAAAATTCATGACAAAAGGGCAATGTTACAAAAGTCATAGCTGATTTCAATATGCAGATAGATTAGGAAAAACGTGTTGGTGCTGAATCCCAAGAGGGGGAAATTCTAGAATCCCTACGAGATGGCTTGTGAGAGCAGCTCATCCTTGAACCACTTGGGGATCAGCTACTCTAGATTTGATGTTGGAATGAACTGGAATTCATTAGAGATCTTAAGGTAAAGAACCCTGAAGGGAAGTGATCATAAAAGGATTGAATTCACCATGACATTTGAGGAGAAGCTAAAGTCAGAAGTATCAGTATTACAGTGGAGTAAAGGGAATTACAGAGGCATGAGAGGGTAGTTGGCTAGAATTGAGTGGAAGAGTACACGGCAGGGATGATGGCAGAGCATCAATGACCGGAATTTCTGGAATCAATTCGAAAGCCACAGGATACATATGTTCCAAAGAGGAAGTAGTATTCTAAAGACAAGATCACACAACCATGGCTAACAAGACAGGTCAATGCCAACATAAAAGCCAAAGAGTGGGCGTATAATGGAGCAGAAATTAGTGTTAAATTAGAAGATTGGGAAGCTTTTAAAAACCAACAGAAGGCAACTAAAAAAATCATTGAGGAAAAAAATGGAATATGAAAGTCTAGCTAATAATATTAAAGAGGATACCAAAAGTTTCTTCAGATACATAAAGTGTAAAAAAGAGGCAAGAGCAGATATCGGACCGCTGGAAAACAACGCTGGAGAGGAAATAATGGGGGACAAGAGAATGGTTGACGAACTGAATAAGTACTTTACATCAGTCTTCACTGTGGAAGACACTAGCAGTATGGGAAAAAAGTCCAGAGTGTCAGGGGACAGAAGTGTGTAAAGTTGCCATTACTAGGGAGAAAGTTCTTGGGAAATTGAAAGGTCTGAAAGTAGATAAGTCTCCTGGACCAGACTGTGTACACACCAGCATTCTGAAAGAGGTCGCTGAAGAGATTATGGAGGCATTAGTAATGATCTTTCAAGAATCACTAGATTCTAGCATGGTTCCTGAGGACTGGAAAATTGCAAATGTCACTCCACTGTTCAAGAAGGGAAAGAGACAGAAGAAAGAAAATTATAGGCCAGTCCATTTGAACTCAGTCATTGGAAATGTTGCAGTTGATTGTTAAAGATATGGTTACGGATACATAGACATAGAGACACAGAATAGTACAGCACAGTACAGGCCCTTCGGCCCACAATGTTGTGCCGACCCTCAAACCCTGCCTCCCATATAAGCCCCCACCTTAGATTCCTCCATATACCTGTCTAGTAGTCTCTTAAACTTCACTAGTGTATCTGTCTCCACCACTGACTCAGGCAGTGCATTCCACGCACCAACCACTCTCTAAGTAAAAAACCTTCCTCTAATATCCCCCTTGAACTTCCGACCCCTTACTTTAAAGCCATGTCCTCTTGTATTGAGCAGTGGTGCCCTGGGGAAGAGGCGCTGGCTATCCACTCTATCTATTCCTCTTATTATCTTGTACACCTCTACCATGTCTCCTCTCATCCTCCTTCTCTCCAAAGAGTAAAGCCCTAGCTCCCTTAATCTCTGATCATAATGCATACTTTCTAAACCAGGCAGCATCCTGGTAAATCTCCTCTGTACCATTTCCAATGCTTCCACATCCTTCTTATAGTGAGGTGACCAGAACTGGACACAATACTCCAAGTGTGCCCTAACCGAGGATTATAGAGCTACATCATTACATCGCGACTCTTAAACTCTATCCCTCGACTTATGAAAACCAACACCCCATAAGCTTTCTTAACTACCCTATCCACCCAAGAGGCAACTTCCAGGGATCTGTGGACATGTACCCCGAGATCCCTCTGCTCCTCCACACTACCAAGTATCCTGCCATGTACTTTGTACTCTGCCTTGGAGTTTGTCCTTCCAAAGTGTACCACCTCACACTTCTCCGGGTTGAACTCCATCTGCCACTTCTCAGCCCACTTCTGCATCCTATCAATGTCTCTCTGCAATCTTTGACAATCCTCTACACTATCTACAACACCACCAACCTTTGTGTCATCTGCAAACTTGCCAACCCACCCTTCTACCCCGACATCCAGATCGTTAATAAAACTCACAAAAAGTAGAGGTCCCAGAACAGATCCTTGTGGGACACCACTAGTCACAATCCTCCAGTCTGAATGTACTCCCTCCACCACCACCCTCTGCCTTCTGCAGGCAAGCCAATTCTGAATCCACCTGGCCAAACTTCCCTGGATCCCATGCCTTCTAACTTTCTGAATAAGCCCACCGTGTGGAACCTTGTCAAATGCCTTACTAAAATCCATATAGATCACATCCACTGCACTACCCTCATCTATATACCTGGTCACCTCCTCAAAGAAATCTATCAGGCTTGTTAGACACGATCTGCCCTTCACAAAGCCATGCTGACTGTCCCTGATCAGACCATGATTCTCTAAATGCCTATAGATCCTATCTCTAAGAATCTTTTCCAACAGCTTTCCCACCACGGACGTAAGGCTCACTGGTCTATAATTACCCGGACTATCTCTACTACCTTTTTTGAACAAGGGAACAACATTCGCCTCCCTCCAATCCTCCGGTACCATTCCCGTGGACAACGAGGACATAAAGATCCTAGCCAGAGGCTCAGCAATCTCTTCTCTCGCCTCCTGGAGCAGCCTGGGGAATATTCCGTCAGGCCCCGGGGACTTATCCGTCCTAACGTATTTTAACAACTCCAACACCTCCTCTCCCTTAATATCAGCATGCTCCAGAACATCAACCTCACTCATATTGTCCTCACCATCATCAAGTTCCCTCTCATTGGTGAATACCGAAGAGAAGTATTCATTGAGGACCTCGCTCACTTCCACAGCCTTCAGGCACATCTTCCCACCTTTATCTCTAATCAGTCCTACCTTCACTCCTGTCATCCTTTTTTTCTTCACATAATTGAAGAATGTCTTGGGGTTTTCCTTTACCCTACTCGCCAAGGCCTTCTCATGCCCTCTTCTTGCTCTTCTCAGCCCCTTCTTAAGCTCCTTTCTAGCTTCCCTATATTCCTCAATAGACCCATCTGATCCTTGCTTCCTAAACCTCATGTATGCTGCCTTCTTCCTCCTGACTAGATTTTCCACCTCACTTGTCACCCATGGTTCCTTCACCCTACCATTCTTTATCTTCCTCACCGGGACAAATTTATCCCTTACAAGAGATCTCTAAACATCGACCACATGTCCATAGTACATTTCCCTGCAAAAACATCATCCCAATTCACACCCACAACTTCTAGCCTTATAGCCTCATAATTTTCCTTTCCCCAATTAAAAATTTTCCTGTCCTCTTTGATTCTATCCTTTTCCATGATAATTATAAAGGCCAGGGAGCGGTGGTCACTGTCCCCCAGATGCTCACCCACTGAGAGATCTGTGACCTGACCCGGTTCATTACCAAGTACTAGATCTAGTATGGCATTCCTCCGGTCGGCCTATCCACATACTGTGACAGGAATCCATCCTGGACACACTTAACAAATTCTGCCCCATCTAAACCCTTGGAACTAATCAGGTGCCAATCAATATTAGGGAAGTTAAAGTCACCCATGATAACAACCCTGCTATTTTTGCACCTTTCCAAAATCTGCCTCCCAATCTGCTCCTCTGTATCTCTGCTGCTACCAGGGGGCCTATAGAATACCCCCAGTAGAGTAACTGCTCCCTTCCTGTTCCTGACTTCCACCCATATTGACTCAAAAGAGGATCCTGCTGCATTACCCACCCTTTCTGTAGCTGTAATAGTATCCCTGACCAGTAATGCCACCCCTCCTCCCCTTTTTCCGCCCTCTCTATCCCTTTTAAAGCACTCATGGAGTGCACAATATAGGCTGTAATGGTTTCCTCAAGGTAAAATCTTGCCTGACAAATGGGCTGGAATTCTTTGAAGAAATAACAAGCAGGATAGACAAAGGGGAATTGATTAAAGTTGTGTACTAGGATTTGACATGATCTTCAGAAAGCTTTTAACAACCTACGAGCCCATGGTATTACAGGAAAGATTCTAGCATGGATAAAGCAACGGCTAATTGGCAGGAGGCCAAGAGTGGAAATAAAGGGAGCCTTTTCTCACTGGCTGCTGGTCACAAGTAGAGTTCCACTCGGGTCTGTGTTGGGACCGCTTCTTTTTAAGTTATATGTCAACAACTTGGATGATGGAATTGATAGCTTTGCTGTAAAGTTCACGAACAATATGAAGGCAGGTGGGTGCAAATTGTTTTGAGGAAATAGAGGGGCTACAGAAGGACTTAGATAGATTACAAGAATAGGCAAAGTGGTGGCAAATGGAATACAATGATGGGAAGTGTATCGTCATCTATTTGGTAGAGGAAATAAAAGGGTAGATAACTTTCTAAATGGAGATAAAATTCAAAAATCTGAGGGGCAAACGGACTTGAAAGGTCTTGTGCAGGATTCCCTAACGGTTCATTGGCAGGTTGAATCTGGGGTTCTGAGGAAGGCAAATGCAATGTTACAATCATTTCAAGAGGATGAGAAGACAAAAGCAAGGATGTAATGTTGAGGCTTTAATGCATTATTGTGAGCAGTTTAGGTCCCTCATCTTAGAAAGGATGTGTTGAAAATGGAGAGGGTTCCAAGGAGGCTCACGAAAATGATTCCAGGACTAAATAGATTGTCATTTGAAGAGTGTTTGATGGCTCTGGTCCTGTATTCACTAGAATTCAGAAGAATGAGGGGTGACCTTATTGAAACCTATCAAATGTTGAAAGGGCTTGATAGAGTGGACATGGAAAGGATGTTTCCAGTGGTGGGAGAGTCTAAGACTAGATCACACTGCATCAGAATAGAGGGACGTCATTTTATAACAGAGATGAGGAGGAATTATTTATTTTTATAATGAATATTCCTTTTTGCTTTTTTCTTCTGAATTAACTCTTGAGAGAATGCATGTGTGTCTATAGGGCCAATGTTCTATTCTGGATGCCAGATTTGGGATTTCTGGGAGACTACCAGCTTCCCCAACGGCCACATTCGATGACCTTCAGCTCGTTATGGAAAGTGAAAAGGTGATAGATAGGAACTACAGAGAGGTAGTCACCCCAAGGCTACAGGAGACAGATATATGGGCGACTGTCAGGAGAGGGAAGGGAGAACGTCAGATAGTGGAGAACATGGCTGTCCTCCATTTTGAATACTGTTGGGGTGGTGCCAACTGACCTGAGAGAAGCAACAGTGTCCATGGCTCTGGCACAAAGTCTGGCCCTGTGGCTTAGAAGGGTAGGGAACTCAAGAGGGTGGAGACTCTATAGTTAAGGGGACGGATAGGCAATTCTATGGTCTACAATATCCTGAAAAGGGAGGGTGAGCACCTAGAAGTTGTGGTACATATTGGTACCAATGACATAGGTAGAAAAAGGGAAGCGGTCCTGAAATCAGAATACAGGGAGTTTGGAAGACCATAAGACACAGGACCAGAATTAGTCCATTTGGTCCATCAAGTCTGCTCTGCCATTCAATCATGGCTGATCTTTTTCTCCCCTCCTCAGCCCTACTCTCCAGCCTTCTCCCCATAACGTTTGATGCCATGTCCAATCAAGAACCTATCAAGCTCTGCTCTAAATTCATCCAACGACCTGGCCTCCATAGCAGCCTGTGCTAACAAGTTCCACAAATTCAGCACCCTCTGTCCTGAGGCTGTGACCTATTGTTCTAGACTCCATCACCGTGGGAAACATACTTTCCACATCTACTCTGTCTAGGCTTTCAACATTCGAAAGGTTTCATTGAGACTCCCCCTCATCCTTCTAAATTCCAGCAAGTACAGACCCAGAACCATCAAACGTTCCTTGTATAATCCTTTCATTCCTAGAATCATCTTGTGAACCTCCTCTGAACCTCTCCAATGCTAGCATATCTCTTCTCAAATGAGGAGCCCAAAACTGTTCACAATAGCCAAGGTGAGGCCTCACCAGCGCCTTATAAAGCCTCAACATCTCATCCCAGCTATTGTATTCTAAACATTTGAAATTAATGCTGACATGGCATTTGCCTTCCTCACCAAGGACTCAACCTGCAAGTTAACCTTTAGGGTGTTCTGCACAAGGACTCCCGACTCTCTTTTAATCTCAAATTTTTGGATTTTCTCTACGTTTAGAAAATAGTTTTCACATTTATTTCTACTACCAAAGTGCATGACCATGCATTTTCAAAAACTGTATTTCATTTGCCACTTTCTTGCCCATTCTACTAATCTGTACTACTAATCTGTATTGGGCACGTGGCCAAGTGGTTAAGGTGTTCGTCTAGTGATCTGAAGGTCACTAGTTCGAGCCTCAGCTGTGGCAGCGTGTTTGTGCTCTTGAGCAAGGCACTTCACCACACATTGCTCTGGTGTCTGTGCGAGGAGTGGCGCCCCACACAGACTTCCAATCTGTGCCTCTCATGGTCTGAGTCGACGTTCCTTCCGTCCTACTAATCTGTCCAAGTCCTTCTTTAGCCTACCTGTTTCCTCAACAATACCTGTCCCTCCACCCATCTTTGTATTATTTGCAGACTTCTATTCCATCATCTACATCACTGATATACCGCATATGGCCCTTGTGGCTAAAGGGATCAGGGGGTATGGAGGGAAGGCTGGTACAGGGTTCTGAGTTGGATGATCAGCCATGGTCATACTGAATGGCGGTGCAGGCTCGAAGGGCCGAAAGGCCTATTTTCTATGTTTCTATGTTTCTATAAAAAGCAGTCCCAACACGACCCCTGCCGAACACCACTAGTCACTGGTAGCCAACCAGAAAAGGATCATTTTATTCCCAGTCACTGCCTCCCACCAATCAGCCAATGCTCTAACCATGCCAGTAACCTTCCTGCAATACCATGGGCTCTTAACCTGGTATGCAGGATGCTGAGAAGCAGGACCTCTTGGGATTGCTGCCTTTGCCATGCAACGGTGAGGATAGGAATAGAATGAGATGGCAGATAAATGTGTGGCTGAAGAATTGGAGCAGGAGGCGGGGATTCAGATTTCTGGATCATTGGGACCTCTTCTGGGGCAGGTGTGACTTGTACAAAAGGGACAGGTTGCATTTGAAACTGAGAGGGACTAATATTCTTGCGGGCAGGTTTACTGGAGCTGTTGGGAGTGGTTTAAGCTAATATGGCTGGGGGACGGAATCATTATGATAGAGCTGAGGTTCAGCCAGCAGGTTTACAAGTAGATGAGGGGTGTAACATGAATGTAAAGAAGAGTTAGCCAATGATTGGGTACAAATGCAAACAGAGCAAAGAGTTAAATTGTACCACAGAGGTAAAATTCAAAAGGGTTAAGAATGCAGGACTGAAGGTCCTGTATTTAAATGCACGTAGCTTTTGGAATAAGGTGGATGAAATAGTGTTACAATTAGAGATTCATCAGTATGACATTGTGGGCATCACTGAGTCATGGCTGAAAGAAGGCCATAGTTGGGAGTTTAACATCAAAGGATATACTTTGTATGGAAAGGACAGCAGGAAGCAGAGGCGGTGGTGTGGCTCTGTTGGTAAGGGATGGAATTACATCTTTAGAAAGAGGTAACGTAGGGTCAGAAAATGTCAAATCTTTGTGGGTGGAGTTAAGAAACTGCAAGGGTAATAAAACCATTATGGGATTCAAATGTAGGCCTCTAAATAGTAGCCAAGATGGAGGCAGAGTTAAGATGGCGCTAAACGGCGATTCCTTTGCTTGCATCTTCGGAAACAGCTCTATTTCCATCTTTAATAGCATTATTTTTCCCTTTCAGGGTTCTTTTGAAGACCCTGACCTGGAGTTACACGCTGACTTCAGTTCTTTGTGGGAATGGGACCTGTTCTCGGGGTTTGAGGACCGGCCATTGTTCGGCATGCCAAGGGTTCGGCCTGAGAGGTAGTCTAGTGTTTGCAAACCTAAGATCTCGGGGTTCTGGAAACGGGCAGATCGAGGGTCGGTGCCATGGTAGGAGACTGATGTATCATCAGGGAGGCTGGAAAATCTTTTGCTGTGGGCCCAAAGACCTCAGATCTTTGCTATCTTCGGGCACAGAGCTCATAAAAAGCGACGAAATGGACTTTTTAACATTGTAAACCAGCGGGTTGTTGTTATGTCCCCCACTTGCTGTGAAGATGGGGGATACCTCCCTCTTCCTTGCCAGGGAGGGAGAGAACCTGTGGGTTGCCAAATGCCAAATGAATTGCGATAGTCTTTGCGGTAACTGCAAGGTCTGTCTCTTTGCTATCGCCTAGCTCACGCTTGTGCTCGGAAGCAGGTGGGCTTTTTGTTTTGCCGGTGGGGGGAGGGGGGAATTGTTGCTTACACGCGGGAGGGGGAAGTTGGGGGGGTACACTGGGGTTCTCACGTTTAACTGTTGTTCACTCTTTGGAGCACTTCTCTGTTTTCGTGGATGTTTTGTGAAAAAGCATTTCAGGATGTATATTGAAAACATTTCTCTGACATTAAATTAAACCTTTGAAGATGTGGGGGTTGAGACTGCAAAGGGAACTGAAAAAGACATGTAATAAGGGTAATGACACAATTGTAATGGGGGAGGCAGTGATCATAATATGACTGAATTCCTACTGAGAGGGAGAAGCATAAATCACATGCATCTGTATCGCAGTGGAATAAAGGGAATTACGGATGCATGAGAGAGGAGCTTGCCCAGTGGACTGGAGGAAGATACAGCTGGGGATAACGGTAGAGTAGAGGTGGCTGAAGTTTTTGGGAATAGTTCGCAAGGCAGAGGATAGATATGACCCACAGAAGTAGTTCCCAAATGGCTGGGGTGGGCAACTGTTGCCGACAAAGGAAGTTAAGGACTGCATAAAAGCCAAGGACAGGGCATATAAGGTAGTAAAAGTGAGTGGGAAGTCGGATGATGGGAAACTTTTACAATCCATCAAAAGAACAACTAAAAAAGCTATAAGGGAAAAGATGAGATACGAGGGTAGACTAGCCAATAATATAAACCAGGATACTAAAAGGATACTAGAGGATACTAAAAAAAGGATACTAAAACAGGATACTAATGAAAGGATACTAAAAGTTTTTTTCAGTTATATATAGCGTAAAAGAGAGGTGAGAGTTGACATTGAACACCAGAAAATGATGCTGGTGATGGAGTAATGCGGACAAAGAAATGGCAGATGAACTTAATGAGTACTTTGCATCAGACTTCACTGTGGTAGACACAAGTAGTGTGCCAGATGTCCATGAGTGTCAGGGAACAGGAGCAAGTGCCATTGCAGTTACAAAGGAAAAAGTACTAAGCAACCTCAAAGGCCTGAAGGTGGATAAGTTACTTGGACCAGTTCAACTACATCCCAGGGTCCTGAGGGAGGTTGCTGCATTGGTCATGATCTTTCAAGGATCAGTTGATTCTGGTATGGTCCTGGAGGACTGAAAAATTGCAAATGTCACTCCACTCCTCGAGAGGAAAGCAAAAGAAAGGAAATTATAGGCCAATTAGCCTAACTTCAGTGGTAGGGAAAGTGTTGGAGTCTACTATTAAGGATGAGGTTTCAGGGTACTTGGAGTCTAATGATAAAATAAGTCAAAGTCAGCATGGTTTCTGTCAAGGGAAAAATTGCCTGACAAATCTGTTGGAGTTCTTCCAGGAAGTAACAAGCAGGGTGGGCAAAGGAGAGGCAGTGGATGTCATTTACTTGGATTTTCATAAGACATTTGATAAGCTGCTGCACTTGAGGTTGCTTAACAAAATAAAATCCCATGGCATTACAGGAAAGATTCTGGCATGGATAGAGGAATGGCTGACAGGCAGGAGGCAGTGAGTGGGAATAAAGGGGACCTTTTCTGGTTGGCTGCCAATGACTAGTGGTGTGCCTCAGGGCAGTATTGGGACCACTACTTTTCACATAGTTTGTCAATGATTTGGATAATGGAATTGATGACTTTGTGGCAAAGTTTGTGGATGATACGAAGATAGGTGGCGGGGTAGGTAGTGCTGAGGAAGCAATGCGATGTTAGGAAATGTATGATAATGGATTTTGGTAAAAGGAATAATAGTGCACACTATTATCTAAATAGGAAGAAGGTTAATTTACAGGTTGAGTCTGTGATAAAGAAGGCAAATGCAATGTTGGCATTTATTTCAAGAGGAATAGAATATAAAGGCAAGGAGACAATGCTGAGGCCTTATAACACACTAGTCAGGCCACATTTGGAGTACTGTCAACAGTTTTGGGCCTCATATATCAAAAAGGACGTGCTGTCATTTGAGAGAGTCCATAGCCGGTTCACAAGGATGATCCCAGGGATAAAGGGCTTAACAGGAGTGTATGGTAGTTCCGGGCCTGTACCCACTGGAATTTAAAAGAATGTGGGGGGGGGGGGTGGGTGGCCACAGGATCTCATTGAAACCTACCTAATGTTGAAAGGACTTGATAAGGTGGATGTGGAGAGGATGTTTCCTTTGTGGGGTATCCAGAACTAGAGGGAACAGCCTCAAAATTGAGGAGTGACCTTATAGAACAGATGCAAGGAGAAAGTTTCAGCCAGACAGTAGTGAATCTGTGGAATGCTCTGCTACAGACTGAGGTGGAGGCAAAGTCTGTAGGTATACCTAAGGCGGAAGTTGATAGTTTCCTAATTGGTTAGAGCATCAAAAGATATAGCGAGGAGGTATGTGTATGGGGTTGACTGGGATGCGGGTTCAGCCATGATGGAATGGTGTAGCAGACTCAATGGGCAATGGGTTGAATGGCCTAATTCTGCTCCCATGTCTTCTGGTCTTATGCAATTTCTCTGGCCAGAGTGGTGAATCTGTGGAATTTTTTGCCACAGACAGCTGTGGAGGCCAAGTTTTTATGTATATTTAAGGGAGAGGTTGATGGATTCTTAATTGGTTAGGGCATTAAGGGATATGGGTGGCGGGGAGGAGGAAGGCAGGAGACTGGGGCTAAGAGGAAGAATGGATCAACCATGATGAAATGGCGAAGCGGGTCTGATAGGCCAAATGGCCTGATTCTGCTCCTATATCTTATAGCCTTAATATAAATGAGAGCTTGGCACAGACTTGACCGGCTGAATGACTCAATCATTTTCTTTGATGTGTCCAAACATATATATGAAAAACAGTTAGATCAGTTAAACAGGGTGACAGTAGTGACCACTTTCATCAACTGTGCTTCACTAATTCTCTCAGGAACATTTGGTAAACAAATTATTAAGATCTTTTCTTTGAAACTAACTCATGCACCCTCTGTACTTTGCACCTTTAGTTCATAAGGGATGAATAAACCAACAAACCATATCTACAGAAAATACCTCAGACTCTATTTGCTTATGTAACAATCAACTTGTCATCCAGCAAAATAAGATAGCATCTCAGTGCATACAATTCCACAACTCTGAGATAAATATGTCATTGAGTTCACATACAGAACTGAGCAGCTTTCCTACTATTGCCCAGAGCAAAAGCATTTACTACAATAAATAAATCACAGACAGGGTGGCAGTTAGTGTTTGACTACCAATTACAAATAAGCTGCCTTTTTCAAAGCCTTTTGGCATCCAAGCATGCTATTTTACATGAATGAACAGAATGTGGTGCCTCTTTGTTAGACTGCACCAATTCAATTTTCCAACAGAGTCCTTCAGACACCCCGACCAATTCAATTCGTAATTCATGTTATGGGAATTCAACTCTAATATACTGACATGTTCTTAACAAGCCTCGACTTGTTCAGTTATTTTCAGTTCACCCAACATTTGCATCAATTAGTCCAGTAACTAAAGAAAGTTTACTATGTCTTTTGGTTACAAAATTGTTAAGTGTTCTTCAAACCGGATATGAGCAAACCGGATATGAAGTGTTGTGATGTCTTGGTCCTGTAACCATAAGAAACATAGAAACATAGAAAAATAGGTGCAGGAGTAGGCCATTCGGCCCTTCGAGCCTGCACCGCCATTTATTATGATCATGGCTGATCATCCAACTCAGAACCCAGCCTTCCCTCCATACCCCCTGACCCCTGTAGCCACAAGGGCCATATCTAACTTCCTTTTAAACATAGCTAATGAACTGGCCTCAACAGTTTGCTGTGGCAGAGAATTCCACAGATTCACCACTCTCTGTGTGAAGAAGTTTTTCCTAACCTCGGTCCTAAAAGGCTTCCCCTCTATCCTCAAACTGTGACCCCTCGTTCTAGACCTCCCCAACATCGGGAACAATCTTCCTGCATCTAGCCTGTCCAATCCCTTTAGGATCTTATACGTTTCAATCAGATCCCCCCTCAATCTTCTAAATTCCAACGAGTACAAGCCCAGTTCATCCAGTCTTTCTTCATATGAAAGACCTGCCATCCCAGGAATCAATCTGGTGAACCTTCTTTGTACTCCCTCTATGGCAAAGATGTCTTTCCTCAGATTAGGGGACCAAAACTGCACACAATACTCCAGATGTGGTCTCACCAAGGCCTTGTACAACTGCAGTAGTACCTCCCTGCTCCTGTACTCGAATCCTCTCGCTATAAGAAGACAACCTACCAAAGACACAGCCTGCTGTTTATTAACAGAAACCACTTTCAAAAACTGTTTGTCAGAAACTCAAAGCACTGATCACTATAGCTTTGAATGTACTAGCAATTGGGAGAGAAGTTTTACAAGCATTTGCAATGACTTCTTCCTTATGGATTTTGGAAGCAAGGATTTAGAACTGTCTAGTCATTTCTGTAGGTTTGAATTAAGAGTTAAATACACATCTAACAATTACTGTGTATCCCTCTACATCCATGCCCCACTTACCCAAATCCAGATCAAAAAAGATGCCTGACCTGATAGGAAACTGTCAGTAATTTTATTGCTACTGCAGGTGGATGAACATATAATACAAAAAAAGATGATCTATCTGGTTGATCATTCATCAAAAATCTATCAATTTGTTTCTTGATTACACTCAGCGATTGAATCTCTACAATCCCCTTGACTAGAAAGATATTGGGATTTACTGTGCTTTTGGTGAGGAAGTTTCTTCTCAACACAGCCCTGAATTTCTACCCCCTTATTCTGAGACAATGGGAGCCCAATGCATGGGCAACAGCTCGCTTTCCATGTCATACTGTATTGACTAAACGTAGACAGCCAACGCAACATCCCTGGTCGAACCCATCCAACAGAGGGCCACCCACAATAAAAAAAGATTTGAGAAAACATTAACTTTCAATCTAACATATCAAACCCTACAAGAAGTTAGTATGTTTGAACCAGATTGCCTCTCATCCTTCTAAATTTAACACAGTGTAGACCCAGTATGCAAGGTTGCTGTTCAAAGAGCTCCACTTCAATCAATTAGGCATTCTACTTTAAGTACATCCCTGGCTTGGATAGGAAAATGTATCAGCTGGGATATAGAACAGTACACAATGTTGTGCCAATCATTAGAGCTTTATGTAAACTCCACAGTTGCCCACAAAAAGCTATTTTCTTTTACCCAGTGAATAGCTGTTTTCCATAGTATGTTCTGTTTGCTTTGTCAAATAGCCTGTCTATATCCAACTGTGGATTCTCTGGATCATCCTTATTATTCAGAGTTATCCAGCAATAATTCATAGTTAAACCTGAATAAAATATATTTAGTTACTTTATCCAGATAATTGATATAGATCGTGAACAGCATGGTGCTCTGAAGAATCCCAACCTGAAATTTACCCATATATTCATCAGCAGCTTCGTTTGTCCATGAACTGATCTTCAATCAACGTCACTATATTACCCACAATCTTCCACGCTCAAATTTTGTTTAAAAATTTCTTACTCCATACCACATGAAAAACCCAGCGGAAGTCAGAAAATATTACAACCACTAGTTCCCTTTACTATTCTATTTGTTTCAACTCCAAATGATTTATCAAACACAATTTCCCTTTCATAATTCCACAGACTTTGCAAAATCTTATTCTTTTCCAAGTGAATATGGTGATTGTAGTATTTCCCTACTATTCTTGTCAAGTTGCTGCAGTTCCAGCGTTCACTCTTCTTTGTTAAATAGCAGAGTGGCTGTGTATTTAGCAATTTTCGATCTGTGGGAGCTGTTGAAAAATCTACATAACATCCCATTTACAGATATCCTGTCTCTCATTGACCTCCCACCATTTTGATTTTCAAAAGTCAATTTTAGTTTTGTTTACAAAAGAGATGTTGTGAACATTTTTTTTAATCAAATAGTTTGCCTTGTGCAATTAGAGTGCTTTTGGCTGATGGTTATTTTACATTGAGAGTACAAAATGCAGGGGACTGGGAATGGGGTGGGTAAGTGCAAAACAAAATACTTGGAATACCTATTTCCGATTTAGCCAACAAAGCTGCTCCGTTCTCACCCACTTTCAATTTAATCAGGGTCATGCTTTACCACCCTGGGTAATTTGGATACAAGCTCACTTTAAAATTCATAGCTCATATTTGTCTCTGGAAGGTATGCTGGGCCTGAAGTACAAGTTTGGACTTCCACTATTGAATTGATCTTGTTTTCGTTTGAGCTACTGAGTCAAACCGAAACCAAAAGGTGAACTAGCAGGTGCCCTGTTGAGCTTATTTCTACAGGAGGCTACGATGTTTACTCAGGCTCATAGCAGTTACATTAGGGAAGAATTGGAAGTGATTCCAGATGCATAAACATATATTCTAGTTTTGAAAATAACTGTGTTTCCAAGCTTTTCAACATTTTATTAATAGACCAAGTTATTCTCATTTTTAATATTAAGAGCTGAAGCTGATTTTTTTGGTTTCTGAGATTAACTATGTAAGGTCTCCACAATCTAAACCCTTTTTTAATATTCCACATAATTTAACCACCTGCATCCCTTGCAGATGACTGTCTGAGGCAATGAAATTACCAGGAGCTTCCTGTCAGTCCAGGCTGTTTGGTTCTGGTTTGGTGCTAACTGTGTTGCAGTGATGCTGTGAAGCTGATATTAGATTAAAATGCCATAGAAGCAACAAAACAGTTACAAATCCTATCTTGCTATTTTCCAATAAATAAACCAAAATTGGAATATTTGTAAAAATGTATGGCTGAGCCACCAAAATAATCCAAAATGCTTACTATCAAAGTTAGTTAATGCTTAGAAAATATTTTTAAAAGTACAAAGATGACAAATTTTCAACAGCAGCTATGTACCTGTATCAATACAATTCGTATTTCCTTTGGGTTGAGGTGTTGATCGACATTGCGCTATTTTCTCACAGCTCAATAAATTATCATTCACTAGATCCAAGGCAACATAATTCAGCCCGTCTTGGAAACCAGTGGAAGTTTTGCGACAGATTGGGCTTCCTTGAAGCTCCTCAGTTTCTTCATTCTTTCTGAGAGAAACATTTTCAAACGAAGCAGAACTGTGCCTTTTAGGATCGTGAGCAAATGAAGGTGAAACCGGTGTGACAGTCGTTGTGGAAGAGAATGTCTCTGAGCTGTGCCGCCTGCGTCCCTGGGGGTTAGCACGGATTACTTTAGCACCCCGATTGGGATCTGGTGCCACATTTGGAAGCATGAAAATATCTACCCCAGGCATCTGATCGATTAGGGAAAGTCTTTTCACCACTGTAGCCACTTGGGTACTTTCATGGTTTGATACCGGTAGTGGAGGTGTTGCGGCCATTACAAATGTCATTTCTGTATATTCAGTTTCATCTTCTGAGGGGTGAGAAAAGGGGGTTGTCTCAACCGGACTTTTCAGGAAGGCATCAGCAGGATGACTTCTGTTGGGGCATGTCCCAGGATATTCAGATATTGCATCAAAGGAATTGACAGAAACAATTCCATTCTTTGGTGACTGTGAACAGAGATTAACATTCATGTAATCAGTTGCTGGCAACCTTTTCTGAACATTAGCAGAATTCGAGGAAGATGAGGAAACTTTTGGTGGCACAGATGGTGAGGCATATACAAATTTGTTGCTGAAATCTATATTGATATATTCTCCTGGGCTTTTTGGTTTCAGTGGCAAAGAAGGCTCATTTGTACTTGGTGGTGTGTTGGCTCTTAGCATCTCCAGTGACAGTCTAGAGGGTCTCAGAGCTTTTTCTCGAAGTACAAAACCATCCCTCTGACTTTGCCTTACTGGTAAATGTGCAGCATGATTAATTACACAGGATGAGTTAGACTTTATACCAAGTGCAGGCTCTTCAAAAATAACAGCATGTGGTGAACTCATCAGAACATAATGATCATTTTCTCCATCCTTCTGAAAATGAGGCTTGCGAGATTGGGGCAGTGAGCTAAAGGAATCACTGGATCGAGGACGTTCATTACTTACAGGGAAAAAACAGTCCGGGGGAGTAACTGATGCACAGTGATCAACAGGAGACATGTTCATATACTCATCATTGGTGAACTTCCCATCAGAATTTTCTCCTGAAATCTTTGATCCACACCACATTCTCTTGTATCCAATGGTATCAGGCGAGCAGCACTCAATAGGAGAAATGTTCTTATATCCATTTATGCTTACTTGCAGATGTGATCGCGGATTAATTATTTGCTTTGGGGCAGACACACATTTGGGGCTCATTGGCATGTAGTCGTCATTTTTTACAGGTACATTTACCACTCCAAGGGTCATTGGCATATAACCATCATCATCACCAAAGTTACTGCACCCAGAACTTTTTTGGGATCCTATTTCAATATCACAATAGTCTTCTGGATAAGGATTATAGCACACTTTTGGGGACACAGCACATGACAGATGGCCTGAATTGCCCATGCAGGTAGCTTTCATTAAGGTATATTCATCTAGTGAAACTGAAGAAACATGTGAAATGGCTCTCTGTCGGCATGGGGTTGTTAAGGAACATGTTCTTTTCCGGTAACTTCTCTCTGTTTCAGAACTTTCATCCCTTGCTGCATTACAACAGCTGCGGTTACACTGGCCACTTGTATGTCTTTCCATTAACCTATACCCATACAATTCATTACTCTCTCGTACAGGTGGAGTGTACGTCAGAGATTCTGGAGTATTACCTCTGTTCCCTATGTAATGCCTTAAATCTCCAGGACTTGAACCACATTCGTCGAAAGAAATAAATCCTCCATCACTTGGAGATTCCGAAACAGATGCACTACTACTGGATGGGCGAACTATGGTGTCTGATGCTGACCCATGCCCACTACTTGATGATAGGCTCACTGGACTTGCGGCAGACAAGGGAGAACGGGACACCGGCATGGACATTGATCGGCTGTGGTGAAGAGCACTGGACTGCATCATTCTGGGATTTCTAAATACGGTACTTGAACGAATGAAGTGTGTTCTCACTGTACTGGGGCTAACGGGGCTACCAGCCATAGAATTGTTATCCCCTTCACTCGCTGTCCTCATACGACCGGCTACGATCTTACCAGCGGGTGATGGGGTCGCCATGCTGTCAGTCCGCGACCTCCTCTGCAGCCCGGTCTGGCTCGGCGGCAGGTGGACCAGGTGCCTCCGGCAGGGCACGCTGATTGGATTGGACCCGGACGACTGACTCTTGCTGCGGGGTCGGAATTCGCACACATCTTTCATGGCTTTCATAGCTTCGAGAATGGTTTCATGAATATGCTGAGCCACCACCGAGTCATCCACCTGCATCCACAGCTCCCCGGGGCCGGTGGACGCCGACCTCCCCACTTCAATGAAGAAGAAATTCTCCGAGTGGCCGCACCGTCTGATGTTCATTAGCTGCAAGGTGACCGACGGCACGTCGCAGTTGAGTTTTACTAAGCTTATGCTTCTGGTGGAAAGGCACAGCATGTAAAAGCCGCTAAGATTTTTGGCCTGGCCCAAGCCTTTAGGCTTCAGGTTTACTTGCCACACTTGTTTGTACAAGGCGGTGTACAGCAGCCCACAGTCGGTGTGCTCGGTGCAGTGTGGCAGCAGCGAGCTGGAAGCCGAGGGCAGCAGCTCGGTAAGCGCGCTGAACCAGCTGTGTTGCTCCTGTTCGTTGTCCGCCGCCACCGCCAGGTATTCCTCTTTGGTGTAGAGCGCGATCAGGTATTTGTACTTGGCGTCCGCTCTCTTGTTGATGCTCAGGCAGCAGTCCAAGGAGATCACCCTCTTGGCCGACGACTTGTTCCTCCACTTTTTATCATTTTCGTAGTATTCGAGTCTGGCCGGAAAACTGCCGCTCTGCTCCCGCAGAACAAAAAACCTCTTGTGTCCGTGTTTCTGTTTCTTCAAGTAGCCGCATTTCCTCACCTTGGCCGTGGAGAGATAACCAGCTGACCCTCCTTTCGCTGCAGGCGGGCTCGCCATTATTCAGAAAGAATGTTCACACATAGATAAATGTCGTGGACGTTATTTTTCCCCCCTTTTCCAAATGAAAACTGACGTGCTGGATTTTTTTTCTTGCTCTTCCTCTTACTCTATGTGTATCGGAGTGGAAAGGTTAGCTGTAACTAAAACACACACACACACACTTTGACTGGCTAAAGAGCAAAACAACATATGACGTCCGTAACACACGCCAGCTTTCAGTGAGGCACAGAAGGTACGGGGCGCGGCAAGGAGGGGAGGAGGCGAGTTCCGAGCCGAGGGCCGGCCAGCCAACAGTCTTTGCCACTACAAGGCTACAGTATTACAAGAGCCGCCAATTACGAGTCCTCTGGTGAACCCAGAGCCGGACGTGCTGCTCCCCCCGCCCCCAGCCCTCCGCCTCCCAGGCTTAAGGTAGTAAAAGCCAACCCGCTGTGCTTAGGTTCTCCTGCCCCAGTTGACAAATAGTTCCTTTCTTTTATTCAAAAATCAAAATAATGGCGTAGTTAGGCAAAATAGGTAAAATTCCAGGCGATTACAGAGTTTCACATTTGCTTCTCGCTGATTTTAGTATTGGAATTCTGTGTGGACACAGAAAAGGTGTTGCAGAACAAACGCGTAGAAGGGGACTCGATCAATTGAAAGTTCGTAGCCATTATGAGACAGGGAGCCCCTTGTTTATCTCCAGTGGGTCAAATTGAGCTGGAAATCAATAGCGTTACCATAGTTGCAAGCGCAGAGTTGGACGCGGGGTGTGCGCATCTAGCATGTCAACTCACAACAAAGTCGAATTTTGTAATATTCGGAGCCCGCAGTGTACAGCACCACATCCCGCCCTCTAAGCGGCCTCCGGCGCTGGGTGTGTATTTGTGGCTCATGTTGTTCTGAACCCCTTCACCTGCTGAGCCTTTGGAGGCACGTATTTGCAGCAAAGGCAAGTCACCATTTCGAATGCGTATTCTTTCTTTCACGTACTCTTCCTTTGGCACCGAACACCGATCTCTTTCTAACTAAATAAAATATAAGCTAAATACACCTATCGTTGCATCGAACGAAGATACAAAGGACTTGTTTTAATTTGCGAAGAGGCGGTGATTAATTTTGGCAAGGAGGACGAAGTTATTGACGTCGTTTCGTAAAGAAACCTGCAGCCTTGTAGGTTGTTTACCACACGCTACCGCAGTTCGGACCGAGGTATTGTAGTAATCACGTGTGCAAGTAGAGCTGGAAAGAGCAGAATTAATTTGTAATTGACTCGAAAGATTTTAAATCAAAATGAGCAGTTAGACACACGCTTTCCTTATCCTGGTTCGCATGTGAATTGCCGTTTAAAACTGCTCTGACATTAGTAATTAACGAGTCAAGCATTTTATTTTTATACAATTCAGAGACTGGAAATCCAAGTTAAAATAAAAAGCAGCTTAAATTACTAAATGTAAGAAGTACCAGAACTGCCAAAGCATAATCAGCTACAAAGTGCTGGGAAATAAAATTAGTATCGATAGGTTCTTGAAGGTCTTCATAAACATGGTGAGCCTAAAGCTCTGTTTGTGTGCTGTAAATATCCATGATTCTATAAATAGCAGCTGTAAGCTTATGAAGCTCTCTAGGGCCTTAGGGAACAGCATCTATAAAACAAAATGATAGTTAAGATAAAGGGTTTTAAGGAGTATCTTACACAAAGAAATGAAGGGGGCTCCAGAGCTTAGAGTTCTGTGAGGTGGAATGATTAACTTCAAGGACCAGTAAGATACAGGAATTGGAAGAGGGTAGGACTAGTGAAATTTCCATACAGAATGAATTATATAAATATGTAAATAAGGAATGTTATTTTAAATAGTAATAGTCCCAGGTATATTTATGACATAGGCACAAGTGTCAGTATGAGATCAATTGTATTTCCTATTTCCCACGTATTTTCTTGTGGTTAGAACTTAATTGTATTCCCAGCAATGGGAATTGGAGAGCACGCAGTATTTGTGAGTGGATATGAATGATAAGGTCTGGAGGGGTTTGTGAATTCGAATAAAATAGAATTAGTGTAAGTGGTGTGCTTGATGGTTAGCCCATCTTAGTGGGCTGAAGGGCTTGTTTCTGTGCTCTATCATGTAGTGATACACAGCAAAATATGGGAGGAAATTGAAGTGCATGGGGGAGGGGCACAGAGTCATGACGATAAGATGCAAATACCAGAGACAGCACTGAAGTCAGGATTGAAACTGGGTCCCTGGAGTTGTGAGACAGCAGCAGCAATCACTATAGCACAGTAACAGTTGATCCTGAGGCTGCAATATTTGAGTAAAAATTAAACAAAATTGGTGCTAATCTTTCATGTTAGGTGAAAGATGTAGAGGATGGTTGGGTACTGAGGCATGATCTTGATGGGTACAGACAGGTTTCACTGGCAGCCAAGAACAAGTGTCACTCACATTCCAGATCCAGATGCTTTTCATTGCCAATGATATTTTTCAACTGGAAGACAATGCTGAGAAGGGAAAAGGATTCACTGTTGCATTGAACAATGGAAAAAAATCTTTACTCAGATAAATCTATTCTTAAGTATACCACACACCCTTTAACTTAGTAGCTTTACATAAAGCTACATAAGATATCCCATTTGCAGAGGAAATGAGAAGTAGCAGGCAACTAAAAATTTTGTACAAGAAATTTTAAAAAGGAGAAAGAGTGTGGGATTATAATGTTGTATGAAAGCCCATCAAGACAGTGCAACATTGGACAATTTGTAGATCAAATACTGAAACAGTTTGTGTATGGAACAGAGGCTATAAGGATTCAGTCTATTCAGTTGACTTTTGATAATCCTTAGGCACACAGTTTTCGTGGAATTGCCAAACTCGTCAGGGATTTCTGTCCTTCAGTTAAAGTAAAACTTCCAAACTTCTCATGCAGAGACAAGGATGACATCATATTGAACTCTCAGTGGCACTGGCCAGTTTTATCATTGTACTGGTAGTCATTCTTCAAGTAATTGTTCTTTTAAAGAAATCAAGTGCAACTGACGCCAGACAGATGTGTAATAGTAACTTCTAACAAGGGAACAGATGTGCCATTTCCAATGTTGTTTCTGAACCATATCACACTAATAAATATTATAAACGTGGTTCGGTATTGGCAGGTACATAGAACATAGAATAGTACAGCACAGTACAGGCCCTTCGGCCCACAATGTTGTGCCGACCCTCAGACCCTCCCCCCACCTCCTTTATAGGGCCTCTGCCCCTTTCCTCGTCAGTCCTGACAAAGGGTTCCGGCCCGAAACGTTGACTGATCGTTTCCACGGATGCTGCCCGACCTGCTGAGTTCCTCCAGCGTGTTGTGAGAATACTTTCCTTCAACTGAGTTTCAATTTTGCATTCCAGTCCTTGCCCAGCTGTGCTGATCTGCTTGAGATGGTGAATGTGATCCGATCTGTGGTCTCTCCAATATAGTTGCTTCTAACAAAGATGCTAAACAAAGTACAGCATTGATTTTGTAGGGCAGCACAGCACAGTGGTTAACACAACCATCTTACAGTTCTAGTGATCACCAATCGGAATCAGTTCTCAGCACTGTCTTGTAAGGAGTTTGTTCATTCTTCCTGTGACCACCCGTGATTCCTCCAGGTGCTCCCGTTTCTTCTCATATTTGCGAGCTGCCTCCAGCAGAATTCTCGCAGATTTGATTTGACACAAATGATGCATTTCACTGTACCTTTTGAGGCTTTGATGTACATGTGACAAATAAAGAAAGTATCTTCTTTAAGTAAATTCTGTGTCTTCTAAGGTAGTTGAAATATTTCAGTTTCCTTCCTCGGGTTGCCTCCCATATAACCCCCCCACCTTAAATTTCTCCATATACCTGTCTAGTAGTCTCTTAAATTTCACTAGTATATCTGCCTCCACCACTGACTGAGGCAGTGCATTCCTGAGTAAAAAACCTTCCTCTAATATCCCCCTTGAACTTTCCACCCCTTACCTTAAAGCCATGTCCTCTTGTATTGAGCAATGGTGCCCTGAGGAAGACGTGCTGGCTGTCCACTCTATCTATTCCTCTTAATATCTTGTATACCTGTATCATGTCTCCTCTCATCCTCCTTCTCTCCAAAGAGTAAAGCCCTAGCTCCTTTAATCTCTGATCATAATCCACACTCCCTAAACCAGGCAGCATCCTGGTAAATCTCCTCTGTACCCTTTCCAATGCTTCCATATCCTTCCTATAGTGAGGCGACCAGAAATGGACACAGTACTCCAAGTGTGGCCTAACCAGAGTTTTATACAGCTGCATCAGTACCTCGCGACTCTTAAACTCTATCCCTCAACTCAGGAAAGCTAACACCCCATGAGCTTTCTTAACTACCCTATCTATCTGTGAGGCACTTTCAGGGTTCTGTGGACATGTACCTCGAGATCCCTCTGCTCCTCCACACTACCAAGTATCCTGCCATTTACTTTGCACTCTGCCTTGGAGTTTGTCCTTCCAAAGTGTACCAGCTCACACCTCTGCAGGTTGAACTCCATGTGCCACTTCTCAGCCCACTCCTGCATCCTATCAATGTCTCTCTGAAATCTTTGACAATCCTCTGCACTATCTACAACACCACCAACCTTTGTGTCGTCTGCCAACTTGCCAACCAACCCTTCTACCCCCAACGTCCAGGTCATTAATAAAAATCACGAAAAGTAGAGGTCCCAGAACTGATTCTTGTGAGACACCACTAGTCACAACTCTCCAATTCGAATGTACTCCCTCCACCACGACCCTCTGCTTTCTGCAGGCAAGCCAATTCTGAATCCACCTGGCCAAACTTCCCTGGATCCCATGCCTTCTGACTTTCTGAATAAGTCTACCGTGTGGAACCTTGTCAAATGCCTCACTAAAATCCATATAGATCACATCCACTGTACTACCCTCATCTATATGCCTGGTCACTTCCTCAGAGAACTCCATCAGGCTTGTTAGACATGATCTGCCCTTCACAAAGCCATGCTGACTGTCCCGGATCAGACCATGATTCTCTAAATGCCCATAGATCAGATCCTATCTCTAAGAATCTTTTCCAACAGCTTTCCCACCACAGACGCAAGGCTCACTGGTCTATAATTACCCGGACTATTCCTATTACCTTTTTTGAACAAGGGGACAACATTCGCCTCCCTCCAATCCTCCGGTACCATTCCCGTGGACAACGAGGACATAAAGATCCTAGCCAGAGGCTCAGCAATCTCTTCCCTCGACTCATGGAGCAGCCTGGGGAATATTCCGTCAGGCCCCGGCGACTTATCCGTCCTAATGTATTTTAACAACTCCAACACCTCCTCTCCCTTAATATCAACATGCTCCAGAACATCAACCTCACTCATACTGTCCTCACCGTCATCAAGTTCCCTCTCATTGGTGAATACCGAAGAGAAGTATTCATTGAGGACCTTGCTCATTTCCACAGCCTCCAGGCACATCTTCCCACCTTTATCTCTAATTGGTCCTACCTTCACTCCCGTTATCCTTTTGTTCTTCACATAATTGAAGAATGCCTTGGGGTTTTCCTTTACCCTACTCACCAAGGCCTTCTCATGCCCCCTACTTGCTCTTCTCAGCCCCTTAAGCTCCTTTCTTGCTACCCTATATTCCTCAATAGACCCATCTGATCCTTGCTTCCTAAACCTCATTTATGCTGCCTTCTTCCACCTGACTAGATTTTCCACCTCACTTGTCACCCATTGTTCCTTCACCCTACCATTATTTCTCTTCCTCACCGGGACAAATTTATCCCTAACATCCTGCAAGAGATCCCTAAACATTGACCACATGTCCACAGTACATTTCCCTGCAAAAACATCATCCTAATTCACACCTGCAAGTTCTAGCCTTATAGCCTCATAATTTGCCCTTCCCCAGTTAAAAATTTTCCTGGCCTTTCTGATTTTATCCTTTTCCATGATAATGCTAAAGGCCAGGGACCGGTGGTTACTGTCCCACAGATGCTCACCCACTGAGAGATCTGTGACCTGACCTGGTTCGTTACCTAATACTAGATCGAGTATGGCATTTCCCCTAGTCGGCCTGTCAACATACTGTGACAAGAATCCATCCTGGACACACTTAACAAACTCTGCCCCGTCTAAACCCTTGGTACTAATCAGGTGCCAATCAATATTATTGAATTTAAAGTCACCCATGATAACAACCCTGTTATCTTCGCACCTTTCCAAAATCTGCCTCCCAATCTGCTCCTCGGTATCTCTGCTGCTACCAGGGGGCCTATAGAATACTCCCAATAGAGTAACTGCGCCCTTCCTGTTCCTGACTTCCATCCATACTGACTCAAAAGGGGATTCTGCTACATTACCCACCCTTTCTGTAGCTGTAATAGTATCCCTGACCAGTAATGTCACCCCTCCTCCCCTCTCTATCCCTTTTAAGACATTGAATTCCAGGAATATTGAGAATCCATTCCTGCCCTGGTGCCAGCCAAGTCTCTATAATGACAACTACATCATAATTCCATGTATGTAACCAAGCTCTCAGTTCATCACCTTTGTTCCTGATGCTTCTTGCATTGAAGTAGACGCACTTTAGCCCTTCTACCTTATTACCTTACACCCTTTATTCTGCTTCTCTTTCCTCAAAGCCTCTCTATATGTTACATTTGGCTTTACTCCATGCACTCCTTTCACTGCTCTATCGCTCTGGGTCCCATCCCCCTCGCAAATTACTTTAAACCCTCCCGAACCATGCTAGCAAGCCTACCTGCAAGGATATTGCTCCCCTTCAAGTTCAGGTGCAACCCATCCAATCTGTAGAGGTCCCACCTTCCCCAGAAGAGATCCCAATGATTCAAAAATCTAAAACCCTGCCCTGCATTGTAAAGACTAACTGGGAACAAGCTCATCCTCTGCCTCTCAAGACAAAGCCTCAAAGCTACCTTCAGAGGTAGATCATGGAAAATTCTAAACATACCCCGTATTAGGATTATTGTGGTAAGTGACCTTAACTTCCTCAGTATTGAATGGGGCTTCATTAATTACCAAAGGATTAATGAAGATAGAACATGGGGTAGAATTTGTTCAGTACTACTTGGCTCAAGTGATCACTAAGGCCTCATAGTACTCAAGTGATTGGAGATTCAGTACTCGATGTAGATTGGAGACCGCCTTGTCGAGCACCTATACACTGTCTGCAACAGGCAAGATTTCTCAGTGACCCACTCTACTGCCACAATGAGGTCGGAGGAGCATTCTCCTATCAGATTCCTTATTCTTCAGATGTTTACCTTTTCCATCTAGCACCACCAGATCATCATCAACTGGCATAAAATGCCACCTGCCAGCTTGTATTCCTTTCATCTCCACATCCACCTTCTTATTTTGACTTCTTCCTCCCTCCCTTCTAATCCTGTTGAAGGATCTCGGGTTGAAACATCGGCAGTTTATGCCGTTCAATTGATGCTGGTGACTGCTGAGTTCCTCCAGTATTTTGTGTGTGTTACTCTGAAGTTTCAGTAGGAATCACTTTCAAAATAGTTGTCATAATTCTTTAGGTTTTAAGAGTGTTATAGATAAGTGTTTAGAACCATAGAACCATAGAACATTACAGCACAGAAACAGGCCTTTTGGCACTTCTTGGCTGTGCCAAATCATTTTTCTGCCTAGTCCCACTGACCTGCACCTGGACCATATCCCTCCATACACCTCCCATCCATGTACCTGTCCAAGTTTTACTTAAATGTTAAAAGTGAGCCCGCATTTACCACTTCATCTGGCATCCACACTTCCACCACCCTCTGTGTGAAGAAGCCCCCCCCCATGTTCCCTTTAAACTTTTCCCCCTTCACCCCTAACCCATGTCCTCTGCATTTTTTCTCCCCTAGCCTCAGTGGAAAAAGCCTGCTTGCATTCATTCTATCTACACCCATCATAATTTTATACACCTCTATCAAATCTCCCCTCATTCTTCTACGCTCCAGGGAATAAAGTCCTAACCTATTCAACCTTTCTCTGTAACTCAGTTTCTCAAGTCCTGGCAACATCCTTGCAAACCTTCTCTGCACCCTTTCAACCTTATTAATATCCTTCCTGTAATTTGGTGAACAAAACTAAACACAATACTCCAAATTCGGCATCAGCAATACCTTATACAACCTCACCATAACATTCCAACTCTTATACTGAATACTTTGATTAATAAGGGCCAATGTACCAAAAGCTCTCTTTACGACCCTATCTACTTGTGGCGCCACTTTGAGGGAATTTTGTATCTGTATTCCCAGATCCCTCTGTTCTACTGTACTCCTCAGTGCCCTACCATTTACCTTCTATGTTCTACCTTGGTTTGTCCTTCCAAAGTGCAATACCTCACACTTGTCTGTATTAAACTTCCATTTTTCCAGCTGGTCCAAATTCCTCTACAAGCTTTGTAAACCTTCCTCACTGTCCACTACACCTCCAATCTTTGTATCATCAGCAAACTTGCTGATTGAATTTACTACATTATCATCCAGATCATTGATATAGATGACAAATAACAATGGACCCAGCACTGATCCCTGTGGCACACCACTAGTCACAGGCCTCCACTCAGAGAAGCCATCCTCCACCACCATTCTCTGGCTTCTTCCATTGAGCCAATGTCTAATCCAATTTACTACCTCTCCATGTATACCTAGCGACTGAATCTTCCTAACTAACTTCCCATGCAGGACCTGAAGTGTGAGTTTCGGGAATTAGGCAGAAGGCTGAAGAACAGGACCTCAAGGGTGACGTTCTCAGGATTGCTGCCAGTGCTACGTGACAGAGATGGTATGAATTGGAGGAGATGGCAGTTGAATGTGTGGCTGAGGATTTGGTGCAGGGAGCAGGGTTTTAGATTTTTAGATCATTGGGATCTCTTCTGGGGAAGGTGGGAACTGTACAGATTGGATGCGTTGCACCTGAACTCGAGGGGGAGCAATATCCTTGCAGGTAGGTTTGCTAGCATGGTTCGGGAGGGTTTAAACTAATTTTCGAGGGGGATGGGACGCAGAATGATAGAGCAGTGAAAGAAGTGCATGGAGTAAAGCCAGATCTAACATACAGAGAGGCTTTGAGGAAAGAGAAGCAGAATAAACGGTGTAAAGACAGTAAGGTAGAAGGGCTGAAATGTGTGTACCTCAATGCAAGAAGCATCAGGAACAAAGGTGATGAACTGAGAGCTTGGAACATACATGGAATTATGATGTAGTGGCCATTACAGAGACTTGGCTGGCACCAAGGCAGGAATGGATTCTCAATATTCCTGGATTTCAGTGCTTTAAAAGGGATAGAGAGGGCGGAAAAAGGGGAGGAGGGGTGACATTACTGCTCAGGGATACTATTACAGCTACAGAAAGGGTGGGTAATGTAGCCGGATCCTCTTTTGAGTCAATATGGGTGGAAGTCAGGAACAGGAAGGGAGCAGTTACTCTACTGGGGGTATTCTACAGGCCCCCTGGTAGCAGCAGAGATACAGAGGAGCAGATTGGGAGGCAGATTTTGGAAAGGTGCAAAAATAACAGGGTTGTTATCATGGGTAACTTTAACTTCCCTAATATTGATTGGCTCTTGATTAGTTCCAAGGGTTTAGATGGGGCAGAATTTGTTAAGTGTGTCCAGGATGGATTCCTGACACAGTATGTGGACAGGCTGACCAGGGGGAATGCCATACTAGATCTAGTGCTAGGTAATGAACCGGGTCAGGTCACAGATCTCTCAGTGGGTGAGCATCTGGGGGACAGTGATCACCGCTCCCTGGCCTTTATAATTATCATGGAAAAGGATAGAATCAAAGAGGACAGGAAAATTTTTAATTGGGGAAGGGCAAATTATGAGGCTATAAGGCTAGAAGTTGCGGGTGTGAATTGGGATGATGTTTTTGCAGGGAAATGTACTATGGACATGTGGTCGATGTTTAGACATCTCTTGCGGGATGTAAGGGATAAATTTGTCCCGGTGAGGAAGATAAAGAATGGTAGGGTGAAGGAATCATGGGTGACAAGTGAGGTAGAAAATCTAGTCAGGTGGAAGAAGGCAGCATACATGAGGTTTAGGAAGCAAGGATCAGATGGGTCTATTGAGGAATATAGGGAAGCGAGAAAGGAGCTTAAGAAGGGGCTGAGAAGAGCAAGAAGGGGGCATGAGAAGGCCTTGGCGAGTAGGGTAAAGGAAAACCCCAAGGCATTCTTCAATTATGTGAAGAAAAAAAGGATGACAGGAGTGAAGGTAGGACCAATTAGAGATAAAGGTGGGAAGATGTGCCTGGAGGCTGTGGAAGTGAGGAAGGTCCTCAATGAATACTTCTCTTCGGTATTCACCAATGAGAGGGAAATTGATGATGGTGAGGACAATATGAGTGAGGTTGATGTTCTGGAGCATGTTGATATTAAGGGAGAGGAGGTGTTGGAGTTGTTAAAATACATTAGGACGGATAAGTCCCCGGGGTCTGACGGAATATTCCCCAGGCTGCTCCAGGAGGCGAGAGAAGAGATTGCTGAGCCTCTGGCTAGGATCTTTATGTCCTCGTTGTCCACGGGAATGGTACCGGAGGATTGGAGGGAGGTGAATGTTGTTCCCTTGTTCAAAAAAGGTAGTAGAGATAGTCCGGGTAATTATAGACCAGTGAGCCTTACGTCTGTGGTGGGAAAGCTGTTGGAAAAGATTCTTAGAGATAGGATATATAGGCATTTAGAGAATCATGGTCTGATCAGGGATAGTCAGCATGGCTTTGTGAAGGGCAGATCGTGTCTAAAAAGCCTGATAGAGTTCCTTGAGGAGGTGGCCAGGCATATAGATGAGGGTAGTGCAGTGGGTGTGATCTATATGGATTTTAGTAAGGCATTTGAGAAGGTTCCATACGGTAGACTTATTCAGAAAGTTAGAAAGCATGGGATCCAGGGAAGTTTGGCCAGGTGGATTCAGAATTGGCTTGCCTGCAGAAGGCAGAGGGTCGTGGTGGAGGGAGTACATTCAGATTGGAGGATTGTGACTAGTGGTGTCCCACAAGGATCTGTTCTGGGACCTCTACTTGTCGTGATTTTTATTAACGATCTGGATGTGGGGGTAGAAGAATGGGTTGGCAAGTTTGCAGATGACACAAAGGTTGGTGGTGTTGTAGGTAGTGTAGAGGATTGTCAAAGATTGCAGAGAGACATTGATAGGATGCAGAAGTGGGCTCAGAAGTGGCAGATGGAGTTCAACCCGGAGAAGTGTGAGGTGGTACACTTTGGAAGGACAAACTCCAAGGTAGAGTACAAAGTACATGGCAGGATACTTGGTAGTGTGGAGGAGCAGAGGGATCTCGGGGTACATGTCCACAGATCCCTGAAAGTTGCCTCACAGGTGGATAGGGTAGTTAAGAAAGCTTCCTGGTTCAGAAATTATGCATTATGATCAGAGATTAAGGGAGCTAGGGCTTTACTCTTTGGAGAGAAGGAGGATGAGAGGAGACATGATAGAGGTATACAAGATAATAAGAGGAATAGATAGAGTGGATAGCCAGCACCTCTTCCCCAGGGCACCACTGCTCAATACAAGAGGACATGGCTTTAAGGTAAGGGGTGGGAAGTTCAAGGGGGATATTAGAGGAAGGTTTTTTACTCAGAGAGTGGTTGGTGCGTGGAATGCACTGCCTGAGTCAGTGGTGGAGGCAGATACACTAGTGAAGTTTAAGAGACTACTAGACAGGTATATGGAGGAATCTAAGGTGGGGGCTTATATGGGAGGCAGGGTTTGAGGGTCGGCACAACATTGTGGGCCGAAGGGCCTGTACTGTGCTGTACTATTCTATGTTCTATGTAAAGGCCTTACTGGAGTCCATGTGGACAACATCCACTGCCTTCCCTTCATCCACTTTCCTGGTAACCACCTCAAAAAACTCTAATAGATTGGTTAAATATGACCTACCACACACAAAGCCATGTTGACTCTCTCTAATAAGTCCCTGTCTGTCCAAATAATTTTGGATCCTATCTCTCAGTACTCCTTCCAATAATTTACCTACTACCGACATCAAACTTACCAGCCTATAATTTCCTGGATTACTTTTAGAGCCTTTTTTAAATAACAGAAAAACATGAGCTATCCTCTAATCCTCTGGCACCTCACCCGTAGATATCGACGTTTTAAATATATCTGCCAGGGCCCCTGCAATTTCAACACTAGTGTCCTGCAAGGTATGAGGGAATACCGTGTCAGGTCCTGGGGATTTATCTACTCTGATTTGCCTCAAGGTAGCAAGCACCTCCTCCTCCTCAATCTGTATAGATTCCATGACCTCACTACTTGTTTGCCTTATTTCCATAGACTCCATGCCAATTTCCTTAGTAAATACAGATGCAAAAACCCCATCTAAGATCTCCCCCATTTATTTTGGTTCCACACATAGCCGACCATTCTGACATTCAAGAGGACCAATTTTATCCCTTACTATCCTTTTGCTCTTAATATACCTGTAGAAGCTGTTTGGATTATCCTTCACCGTGACTGCCAAAGCAACCTCATGTCTTCTTTTAGCCCTCCTGATTTCTTTCTTAAGTATTTTTTTTGCGCTTTTTATACTCCTCGAGCACCTTATTTGCTCCCTGTTTCCTATACATGTCATATATCCCTCTCTTCTTTATCAGAGTTCCAATATCCCTTGAGAACCAAGGTTCCTTATTCTTATTCACTTTGCCTTTAATCCTGACGGGAACATACAAACTCTGCACTCTCCTGTCCCAATCTACGCTTTTTAGATCCTTTCTCATTTCTTCAAATTTGGCCTTTTTCCAATTTCGAACCTCAACCTGAGGTCCAGATCTATCTTTATCCATGATCAAGTTGAAACTAATGGTGTTATGATAACTGATTTCTCGTGATAAAATAGTAAATTGGGGAAGGCTAATCGCAAAAGCATTAAGCAAGAACTGAAGATAGTACTGTCTGTTTGTGGGTAATTCCACATCTGACATGCAGGAGATTGGAATTCAAGACCAACATCTTCTTGTGAAGATGGAAGATAAGGATGGCAAGGTGCAGGCAAGGTACAGGAGTCTAGAAGGACTAGAGATCCTGCATTTAGTTGAAAAGAAACGGAAGTACATGTAAGTTTAGGGTGCTAAAATCAGACAAGATCCAAGAAATTAGAAGGGCCAAAAAGAGCCATGAAATGTTCTTGATATGTAGGATTTGGAGAATCCCAAGTATTTTATATGTATATTAAGAGCAAGAAGATAGCAAAGGAAAGATTAAGTTCACTCTGGAATTTTCACTACTGACTCTTCTATGTGGACTGGTGTGTGTGTTCTTCTGACTTCCCCTTCATGAAGTCCACAATCAGTTCCTTAGTTTTGATGACATTGAGTGTGAGTTTGCTGTTGTGACACCACTCAACCAGCCAATCTATTTCACTCACCATCTGAGATTCTCCCAACAGCAGTGGTGTAATTGGCAAATTTATAGATGGTGTTTGAGCTGTGGCTCTCCATAGTAATGTGTGCAGAGAGAGTAGAGCAATGGGTTAAGCAGGGATCCTTGAGTACACCTGTGTTGACTGTCAGTGAGGGGATATTATTACTTACCTGCATTGACTATTACACTTATGTGGCTGTTAGACTTTACATCATGCTTAAAGTGAACAGTATTTAAATAGCTTCAGTTGCATGTGTTTGTGTTAAAAAAACACTGATTTTCATCACTGATTGTTAGTGAAATAAACAGTAAAACAATTCAGAATTGTATTGCTCGCTGTGGTTTCAAACATTCAGACTTGGAAATGTCAGAAGTGACCAGGAGTGAAAACCAGACGATTACACAACTTCAAGAAAAATCAATGAAGAATTTGAAGTCATCGACAATCATCTTAACTGTTACCTTTAGTCCCCACTGGACAATGAGCTCCAAGTAGCTGTTTGCATGCGACAGTGGCCACATTCTGGACACCGCTTCACTGGTGGGTTAAATTAGGTAGGTGTAGCAGGCAGGTCTCATGCCCTGGTGAGATGGAACATCCTTTTCTAGCATATGAAGTCAGCTCCATCGGTCTGGGAGGATGAGATCTGCAGTGAGGTACAACAGCCAGGAAGGCAGTTCTGAAACTTTACATGAGGAGCAAGGGGCAGATCAAGGCACAGAAGAAATCATGGTCATCTACTGCAACCAGGGAGGACCTCAGTTGTGACGTCTTCACATACCACAGAACCTGGATCTCTGAGGTCAAGAGAGTGGAACTGCCCCAGTGCAAGAGTGTTTCCACTTAAAATATTCTGTCATCGTCAACAAATACCAGTAGTATTGGTAGTGTTATAATTTGGTCTGTATTTTAAATAAATAATTCGTTAATCAGTTAAATGGTAGATTCTCTTTTTTATACCTTTTAAACTTTCCATGAAAATTCAGCTAATTGAGGGGCAGACACTTAATTGGGCCATCATACTGCAAGTGTCTTCCACAGTGAAAACTGATGCAAGATACTTAAGTTCATCCACCATTTCCTTGTCCCCCATTACTACCTCTCCAGCATCATTTTCCACTGGTCCAATATCTACTCTTTTACACTTTATATATCTGAAGAAACTTTTGCTATCCTCTTTAATATTATTGTTTAGCTTACCTTTGTATTCCATCTTTTCCTTCTTTAAGCCTTCTGTTGTTTTTTAAAAATTTCCCAATCCTCTAAACTTCCCACTAATTTTTGCTCTATTATATACCCTCTCTTTGGCTTTTATGTTGGCTTTGAATTCTCTTGTCATCCATGGTTGCATCATCCTGCCTTTAGATTACTTTTTTGGGGTGTATCTACACTGTGCCTTCCAAATTTCCTTCAGAAACTCCAGCCACTGCTCCTCTGCCATCATCTCTACTAGTGTTCCCTTCCAATCGATTTTGGCCAACTCCTGTCTCATATCTGTAATCCCCTTTACTCCTCTGTATTACTGATGCATCTTAATTTAGCTTCTCCTTCTCAAATTGCAGGGTGAATTCTATCATATTATGATCCTAATGATTCCTTTACGCTTACCTAATCAATTCCGGTTCATTGCACAGCACCCATTCCGGAATAGCTGATTCCCAAGTGGGCTGAAACACAAGCTGCTTTAAAAGGCCATCTTGCAGACTTTCTCTGAGTTCCCCCATCTTGGGATCGAGCACAAACATGATTTCTTCCATCTACCTGCATACTGAAATCCCCCATGACTGTCACAACATTGCCCTTTTTACATGCCTTTTCTATCTCCTGTTGTAATTTGAAGACCTCATCTTTGCTATTTTATGAAAGTCGGTATATAAATCCCATCAGGGTAATTTTAACCTTGCCATAATGATTTTACCATAACAATTCTACATCTTACAATCTGATGTCACGTCTTTCGAATGATATGATTTCTTTTTTTACTGAGAGAGCCGTGCCACCCGCTCTGCCTATCTGTCTGTCCTTTCGATACAATGTGTATCCATGGACGTTAAGCTCCTATCTATAATCTTCTTTCTGCCATGATTCAGTGATGCCCACAACGTCATACATGCCAATCTGTAACTGTGTGCTTTAAGTTCATCTATGTTATTCGTATACAGAATGTATTCAAATATAACACCTTCAGTCCTATATTCATCACCATTTTCAATTTTGTCTTACTTTTACATTGCAACTTGTTCACTTGACTGCAGTTTTACCCTATCATCATCCTCTTTTTGCCAGCAGTCTCACTACACACTGCCTCTGTTTGTAAACAAACTACACCATCCTCATCCCTATCACTCTGGGTCCCATCCCTTTGCAAAATTAGTTTAAACCCTCCTGAAGAATTCTCACCAAACTACCTGCAAGGATATTGGACCCCGTCAAGTTCAATTGTAACCTATCCCTTTTGTACGGGTTGTACCTTCCCCAGAAGAGATCCCAATGATCTGGAAATTTGAACCCCTACACCACACACAGTTCCTCACCCATGCATTCACCTGCCAAGTCATCCTATTCTTACCCTCAGAGGCGCATGGCACAGGCAGCAATCCAAAGATTTCTATCTTGAAGGTTCTGTTTTTCAGCTTTCTACCTAACTCCCGAAAATCTCTCTTCATGACCTCCTCACCTTTCCTACCTATGTCATTGGTGCCAATACGTATCACGATTAGCTGCTCACCCTTCCCCTTTAGAATGCAGTGGACCCGATCTGAGACATCCCTGACCCTGGCACCTGAAAGGCAACATATGACTGGGATCTCTCTATCACATCCACAGAATCTTGTCTCTATTCCTCTGACTCTGGAATCTCCTATCACTGCTACAATCCTCTTCACTTCCCTTCTCTTCTGAGCCACAGCACCAGCCTCAGTGCCAGAGACCCAGCTGCTGCGGCTCCCCCAGTGCACTTGGTGCAGATGTGGTTATGCAGGAGACTGGTCTCCCAGATTTCCCATATCTCACACAAAGAATAAAATACTGCCCTAGAGCCATTCTCACTGCACTCACTGTGCCTTAACAGTGGAGAAATGAAGAAAAAAGAAGAAGAAGAAACTTAGCGGATACTCACCTTGCACAACCCTGATGAGCCAAAGCCACTCCAACACTGACCCACTCACACAATGGCCGCTCCGCTTGCCCTGCCTTATTTTTATTCATACCTTTTAAGACCATAAGATATAGAAGTAGAATTAGGCATTTGGCCTATCGGATCTATCCACCATTCAATCATGGCTCAGTCTTTTTTACCCCTCCTCGGCCCCATGCCCTGGCCTTCTCCCCATAACCTTTGATGCTGTGTTCAATCAAGAACCTATCAAGCTCTGTGTTAAATACACCCAACGATGTGGCTACCACAGCTGCTTGTGGTAACAAATTCCACAAATTCACCACCCTCTGGTGGAAGAAATTTCTCTGCATCTCTGTTTTTAATGGCTGCCCCTCTATCCTGAGGCTGTGCCCTCTTCACCTAGACTCTCCCACCATGGGAAACATCCTTTCCACATCTGCTCTGTCTTGGCCTTTCAACATTCAATAGGTTTCTATGAGATCCAATCACCCCCCAATCCTTCCAAATCCCAGCAAGTACAGACCGTTTCTCGTACGATAACCCTTTCATTCCCAGAATCATCCTTGTGAACCTCCTCTGAACCTTTTCCAATGCCAGCACATTTTTTCATAGATGAGGAGCCCAAAACTGTTCACAATACTCAAGATGAGGCCTCACCAGTGCCTCATAAAGGCTCAACATCACATCCCTGCTCTTATATTCTAGACCTCTTGAAATGGATGATAACGTTCCATTTGCCTTCCTCACTACTGACTCAACCTGCAAGTTAACCTTTAGGGTGTTCTGCACAAGAACTCCCAAGTCCCTTGGCATCTCTGATTTTTGGATTTTCTCCTAGTTTAGAAAATAGTCTGCATATTTATTTCTACTACCAAAGTGCAATGACCATGCATTTTCCAATATTGTATTTCATTTGCCACTTTCTTGCCCATTCACCTAATTTGTCTAAGTCCTTCTGCATCCTACCTGTTCCCTCAACACTACCTGCCCCTCCACCAATTTTCATGTCATCTGTAAACTTGGCAACAAAGCTATATAAAGCTATCTATTTCATCCCCTAAATTGTTGATATACAGCATAAAAAGAAGCAGTCCCAACACCAACTTTTGCAGAACACCACTAGTCACTGGCAACCAACCAGAAAAGGATCCTTTTATTCCCACTCGCTGCCTCCTACCAATCAGCAAATGCTTTAACTATGCCAGTGACTTTCTTATAATACCATGGGCTGTTTACTTGGTAAGCAGACTCATGTGTGGGACCTTGTCAAAGGCCTTCTGAAAGTCCAAATAAACAACATTCACTGCATCCCCTTTATCTATCCCCCTTGTAATCTCCTCAAAGAGTTCTAACAAGTTTGTCAAGCAAAGCTTTCCCTTAAGGAAACCATTCTGACTTTGCCGATCTTGTCCTCTGTCACCAAGTACTCCATAACCTCATCGTCCAACATCTTCCCAACCACTGAGTTCAGGCTAACTAGTCTATAATTTCCTTTCTGCTGCCTTCCTCCTTTCTTAAAGAGTGAAGTGACATTTGCAATTTTTATTTGCACCATGCCAGAGTCCAATAATTTTTGAAAGATTATACCTAATGCCTCCACAATTTCTATCGCTACCTCTTTCAGAAACCTAGGATGCTGTTCATTTGGTCCAGGTGACTTATGTACCCTCAGGTCTTTCAGCTTTTTGAGCACCTTCACCCAGGTAATAGTAACTGCCCTCACTTCTCTTCCCTCACACCCTTCAACATCTGGCACACTGTTAGTGTCTTCCACAGTGAAGACTGATGCAAATTCTCATTTAGTCATCTGCCATTTCCTTGTCCCCCCGGTATTATTTCTCCGGCCTCATTTTCCAGCGGTCCTATATCCACTCTCATCTCTCTTTTATTTTTAACATACTTGAAAAAGCTTTTACTATCCACTTTGATTTTATTTGCTAGCTTGCTTTCATATTTCATCTTTTCCCTCTTTTAGTTGTTCTATGGTGGTTTTTAAAAGCTTCCCAATCCTCTATCTTTCTGCCAATTTTTGCTTTGTTGCATCCCCTCTCTTTTGCTTTTACATTATTTTTTTTTAGATTATGAGAACACTCAGTCCTCTTTTACTGTCATTTAGAAATGCATACATGCATTAAGAAATGATACAATGTTTCTCTGGAGTGATATCACAGAAAACAGGATAAACCAAAGACTAACACTGACAGAACCATATAATTATAACATATAGTTACAGCAGTGCAAAGCAATACCATAATTTGATGAAGAACAGACCATGGGCACAGTAAAAAATAGTCTCAAAGTCCCGAGTCGATTGACTCCCGAGTCCCCGATAGCAGGCGGCAAAAGGGAGAAACTCCCTGCCATAAACCTCCAGGCACCGTCAACCTGCCAATACCTTGGAAGCAGCCAACCACAGTCGACACTGAGTCCATCCGTCCGAAAACTTCGAGCTTCTGACCAGCCTCTCCGATACAGCCTCCCGAGTGCCATCCTCTGCTGAGCACCTTTGACCTCTCCCCGGCCGCTGAAACACGCAAAGCCGAGGATTTCGGGGCCTTCAGCTCCGGAGATTCCGGTTACCACATAGTAGCAGTGACAGCGAAGTGGGCATTTCAGAAATTTTCCAGATGTTCCTCCATGCTGTCTTGTCTATCTCCATCAAATCAGAATTGTGCACGGTCCCCTACTTGACAGATAACAGATGTCATCACTGAAGTGGCCGCGCGCACTGCCGTCACGTTGCCATCTTCTCCCCCCTCCCGGGAGGTCATCCCTTGTCAGCCACAGTTGTACAATTTTGCCATTTGAGTATTTCTTCTTTTTTGGTATACATCTTTCCTTCACCCTTCCTCATTTTTCCCAGGAACTCACACCATTGTTGCTCTGTTGTCATCCCTACCAGTATCACCTTCCACTTTACTTAGACTAACTCCTCTCTCATATCACTGTAATTTCCTTTGCTCCACAGAAATACTGCTATGCCAGACTTAGTTTCTCCCTATCAAGTTTTTAGTTGAATTCAATCATATTGTGATCACTGCCTCCTAAGGGTTATTTTACCTTAAGCTCCCTAATCACCTCTGGTTCATTACACAAAACCTAATCCAGTATAGCTGATCCCCAGTAGGCTCAACAACAAACTATTCTAAAAACCATCTCATAGGCATTCAACAAACACACTTTCTTGAAATCCATTACCAACCTGATTTTCCCAATCGACCTGCATGTTGAAATCTTCCATGACTATCATAACATTGCCCTTTTGGCTTTCCTTTTCTATTTCCTGTTCTAATCTGAGGTCTACATCCCAGCTACTGTTGGGAGGCCTGTATATAACTGCTATCAGTGTCCTTTTACCCATGCGGCTTCTTAGCTGAACTCATTAGGATTCAACATCTTCCGATCTTATGTCACATCTTTCTACTGATTTGACGCCATTCTTTACCAGCAGAGCCACACCACCCACTCTACCTGCCTACCTTCCTATCCTTCTGATACAACGTGTAACCTTGGACATTCAGCTCTCAACCACAACCATCCTTGGCCACAACATCATACCTGCCTATCTGTAATTTTTCAACATAATTCTATAAGGGCTAAGAGAGTTGTAAAAGCGCGCCTGAAGGCTTTGTGTGTCAATGCAAGGAGCATTCGTAACAAGGTGGATGAATTAAAAGTGCAGATTGTTATTAATGAATATGATATAGTTGGGATCACAGAGACATGGCTCCAGGGTGACCAAGGATGGGAGCTCAACATTCAGGGATATTCAATATTCAGGAGGGATAGACATGAAAGAAAAGGAGGTGGGGTGGTGTTGCTGGTTAGAGAGGACATTAACGTAATAGAAAGGAAGGACATAAGCCGGGAGGATGTGGAATCGATATGGGTAGAGCTGCATAACACTAAGGGGCAGAAAACGCTGATGGGAGTTGTGTACAGGCCACCTAACAGTAGTAGTGAGGTTGGGGATGGTATAAAACAGGAAATTAGAAAGGTGTGCAATAAAGGAACAGCAGTTATAATGGGTGACTTCAATCTACATGTAGATTGGGTGAACCAAATTGGTAAGGGTACTGAGGAAGAGGATTTCTTGGAATGTATGCGGGGTGGTTTTTTGAACCAACATGTTGAGGAACCAAGTTAGAGAGCAGGCTATTCTAGACTGGGTATTGAGCAATGTGGAAGGGTTAATTAGCAATCTTGTTGTGAGAGGCCCCTTAGGTAAGAGTGACCATAATATTGTGGAATTCTTCATTAAGATGGAGAGTGACAAAGTTAATTCAGAAACAAAGGTTCTGAACTTAAAGAAGCAACACACATCAAAGTTGCTGGTGAACGCAGCAGGCCAGGCAGCATCTGTAGGAAGAGGTGCAGTCGACGTTTCAGGCCGAGACCCTTCGTCAGGACTAACTGAAGGAAGAGTGAGTAAGGGATTTGAAAGTTGGAGGGGGAGGGGGAGATCCAAAATGATAGGAGAAGACAGGAGGGGGAGGGATGGAGCCAAGAGCTGGACAGGTGATTGGCAAAAGGGGATACGAGAGGATCATGGGACAGGAGGTCTGGGAAGAAAGACAAAGGGGGGGACCCAGAGGATGGGCAAGAGGTATATTCAGAGGGACAGAGGGAGAAAAAGGAGAGTGAGAGAAAGAATGTGTGCATAAAAATAAGTAACAGATGGGGTACGAGGGGGAGGTGGGGCCTAGCGGAAGTTAGAGAAGTCGATGTTCATGCCATCAGGTTGGAGGCTACCCAGGCGGAATATAAGGTGTTGTTCCTCCAACCTGAGTGTGGCTTCATCTTTACAGTAGAGGAGGCCGTGGATAGACATGTCAGAATGGGAATGGGATGTGGAATTAAAATGTGTGGCCACTGGGAGATCCTGCTCTCTCTGGCGGACAGAGTGTAGATGTTCAGCAAAGCGGTCTCCCAGTCTGCGTCGGGTCTCACCAATATATAAAAGGCCACATCGGGAGCACCGGCCGCAGTATATCACCCCAGTCGACTCACAGGTGAAGTGTTGCCTCACCTGGAAGGACTGTTTGGGGCCCTGAATGGTGGTAAGGGATGAAGTGTAAGGACATGTGTAGCACTTGTTCCGCTTACACGGATAAGTGCCAGGAGGGAGATCAGTGCGGAGGGATGGCGGGGACGAATGGACAAGGGAATTGTGTAGGGAGTGATCCCTGCGGAATACAGAGAGAGGGGGGGAGGGAAAGATGTGCTTAGTGGTGGGATCCCGTTGGAGGTGGCGGAAGTTACAGAGAATAATATGTTGGACCCGGAGGCTGGTGGTGTGGTGTGTGAGGACTAGGGGAAACCTATTCCTAGTGGGGTGGCGGGAGGATGGAGTGAGAGCAGATGTACGTGAAATGGGGGAGATGCGTTTAAGAGCAGAGTTGATAGTGGAGGAAGGGAAGCCCCTTTCTTTAAAAAATGAAGACATCTCCCTCGTCCTAGAATGAAAAGCCTCATCCTGAGAGCAGATGCGGCGGAGACGGAGGAATTGCAAGAAGAGGATGGCATTTTTGCAAGAGACAGGGTGAGAAGAGGAATAGTCCAGATAGCTGTGAGAGTCAGTAGGCTTATAGTAGACATCAGTGGATAAGCTGTCTCCAGAGACAGAGACAGAGAGATCTAGAAAGGGGAGGGAGGTGTCGGAAATGGACCAGGTAAACTTGAGGGCAGGGTGAAAGTTGGAGGTAAAGTTGATAAAGTCAACGAGTTCTGCATGCGTGCAGGAAGCAGCGCCAATGCAGTCTACTATAATGCAGTTTACTGTAAGCCTACTGACTCTCACAGCTATCTGGACTATTCCTCTTCTCACCCTGTCTCTTGCAGCATGCATTGGCGCTGCTTCCTGCACGCATGCAGAACTCGTTGACTTTATTAACTTTGCCTCCAACTTTCACCCTGCCCTCAAGTTTACCTGGTCCATTTCCGACACCTCCCTCCCCTTTCTAGATCTTTCTGTCTCTGTCTCTGGAGACAGCTTATCCACTGATGTCTGCTATAAACCTACTGACTCTCACAGCTATCTGGACTATTCCTCTTCTCACCCTGTCTCTTGCAAAAACGCCATCCTCTTCTCGCAATTCCTCCGTCTCCGCCGCATCTGCTCTCAGGATGAGGCTTTTCATTCTAGGACAAGGGAGATGTCTTCATTTTTTAAAGAAAGGGGCTTCCCTTCTTCCACTATCAACTCTGCACTTAAACGCATCTCCCCCATTTCACGTACATCTGCTCTCACTCCATCCTCCCGCCACCCCACTAGGAATAGGGTTCCCCTGGTCCTCACCTACCACCCCACCAGCCTCCAGGTCCAACATATTATTGTCTGTAACTTCCGCCACCTCCAACGGGATCCCACCACTAAGCACATCTTTCCCTCCCCCCCTTTCTCTGCATTCCGCATGGATCGCTCCCTACACAACTCCCTTATCCATTCGTTCCCCCCCATCCCTTCCCACTGATCTCCCTCCTGGCACTTATCCGTGTAAGCGGAAAAAGTGCTACACATGCCCTTACACTTCCTCCCTTACCACCATTCAGGGCCCCAAACAGTCCTTCCAAGTGAGGCAACACTTCACCTGTGAGTCGACTGGGGTGATATACTGCGTCCGGTGCTCCCGATGTGGCCTTTTATATATTGGCGAGACCCGACGCAGACTGGGAGACCGCTCTGCTGAACATCTACACTCTGTCCGCCAGAGAAAGCAGGATCTCCCAGTGGCCACACATTTTAATTCCACATCCCATTCCCATTCTGACATGTCTATCCACGGCCTCCTCTACTGTAAAGATGAAGCCACAATCAGGTTGGAGGAACAACACCTTATATTCCGTCTGGGTAGCCTCCAACCTGATGGCATGAACATCGACTTCTCTAACTTCCGCTAGGCCCCACCTCCCCCTCGTACCCCATCTGTTACTCATTTTTATGCACACATTCTTTCTCTCACTCTCCTTTTTCTCCCTCTGTCCCTCTGAATATAGCCCTTGCCCATCCTCTGGGTTCCCCCCCCTTGTCTTTCTTCCCGGACCTCCTGTCCCATGATCCTCTCGTATCCCCTTTTGCCAATCACCTGTCCAGCTCTTGGCTCCATCCCTCCCCCTCCTGTCTTCTCCTATCATTTTGGATCACCCCCTCCCCGTCCAACTTTCAAATCCCTTACTCACTCTTCCTTCAGTTAGTCCTGACGAAGGGTCTCGGCCTGAAACGTCGACTGCACTTCTTCCTACAGATGCTGCCTGGCCTGCTGCGATCACCAGCAACTTTGATGTGCGTTGCTTGAATTTCCAGCATCTGCAGAATTCCTGTTGTTTGAACTTAAAGAAGGGTAACTTTGAAGGTATGAGACGTGAATTAGCTAAGATAGACTGGCAAATGACACTTAAAGGGTTGACGGTGGATATGCAATGGCAAGCATTTAAAGATTGCATGGATGAACTACAACAATTGTTCATCCCAGTTTGGCAAAAGAATAAATCAAGGAAGGTAGTGCACCCGTGGCTGACAAGGGAAATTAGGGATAGTATCAATTCCAAAGAAGAAGCATACAAATTAGCCAGAAAAAGTGGCTCACCTGAGGACTGGGAAACATTCAGAGTTCAGCAGAGGAGGACAAAGGGCTTAATTAGGAAGGGGAAAAAAGATTATGAGAGAAAACTGGCAGGGAACATAAAAACTGACCGTAAAAGCTTTTATAGATATGTGAAAAGAAAAAGATTGGTTAAGACAAATGTAGGTCCCCTACAGACAGAAACAGGTGAATTGATTATGGGGAGCAAGGACATGGCAGACCAATTGAATAATTACTTTGGTTCTGTCTTCACTAAGGAGGACATAAATAATCTTCCAGAAATAGTAGGGGACAGAGGGTCCAGTGAGATGGAAGAACTGAGAGAAATACATGTCAGTAGGGAAGTGGTGTTAGGTAAATTGAAGGGATTAAAGGCGGATAAATCCCCAGGGCCAGATGGTCTGCGTCCCAGAGTGCTTAAGGAAGTAGCCCAAGAAATAGTGGATGCATTAGTGATAATTTTTCAAAACTCTTTAGATTCTGGACTAGTTCCTGAGGATTGGAGGGTGGCTAATGTAACCCCACTTTTTAAAAAAGGAGGGAGAGAGAAACCGGGGAATTATAGACCGGTTAGCCTAACATCGGTGGTGGAGAAACTGCTAGAGTCAGTTATCAAAAATGTGATAACAGCACACTTGGAAAGCGGTGAAATCATCGGACAAAGTCAGCATGGATTTGTGAAAGGAAAATCATGTCTGACGAATCTCATAGAATTTTTTGAAGATGTAACTAGTAGAGGGGACAGGGAAGAACCAGTGGATGCGGTATATTTGGATTTTCAAAAGGCTTTTGACAAGGTCCCACACAGGAGATTAGTGTGCAAACTTAAAGCACACGGTATTGGGGGTAAGGTATTGATGTGGATGGAGAATTGGTTAGCAGACAGTAAGCAAAGAGTGGGAATAAACGGGACCTTTTCAGAATGGCAGGCGGTGACTAGTGGGGTACCGCAAGGCTCAGTGCTGGGACCCCAGTTGTTTACAATATATATTAATGACTTGGATGAGGGAATTAAATGCAGCATCTCCAAGTTTGCGGATGACACGAAGCTGGGCGGCAGTGTTAGCTGTGAGGAGGATGCTAAGAGGATGCAGGGTGACTTGGATAGGTTAGGTGAGTGGGCAAATTCATGCCAGATGCAATTTAATGTGGATAAATGTGAAGTTATCCACTTTGGTGGCAAAAACAGGAAAACAGATTATTATCTGAATGGTGGCCGATTAGGAAAAGGGGAGGTGCAGCGAGATCTGGGTGTCATTATACACCAGTCATTGAAAGTGGGCATGCAGGTACAGCAGGCGGTGAAAAAGGCGAATGGTATGCTGGCATTTATAGCAAGAGGATTCGAGTACAGGAGCAGGGAGGTACTACTGCTGTTGTACAAGACCTTGGTGAGACCACACCTGGAGTATTGTGTGCAGTTTTGGTCCCCTAATCTGAGGAAAGACATCCTTGCCATAGAGGGAGTACAAAGAAGGTTCACCAGATTGATTCCTGGGATGGCAGGACTTTCATATGATGAAAGACTGGAAGAACTAGGCTTATACTTGTTGGAATTTAGAAGATTGAGGGAGGATCTGATTGAAACATATAAAATCCTAAAGGGATTGGACAGGCTAGATGCAGGAAGATTGTTCCCGATGTTGGGGAAGTCCAGAACAAGGGGTCACAGTTTGAGGATAAAGGGGAAGCCTTTTAGGACCGAGATTAGGAAAAACTTCTTCACACAGAGAGTGGTGAATCTGTGGAATTCTCTGCCACAGGAAACAGTTGAGGCCAGTTCATTGGCTATATTTAAGAGGGAGTTAGATATGGCCCTTGTGGCTAAAGGGATCGGGGGTATGGAGGGAAGGTTGGTACAGGGTTCTGAATTCGATGATCAGCCATGATCATACTGAATGGCGGTGCAGGCTCGAAAGGCCGAATGGCCTACTCCTGCACCTATTTTCTATGTTTCTATGTTTCTATGTAATAGTGTAACACAATCATCCACCTTATACTCTGTGTATTCTTATACTCAGTGCATTGCGATATATCACTGTATTTGCTCACTTTTTTGATGCTGCATCCCTGGTGGCTGCAATTTTGTCCTACCATCTACCTGCCCTTCCTGACAATCTAACTGCACGCTATCTTTGTTTTCTTTATCATCCATCCTATCCTGAGTCCCTTCACTCCGGTTCCCACCCCACTGACAAGTTAGTTCAAACCCTCCCCAACAGCTCTAACAAACTTGTCCATGAGAATATTGGGCCCCCTTGGGTTCAGGTGCTACCTGTCACCTTTGTACAGCTGATACCGCCCCCAGATGAGATCCCAATCATCCAAGAACCTGAATCCCTGCCCCCTGCACCAGCTTCTCAGCCACACATTGATCTGCCAAATCATCCTGTTTCTACCCTCACTGGCGCATGGCACAGGTAGCAATCCGGGAATTACTGCCCTGGAAGTCCTGCTTCTCAGTTTTCTGCCTAGCTCTCTAAATTCTCTCTTCAGGACCTCTTTGCTTTTCCTTCCTCTGCCATTGGTACCAATAAGTACCAAGACATCAGGCTGCTCTCCCTCCCTCTCCAAAATGCTGTGGATATGATCTGGCTCTTGGGAGGCAACATACCATCTGGGTGTCTCATTCATGTCCACGGAATCTCCTGTCTGTTCCCCTGACTATTGAGTCCCCTATCACTACTGCTCCTCTCTTCTCCCGCTTTCCCTTCGGCATGTTCAGTGCCAGTAACTCTGTCTCTGGGGCATTTCCCTGGGAGTTCATCCTCCACAACAGTTTCCAAAACAGTATTGTTATTATTGAGGTGAATTGCTCTACGCTAACTGCCTATTCACATTTCCATTTTTCCTGACAGTCACCCAGCTACTCACCTCCCGCAACTTCAGGGTGACTACTTCCCTGTAACTCTGATTAATGATCTCCTCACTCTCCCATAGGAGCTGAAGGTCATCCAGCTGCTGCTCCAAATCCCTAACACGGTCTTCAGGGTGCTGCAGCTGGATGCACTTCATGCAGATGTAGTTCTCTGGAAGAGTCTGAGTCTCCCAGGACTCCCAACATCCAGCATGAAGAGCACACAACAGCCATTTACTACACTAAGAGGAAAAACATGGAAACCTTAGCAGAACCTTACCCAGAGCCAAGCCGCCTTTGAGCCAAAGCCTGACACACCTACGCTCACCACTAGTCTATTCCCAATAACAGCTGAATCACTTGTCCCTTCTGTTGTTTGATTTTAATGAATCCCATTCACCGATGAGGCACAGAACAATGCCAAAAACCGCTGTGAGGCACTGCCTTTTTTAATTTCCAACCGCAGACCTAACTGAAATCACCACTCCTTCTCATGCTATCATTCACTGATTGTTCAGGAAAAGAAGAGAGGAGAAAGGGATTAAGAGGGAAATGATTCAGCCATGATCAGATGCGGAGCAGACTCAATGGGCCAAATGGACTAATTCTGCTCCTATGTCCTATGGTCTTATTGTTTCAACTGAATATTGTCAAGAGGATGTTCAAAGCAACTGTATATACTTTATTCCAGTGTAACAGTAAGAAATACCAACACGATGCTTACTTGATATACCTGAAGGCTGCTCCAACATGACTTATTCACATCAGCGAACATGAGAGTTGAGCTGCGACCCAGCAACAGAGGGAGTCTGTAAATAGAGCTACCTTTTCAATCAGGTCCGCAATCACGATTTAAAAGGCACTGTTTTGTGGCTGTTTCTCTGAGTTGGACTGTGACCAATCGACGAGAGTGTTTCATTAGAAAGGGCGAATAAAAATAAGACAAGTGCATGTGGAGCGGCCATTCTTTTGAGTGTGGCAGTGTTTAGAGTGGCTTTGGCTCAGCAGGCTTGGGTGAGATCAGGCTGGGCAAAGTAAGGTATCTGGTAAGTTTCTCTTTTTGTTCTTATTTGTTCATTCCTCATCTGTAGTGTGGTGAGAATGGCTCCAGGGGTAGTGTTTTGTACTGCGTGTAGGATGTGGGAGTCTCCCAGATAAAAACATCAAAACCAGGTGCACCAAGCTGCAGCTCCTGAGAGAACATATTAAGGAACTGGAGCTGCAGCTCGATGACCTTCAACTCTTATGGGAGAATGAGGAAGCGATAGGAGCTACATGGAGGTAGTCACCCCTAGACTGCAGGAGACAGGTAACTGGGTGACTGTCAGGAGAGGGAAGGGAAGTGCACGGTCAGTGCAGAGTACACCTGTGACCATTCCTCTCAATAATAAGTAGACAACTTTAGATACTTTAGATTGAGGGGGTCGATCAACTGGGGGGGAAGCCACAGTGACTGGGTCTCTGGCACAGAGTCTGGTGCTGTGGCTTCGAAGAGCAGAGAGGTGAAGAGGACTGCAGTGTTGATAGGAGATTAATTCTAACTATTGTGAAAGTATGCTTAATTCCTTCTCCATAGTAATTATCTGCACCGTATGTATTTATCTTTCTTTGGTATTCAGTGAGTTGCCTGGTAAATTCTGGTAGCCTATCTAAACTGGTCACTTACTGCGAACAAGCATTTGATTATAATAAAAATGAATGTGTTTTTTCAATTACTTGGTGTCGCGTGAACAAGAAATACCATGAAAATCAGTCCAGTATTAAGATTTACTACTAACAAATATTACTCAATTAGATGTTCTGCACTACATATGATGCTTCACAAAGTATCCATGAATAATGGAAAGAGGGCATACTTGAATTTTTCATGTTCTCCATAAAAAGGATGGACAAGGTAGTTTGGCTGTGGACTGTGAATGCTGTCCCCTAGTGGTCACATTCAATTCAGAATGACAAGAACTATCATGACCATAAGATAAGAACAGACTTTGGCCACTCGATTCGTCAAGTGCTCCGCCATTCCATCATGGCTGATTTATTATCCCTCTCAACTCCATTCTCCCTCCTTCTACTCAAAACCTTTGACACCCTGACTAATCAAGAGCCTATCAACCTCCACTTTAAATATACTTTATGACTTGGCCTCTACAGGCATCTGTGAAAGTGAATTCCACAGATTTCAGTACCATCTAGCTAAAGCAATTCCTCTTCATCTCTGTTCTCAATGGATGTCCTTCTAATCTGAGGCTGTGTTCTCTGGTCCTAGACTTACCCTTTATAGGAAACATCCTGTCCACATCCACTCTATCTATGCCCTTCAATATTCAATAGGTTTCAAAGAGATCCCCCCTCTTCTTTTCAACTCCAGCGAGTACAAGCCCAGAGCCATCAAATGCTCTGCATGCATTAACTCTTTCATTCCTAGAATCATTCTTGTGAACCTCCTCTGGATCCTCTCCAATTCCAGCATATCTTTCCTTAGGAAAGAGGCCCAAAACTGCTCACTATGCTTTAAGTGTGGGCTGACCACTGCCTTATAAAGTCTCAGCATCACATCCTTGCTCCTATATTCTACTCCTCTTGAAATGGTTGCTAACATTACATTTGCCTTCCTTACCACTGACTCAATCTGGGCATTAACCTTTAAGGAATCCTGCACAAGGACCCCCAAGTCCCTTTGCACCTCAGATTTTTGATTTTTTTCCCCATTTAGAAAATAGTCTATGCCTTTATTCCTTCTGTCAAAGTGCATGGCCATATACTTCCTTATACTATATTCCACCTGCCATTTCTTTGCCCATTCTCCCAATCTGTCTAAGTCCTGCAGATTCCCTGCTCCCTCAACACTAGCTGCCCCTTCACCTATCCTTGTATCATTCACTAACTTGGCCACGAAGCCATCAATACTGTCATCCAAATTGTTCATATATGACATCAAAAGAAGTGGTCGCATAACCAACCCCTACAGAACACCACTAGTCCCAGACAGCCAACCAGAAAAGGCCCCCTTTATTCCCATTCTTTGCCTCCTGCCAGTCAGCCAATCTTCTACCTATGTTAGTAACTTTCCTGTAATTCCACGGGCTCTTATCTTATTACGCAGCCTCAAGTGCGACACCTTGTCAAAGGCCTTCAGAAAATCCAAATAAACCACATCCACTGAATCTCCTTTGTCTATCCTGCCTGTTACTTCTTCAAAAAATTCTAACAGACTTGTCAGGCAGGATTTTCCCTTAAGGAAACCATGCTGGCTTTGGCCGACTTTCTCATGCAGCTCAAAGAACCTCAAAACCTCATCTTTAATAACTGACATCTAACATCTTCCCCACCAGTGAAGCTAACTGGCTCACATATACAAAATTTACCCCAAAGAAAGCTATGTAATGAAAACAGAAGTTGGTCAATAATTTGTCATTGTGTACCAATGGACAACTCCAGCACTTCCTTCAGCAGTGTTCTTCAGAAATGTTGCCTTATTAATCTCTATTTAATTTTCCCTTTCTCATCATGAAGTAATACTGTCTAGCAATCAGCATTACCAGGCTGGGAAACAAACTTTGTGCTACTCATAATTTTATACACTTACATCAGTCAGTCCCCCAGTTATCAGTTGGACAATCCAAATATGTGCAACCTCTCTTTAGAGTTCATCCCCCTAATGCAGGCAACATGCTAGTAAACCTTTTCTGCACCCTCTTCAAAGACGCCACATTGCTCCTGAAAATGCAGAAACCAGAAATGCATGGAAAACACCAAATGTGGGCTAACTAACATTTTATGTATAATTTCCCAATTTCATATTCAACAAACTGATTTATGAAGGCATCTTTGCCACCATTGTCTACTTGGGTTGCAAGTTCTTAAGAGCAATATGAGCTTTAGCCCTACCATTTACTGCCTACTTTGCCTCCCAAAGTGTAATTTCACGTTTGTCTGATTTAAAGTCCACGTGATATTCTTCTGCCCATATTTCTAACTGGTCTATATCCTGCCAAATCTTTTGACAATCTCAGATTCAGGTTCCTTTATCACATGTATACCAAAACATACAGTGAAATGCATCACTTGTGCCAACAACCACCAACGATTTGATGGGGGCTGCCCGTAAGTGTCACCACATGTTCTTGTACCAATGCTCACAATGTTCAGCAAAACAAGACAGAACAAAACAAAGCAGAATATCATCATCATCGGGTGCCATGCCCAGTTTCAGCTTTGACTGCCGTGGCCCACACACTCCTATTTCGGGTCAAGTGGATCAATTCATTGGTATTCAGTTCCAGTTTTCTGGCTGCTGTCTCCATCATCATTTGTTTTTGTCTTCCTCTTGCTTTCTTCCCTTCAATCCTTCCCATAATTACTGTGCATTCTAACTCCTCTTTCCTAATCACACGTCCAATGAAGTTACATTGCCTTTTCATGATCTCATACATTTTCTCTTTTTGTGTTTGCTCTGTCATGACATCCTTGTTAGATATTTGTTTCATCCATGATATTCTTTGCATCCTCCTCAGAAACCACATCTCTGCTGCTACAATTCGTTTCATCATGTTACTAGATATTGTCCAACATTCTGAGCCATATAACATAACTGGATAAACGTAATATTTCAGTACTCTGAGGCAGGTTGTCATGCCTAGTTTAGCATTGGTCATTATACTCTTCATTCTCGTAAAGGTGTCTTTTGCCATCCCTATTCTTCTTTTGATGTCCAAGTCACACCTGCCATCTGATGTCACCCAGCTTCCTAAGTAGCAAAAGTTCTGTACTTGTTTTATGTCTTCCCCATTTATTCTCACCCTGCAGATAGGATTCTCCTTCTTTTTGGATATAACCATACATTCTGTCTTTTAGCAATTGATAGATAGACCCATTTTGCACTTTCTTTAACAATTATATCAATTAAGTTTTGTAGTTCTTCCTCCGTACTTGCAATTAACACAGTGTCATCAGCATATCTGAAATTATTGATGTTTTCAATGCCAACTTTGATTCCCAAGATGTCTCTTATTTTTTGTAATATTGTTTCCACTGTACACATTAAATAAATCAGGGGAGAAAACGCACCTTTGTCTAATGCCTGTCTTGATTTTTGTAAACTGACTCACTTCTCCATCTATTCTTACAGTGACAGTTTATTCCCAGTACAGATTTCTGATTAAAGAGGTCTTTCGAATCTAGATCTAGAGTTTTCTGTAATATTTCAAATAACTTATTGTGTTTCACTTTATCAAATGCTTTTGTGTAGTCGATAAAACAAACAAATCTTTTTGCACTTGAATAGCTCATTCTGATAGTATCCTTGACATCAATATTGCGTTTCTTGTACCTTTGTCTTTCACAAAACCACATTGTTCTTTGCCTATTTCAGCTTGTATCTTACTTTTAGCTCTTGTCATCAAATTTCTTAGAAGTATCTTGGGGATATGACTCATTAAACTTATGGTCCTATGTAATTCATATTCTATTGCTTGCTCCAGCTTTCTTAGGAGTGATAAATACTGATTTTTTTCATCTCTTCTGGTATTATTGCAGTCTCATAAATGTCATTGATTAAATCAGTAAGTTTTTCAATTCCATAATTTTCAAGGGCAATAATTTGTTCTATTACTAATTCATCAGGACCTGCTGCCTTTCATTTCTTCATCTTATTTACTGCATTAAGAACTTCAGATTTTGAGGAGGATTTCCGGGTCATCAAGGGAATGGCGGCGTAAGGAAAAGGTCTCTCGACAAAAAAGGAGGTAAACTGCCCCAAAATCGAATTTAGACAAATACTTAATATTGCATAACTATATTAATAAAAGGGGCAAGGATGATGTCTAAGAACAAGAATAAAAAGTCCGCTTCGAAGGCTGATAAACATAAAGAGACGCAGCAAGGCGACGGGCCTAGCTCCCCCACGGCAAACCAGGACGGAGATAATGAGGGGGAATCGGTGACTCTGTCTTTGATTCTCAGAAAGATTCGCGAGTTCCGACAAGATAACAGCAAACAGCTGGAAGATATTAAAGGAGAAATAGTAAAAACTAACTCGTGGATAGATGAACCCGAAGCGAGGATTGTTGGAATTGAAGAGAAGCTACAAAACGCCGAGGAAGTGATAGCAGAAATGCTGAAGCTACAAGACCAGCTCCAGTGGAAACTAATAGATCAAGAAGGCCGCTCGAGAAGGGAAAATGTGAGGATCTACGGAGTTCCCGAAGGAACCAAAGGTAAACCCCGATTGATGATTCCCTTTGTGGAGAAGCTGCTTAGAGAGAACCTTGATATACCGGCCGCAAAAGACCTACAGATAGAAAGGGCTCACCGCGCGTTGGCACCACAGCCTCCGGCAGGCGCCCAGCCCAGATCGATTCTGATCAGATTTCTCAGTTACAGAACGAAGGAAGAGGTGCTTAAAAGAAAGAGGTGGCAAAAGAAAGGTTTCATGTGGAACAACTGCAAAATCAGTTTAGACCACGACTACGCACCGGGGATTCTTGCCAGACGGAAGGAATATACGGAAACACGGAGAGTCCTGAAGGAAAACAACATCAGATTCCAGACCCTGTATCCAGCTCAGCTGAGAGTCTTTTACGACGAAGGGACAAAAACTTACGCTATGGTGGAGGAGGCAACGTTGGACCTGGCGGACCGGGGACTACCTATTAAAGTTATCACCCAACCGGAGTCGCTACTGGAGAGGATTCGGCAGAAGTCGTGGCAGTTAGTGGGGCGAGGACGCTCCACTCGAACCAGAGTGTCAAACTACAAGGAAAAGCTGCAAATATTCAGACGCGAATGTACAGAGAATACAGATTAATTAAGAGAAATGACTGAAAAGAGTAAATCGGACTTAAAAGTAAAATGAAAACTGGTAACTGAAAATAAACTAGGCGGAATAACTTGAATGATAGCAATATGGTCGAGACATAAATAGGAGAAAATTCTCTATGATTATTCAAACTGCTGAGGGCCCTCTAACACAGGGTGAAGATAGAGGTTATCCCTCTGAACAGAGGCGGGTCGGTGCTCAGGCCTCACTGTGGGAAGTCGGGAAAAATTTTCAAATGTTATACGTTCAGAAATGTCTAGGGTGTGGTTATATGTCTTGGTTTACTGTTGAGAAGGAACTGCTTACTGTTTGGTTAGAAAAGGAGAGTGCTTTTTTTCTACTAGAGAAAATTGCAAACTGAATTGGTAAAAATAATTTCCTATAATGTTAATGGGGTTTTGAATCCAACTAAAAGAAATAAGATTATGTCTAAATTGAAAAAAGAGAGGGTACAAATAGCTTTCCTCCAGGAAACACATATGAGCCAATCTGAACATGGAAAATTAAAAAGAATGGGCTTTAAGCATATATTTTATTCATCATATAAATTGAGTCACAAAAGAGGAGTAGCTACTTTAATATCAAGTACTCTTAATTATGAACATATTTCAGAGACTAGAGACAAAGAAGGACGGTTTGTAAAAATCACAGGAAGAATAGAAGGTACAGAAATAACATGGCTGAATGTTTATGCTCCTCCAGGTAGTGAATGGTCATTTTTTAGACATATTTTTGACCTAATGGTCAGTTCTCGAGGGGTAGTAATTTGTGGAGGGGATTTTAATATTAGATTAAATCCTATATTAGACTCTTCAAGAATAGTTACTCAGAATAAACCTCTGACTCGGAAAGTGAATTCATTGATGGAGGAGTTGGGAATTATAGATGTCTGGAGGGAATTACACCCTACTAGTAAAGATTATAGAAACATAGAAACATAGAAAATAGGTGCAGGAGTAGGCCATTCGGCCCTTCGAGCCTGCACCGCCATTTATTATGATCATGGCTGATCATCCAACTCAGAACCCAGCCTTCCCTATTACTCTTTCCCTCATTCAGCCTATTCAAGGATAGACTATTTCTTTATCTTTAATACAGATAGACTCAGGATAAAAAACTGTAATATTGCAACAATTGATCTGTCGGATCATAGCCCAGTCTCTATGTCTCTAATCCTGGAAAGGAAAATGAAGAAAACACTATGGAGGCTAAACTCACATATACTCAATAACCCGAAAGTAATGGAGAGATTAAGGGGAGAAATCAAAGAATATCTAGACCTTAATGACACGGGAGAAACATCACCAGTGATTTTATGGGATACATTGAAAGCTGTACTGAGAGGGAAAATTATTTCCATTACTACTCACATGAAAAAAATCAATGCACAAAAATTAGCAGACCTTCAAGGAAAATTAAAACAACTTCAAGTTGTAGATAGCAACAAAAGTAATTCAAATCGAAAACAGGAAATTAGGAAATTGCAAAGTGAAATTGATGATATTTATACGTTGGAAATTCAAAGAAATTTTCTTTACCTGAGACAAAAGAATTATGAAGTAGGAGGTAAATCAGCTAGATTATTAGCATATAAATTACGAAAACAACAAGCAGACAATACAATTCATAAAATAAAGAATCCAAAGACAAAGCTTGTGGAGAGTACAATAGGGAAAATTCAAGAGAGTTTTGAAACATATTATCGAGAGCTGTACTCCCAACCCCGGGCCCCCAATGAGCCCTATATAGACAGTGTATTGAATTTTTTAGATCTACCTAAACTTACAGATTTACAAAATGAAAGTTTATTAGAACCAGTAACTGTCAAAGAACTGAACGTGGCCATCTCTAGGTTAAAGGCTGGAAAGTCCCTGGGTTCTGATGGGTTTACCTCAGAGTGGTACAAGTCCCTGAAGACACAGTTAGCCCCATTACTACTTAACACCTTTAATTGGATCTTGCAGAGAGGAGAAACTCCACCTTCCTGGAGAGAAGCGATTATTTCAGTTATTCCTAAAGAGGGTAAAGATAAACTAGAATGTGGCAATTATCGGCCAATTAGTGTTCTTAATTTAGATTACAAACTATTTACATCTATATTAGCGCGCAGATTGGAAAAGCTTTTACCTGGCCTAATCCATTTAAACCAGACTGGATTTATTCAACAAAGACAAACACAGGACAATATAAGGAGAACTCTGCACATATTAGAACAGGTTAATAAGAACGAGACAGAGACAATGGTAGTAGGATTGGACACTGAGAAAGCTTTTGATTCGGTTAGTTGGGCATTCCTATACAGAGTGTTAGGAAGATTCAGCTTTCAATAAAGGTTTATTAAAGTAATTCAGACTCTATATGACAGCCCTACAGCCCGAATTAAGATAAATGGGGACCTCTCTGACTCCTTCATTTTAGAGAGAGGCACTAGACAGGGATGCCCAATTTCTCCTCTCCTTTTTGCGCTATATATTGAACCACTTGCCCAACTAATAAGACAGAGCGAAATCGTAAAAGGTATCAAGGTGGCAGGGATTGAACAGAAAGTGGCGTTATTCGCAGATGATGTTTTGGTCTATCTGAGTGAACCAGAAAAATCATTTATAGGATTGTTTACACTGTTGGATGACTTTGGGAAAATATCAGGTTATAAAATAAATGTAAAGAAAACGCAGGTTATGTCCCTAAATTATACACCATCCAAAAAATTGCAGGATACATACGATCTTAAGTGGGAAGCTAAATCATTAAAATATTTAGGAATAACCCTGCCGAAGGATCTTTCAACACTGTCACAGGTAAATTATGGGCCATTAATCTCAGAGATAAAAGCAGATATGCATAGATGGAATCTTATCCCCTTTTTAAGTTTAAATTCAAGGATAAATACTATAAAAATGAATATTCTTCCTCGGTTATTGTATCTTTTCCGTACTTTACCGGTGGAGGTGGATGATAATCAATTCAGGGAATGGGACAAATGGATTTCCCGCTTCATTTGGCAAGGAAGGAAACCTAGAATTCGATATAACACCTTACAGTTAGGGAAGGAAGGAGGAGGTATGGTTCTTCCTTGCCTGAGAAATTATTTTTATGCCTCACAGATAACCCCTCTGTTATATTGGTGTAATAGGGAATATAAGGCTAGATGGAAGGAAATAGAATTTGGATTAGTTGACAGTTTTCCTCTTCAGGCCTCAATAGCTGACAAAGGATTGATGGTCCAGTTGGAAAAATTTAATAATGCTTGGATAAATCTTACATTAAAAGTATGGCAGAAGGTGGTTAATTCATGTGGAATTAATAACATGTTAAAACTCTTTAGATGGTGTGCATATGATACCGAATTCCTTCCCAACAGAGGAGATAAAAGATTTGAGCTATGGATAAAGAAAGGTCTTACAACCTACCTCTCATTTATAGATAAAAGAGTATTACAAAGTTTCCAAATCCTGCAGGACAAACATGGCCTAGAACATAATGAATTTTTTAGGTACCTTCAAATACGAAACTATGTTAACCAGAGTTGTAGATATACAGACCTATCAAAAGTAGAATTAGAATTTTTCAAGATTCTGAATTCGGTTTGCAGTTCAATACCTAGTAAATCAGTTTCTCGCCTATATAATGCACTCTCCCATGCTAAAAATGTAAATACACTGTATATTAAAGAGAAGTGGGAGAAAGAAGCGGGGTTGGTACTTTCAGAGGAGGCTTGGGGGAAAATCTGCAGCTTTCAATGGTCCTCGACTAATTCTTTGACTTGGAGAGAACATTGTTGGAAAAACATTATAAGATACTTCAAGACCCCATATCAGGAAAAATATAAAGATACAAATGTGATGTGTTGGAGAAGGTGCGGCTCCAAGGAGGCAAATCATTTTCATATTTTCTGGGATTGCCCTAAATTAAGTCTATTTTGGGAAGGTATTCATAGAACATTAGTTGGTCCCAGATACCTCTGAATTTTGAGACGCTCTATTTGGGGCATGTATTGTTCCTTGAACAGAAGGAAGATATAAAGTTGCTGCAGGCCCTCTTAGCGGCAAGTAAGAAATCAATCACTAGAAAATGGCTAAATCCAATACCACCTACATTAGAAGATTGGTACGAAATTATCTTGGAAATATTTAAAATGGAAAAGTTGACTTACTCCCTGAGAACTCAAAAAGAAACATTTTATCAAATCTGGAATAAATGGATTGAATATATAACCCCAATGCGAGCAGACTTTAGATGACTCTCCTGATGATTTATATTGCTCTTCTCATCAACACAGTAATATTGCTAACGTAAACACCCCTAGTCTAAATGTTTGTTTTTTATTTGGAAAATAGAGAACTAACACAAGTAAAGGGAAAGATTTGGGAAAGGGATAAAAAAAAGAAAAAATTAAGTAAATAAGTACATAGGGATTGGATAATTATGTCTGCGGGCAGGAACAAGCATGAACAAATTGGGATATAAACACCTACAATGGTTGGTATATAGGCTTGTATGCAACATTTTGGACCAGTGGAAATGGTCCAGAAGGGTTGTATGGAAACTATTATTACCATTTTTCTTAACAACTAATTTCATTACTTAGCCTAATAGGTTAGATTTACCACAGTACATAATTATCTATTTAAATGTTTATTTTCCTTTTATATCATCTCAATGTGTACTTAAGAATGTATAAATAATTGTAGTTTTATACATATAAAAAAATGGAAAAGGTTATATGTGTGAAAAAAGTACATGATAATTGTGAATTCCTTATCCAAATAAAAATAAAATTAAAAAAAAACTTCAGATTTTAAAATACTTGGACCTTCAAAGTTTTTCTTAATTTCTGGTTTTTTGCCTTGATCGTCTTCAAACAATTCCTGAATATACGCAGTCCATCTGTTCATAATCTCATCTTTTCCATGATAATGGTACCGTCCTTTGCTTTCAAGCATCCACCTGAAGAACAGAGGAGCTTTTTACCAGTGGTATTCTTGATTTGTTGATGTAACTTTTTTGGATCAGTAATAGGGATTCTTTCTATTTGCTCACATTCCTGGTTTAACCATTCTTCTTTGGCTTTTTGACATAAGCTTTTAACTTTTTTATCTAAGGACTTATATTCTCTAGGATTTGCTTTCTTCCATCTCCTTTCTTCCATTAGATTTTTGATTTCATCTGTCATCCATTTATTCTTTGTGCTTTTTTTCTTTTTTAGGAATCACTGACTTTGCTGATTCTACCAAGGCATTCTTTTGAAAGTTAAATTTCATTTCTACATGATTGATATTATCTTCAACAGATTCTATCACTAGACTTTGAAATCTATTCCTTACTTCAATTGTAAATTTTTGTCTTAAGTTTTCTTCTTTAATTAATTGCAAGTAGTCAAGGGATTGTTAAGGTTTTTGCTTCTTCAGTTTCTTAAGATTACTTTTACATGACATACTACTGGGTTATGGTTACTATTACAGTCTACACCTGGATATGTTTTGCATTGAGTCACTGAGTTTCTAAATCTTTGGTTTATAGTAATAAAGTCAACTTGATTTCTAGTGTTATCACCTGGACTTTTCCAGGTCTACAAGCATCTTAGATGGTTTTTAAAGTAGGTATTCATAATGACCTGATTATTCATCTTGCACCATTCTACCCATTTCTCACCTCTTTCATTTCTTTCCCCGAGTCCAAATTTTCCTATGGTATTTCTATCAGCACCTTGTCCTACTTTAGCATTTAGATCTCCCATGACAATAACAATATCTTGAGATTTGCATCCATTCTTTGCTCGTTCAAGCTCTTCATAGAATTTGTCTGCATCTTCATTTGTTCCATCTGTTGTTGGTGCATATACCTGTATAATTGCTAAATCAAATTGTTGTCCTCTGAATCTAACTAGTGTTTTATTTCTAATCTGACATTTTCCAGCACCTATCCAATGAACTTCACTAATTCCCGTGATATTAATCTTTAGTCTTTCCATTTAATTTATCACATTGTCCAATCTTCCTGCTTGATATAGGGTTCTTACATTCCAAGTGGCAATAATTTTCTTTTGTGTTACTTGAATTTTATGAACAGTAGCTTGATGACGGTCAGGGATCCCCTGCTGACCAGAATCAACCCTATCGAGTGAAGCATCTTCAGAGTTGTCTTGAAGACCCTTTTGATGCTATTGTTGTGTGAAACATTTTGTGAATTTGACCACGGTTTTCTTAGCAAATAGCAACGGTGGGTTGCTATTGCCTACTGTTGGGCGAACTAAAGAAATCATCATTTCTCTTCCCGAATGTTCATCCGCCTATACTATAGCAGTTGACATTTGAGGTCCTAGCTCATCCGCCTTCTCCGTCATAAGTTCAGTTACTGAACCTGCCAGATCTGCCGTTGGCCTTCACTCGTATCCTGAGCAGGAACCCTTGCAGGTGCTACCATTCCGGGTCAGAGCGGCCCTGGGAGCAATGAATGACTAAGGGGTAACTCCACTTTCCCCAAAGCTCTGAAAGTGGTAACTCCACTTTCCCCCATCACCAGTTGCAGTCTAGAGTCATACCCAGGACTAAAAGCAGAATATACCCAGCAATAAAGCACAACAACAAAACAAGCCCCATTCCTTCTTCCTAGCCACACACATACATAGCCCTGTAGCTCCAAGAGAAGCCATCTTGGACTCCAGCCTGTAGCGGATTTGTAGATTCGCAGACATTGGGCCTTTGACCTCCCCAGCAGACTTGCAGACTCAGAGCTCCAGCCATCAGGCCTCGACTTTTGGACTTCCAATCAGCCTCTGGCCTTTTATCCGGACTTCCTCACGATTCACGACTTTGCTAATTTTTGTCTCAGCTGCAAGCAATCTAATCACAAATAACAAAGGTCATAGCACTGATTTTTGTGAAACAGTTCTGGTCACAGATCTCCAGTCAGCATTACACACTTCTGCCACTATCTTCAATCTTCTATGCCAAGCTAAACTTGAAACCAACAGATCAACCTTCCATGTGAGGGACCTTGTTAGTGAGTGCTTTACTAAAGTCCATATACCACATCCACTGCCCTCTCCCATCAATTCCCTTTCTCACCTCCTTAAAAATCTCACTCAAATTTGTCAGACATGGCCATCTTCTTCCGAAGCCACGTTAAGTACTCTTAATGAGCCTGTGATTATCCAGATGTATGTGAGTAGATCCTATCTTTATGAAATCAGCATAAAATCAGCAAACCTTCCCCGATCTTGTTTCTCAAGACCAATGTGACAAACTTGCTTAGTACCTCACCCACTTCCTCCTACTCCAGGCATAAATTCCCTCCTTTGTCCTTGGGTGGTCCTATCCTCTCCCTAGGTAACTTCTTGCATTTAATATCTGTATAAAATGTCATAGGATTCCCTTTAATTAAGACCATAAGATATAGGATCAGAATTAGGCCATCTGGCCCATCAAGTCTGCTCTGCCATTCAATCATGGCTGATTCTTTTTTTCTATCTCCTCCTCAACCCAGTTCCCGGCCTTCTCCCCATAACCTTTGATGCCATGTCCAATCAAGAACCTATCAATCTCCACCTTAAATACATCCAACAACCTGGCCTCCACAGCTGCAGGTGGCAACAAGTTCCACAAATTCACTACCCTTTGGCTAAAGAAATTTCTCTGCATTTCTGTTTTAAAAGGCTGCCCCTCTATCCTGAGGCTGTGCCCTCTTGTCCTAGACTCTCCCACCATGGGAAACATCCTTTCCACATCTACCCTGTCTAGGCCTTTCAACATTTGAAAGGTTCCAATGAGATCCCCTCTAATTCTTCTGAATTCCAGTGAGTACAGACCCAGGGCCATCAAACGTTTCTCGTATAATAACCCTTTCTTTCCTGGAATCATCCTTGTGAACTTCCTCTGGACCCTCTCCAATGCCAGTACATCTTTTCTAAGATGAGGAGCACAAAACTGTTCACAATACTCGAGGTGAGGCCTCACCAGTGCCTTATAAAGCCTCAGCATCACATCCTTGCTCTTGTATTCTAGACCTCTTGAAATGAATGCTAACATGGCATTTGCCTTCCTCACTACCTACTCAACCTGCAAGTTAAATGTATTCTGCACAAGGACTCCCAAGTCCCTCTGCATCTCAGATTCCTAGATTTTCTCCCCGTTTAGAAAATAGTCCATACATTTATTTCTACTACCAAAGTGCATGAGCATGCATTTTCCAACATTGTTTTACATTTGCCACTTCCTTGCCCATTCTCCCAATCTGTCTAAGTCCTTCTGCATCCTACTTATTTCCTCAATACTAACTACCCCTCCACTAATCTTTGTATCATCTACAAACTTGGCGACAAAGCAATCTTATCCGTCATCTAAATCATTGCTATAGAGCATCAAAAGGAGCGATCCCAACATCGACCCCTGTGGAAAACCACTAGTCACCAGCAGCCAACTAGAAAAGGATCTTTTTATTCCCACGCGCTGCTTTCTACCAATCAGCCAATGCTCTAACCATGTTAGTAACTTTCCTGTAAACCATAGCCTCTTAACTTGGTTCATGTGTGGCACCTTGTCAAAAGCCTTCTGAAAGTCCAAATATACAATATCCACTACATCCCCTTTATCCATCCTACTTGTAATCTCCTCAAAGAATTCCAACAGGTTTGTCAGGCAGAACAGGCAGGATTTTCTCTGAAGGGAACAATTCTGACTTTGTATTATCTTGTCCTGTGTCACCAAGTACTCCATCACCTCATCCTTAACAATTGACTCCAACATCTTCCCAACCACTGAGGTCAGGCTGATTCCCGGTTAGGCTCAATGAGAAACTGCTCTAAAAAGCTATCTCTTAGGCATTCAAAAACTCACTCTCTTGAGATCCATTACCAACCTAATTTTCCCCTTCGACCTGCATGTTAAAATCTCCCATGACTACCATAACATTGCCCTTTTGACTCACCTTTTCTATTTCTTGTTGTAACCTGTGGTCCACCTCCCAGCCACTGTTGGGAGGCCTGTATATAACTGCCAACAACTTCCTTTTACCCTTGCAGTTTCTTAACCCAATGACAAGGATTCAACATCCTCTGATCCAATGTCACATCTTTCTACTAATTTGTTGCCATTCTTGTAATTGTTTACAGTGACTTTAGAGAAAGTTCTGCTGAAATTTTGGGGAAATTGCATTATATTCAACCTTATAAAATCTCTCAATGTCATGGTTCACCACTCAGTTATAGAGTAAATAAATGCTGTAGTTGACAGGGTTCTGTTTAGATGCAGTGAAAAAACTTCTTCCAGTATAAACCTGAAATACAGTAACACAATCGTACAATCTTGTTTGCAATTTTTCCTCTTCCTTCTCAGTCTTGATGTAGCATCTCAACCCAAAAACATCATCACCACCCACTCTGCCTACCTCCCTATCCCTCTAAATTCTATCTACTAAGGACACTTCCTGGCTGACTTTAGCCCCCCCCCGATTCCCAGTTTATTTTTTTCTTGCTTCCTTTATACTCGTGAAAAGCTCCATCCAATTTCAGCTTCCTAAACCTTACATCAGATTTGGCTTAATTTTTTGACTAAATGTGCAACACTTCTCAGTTTTGTTAAGCTTGTCTTTCTTGCTCACAGCAATATGTTGGTCTTCAGCTCCCACATTTCAGATGTGGACTTAACTAGTAACAGCTTACCCAAGGTTCCTTAAAGTTATCATAGCCTGGGGGGTGGGGTTAGTGAGGATAAGCTCCCACTACCTATTAAATGTGTCTCAAATAGCCTCTGACAACCACATCCAGCACCTGACTTTTACATGTGGAACTGTTTCTACTGAAAGGAGAAGGGTTCCTTAAAACCAGTTGCTTAGGCAGATAGCACTTGTCGACCGTGGTTGGCAACTCATCTAGGAAAAGGAAAACTCTGATCTCAAACCTCCACTGCCTTGCAGCTAGACCCACTCATGGGGAAGGCTTTGAGAGCAAACCCTGAGGGAAAAACAAGAGCTGGAGTTCAATGATGATTGGCAACTCCTGCCTGGAGAGGGGGAGCTTGCTGCATGGGCAACAGCTTGCTTTCCATATCATACTGGCTTACATATCGACTGACAGCACTGCACCAATAACATAGGCAGATAGGACTTAACATCCATGTTCATCCCAACGAACGGAGGCATTCTACAAGTATGTGAGGAGCAAGAGAATAAGACGTGAAAGAATAGGAGCTATCAAGTGTGACAGTGGGAACGTATGTATGGAACTGGAGGAAATAGTAGTAATGAATATTTTGCTTCAGTATTCACTATGGAAAAAGATCTTGATGATTGTAGTGATGACTTGCAGCAGACTGAAAAGCTTGAGCATGTAGATATTAAGAAAGAGGATATGCTGGAGCTTTTGGAAAGCATCAAGTTGGATAAGTCTCTGGGACCGGATGAGATGTACCCCAGGCTACTGTGGGAGGCGAGGGAGGCGATTGCTGAGCCTCTGGCAATGATCTTTGCCTCATCAATGGTGACGGGAGAGGTTCTCAAGGATTTGGGGGTTGCAGATGTTGTTCCTTTATTTAAGAAAGGGAGTAGAGATAGCCCAGGAAATTATAGATCAGTGGTTGGTAAGTTGATGGAAAAGATCCTGAGAGGCAGGATTGATGAACATTTGGAGAGGTATAATATGATTAGGAATAGTCAGCATGGCTTTGTCAAGGGCAGGTCATGCCTTACGAGCCTGACTGAATTTTTCGAGGATGTGATTAAACACATTGATGAAGGAAGAGCAGTAGATGTAGTGTATATGGATTTCAGCAAGGCATTTGATAAGGTACCCCATGCAAGTAAGGAGGCATGGGATCCAAGGGGACATTGCTTTGTGGATCCAGAACTGGCTTGCCCACAGAAAGCAAAGAGTGGTTGTAGACGGGTCATATTCTGCATGGAGGTCGGTCACCAGTGGAGTGCCTCAGGGATCTGTTCTGGGACTCTTACTCTTCATGATTTTTCTAAATGACCTGGATGAGGAAGTGGAGGGATGGGTAAGTAAGTTTGCTGATGACACAAAGGTTGGAGGTGTTATTGATAGTGTGGAGGGCTATCAGAGGTTACAGCAGGACATTGATAGGATGCAAAACTGGGCTGAGAAGTGGCAGATGGAGTTCAACCCAGATAAGTGTGAAGTGGTTCATTTTGGTAGGTCAAATATGATGGCAGAATGTAGTATTAATGGTAAGACTCTTGGCAGTGTGGAGGATCAGAGGGACCTTGGCATCCGAGTCCATAGAACGCTCAAAGCAGCTGCACAGGTTGACTCTGTGGTTAAGAAGGCATACGGTGTACTGGCCTTCAACAATCGTGGAATTGAATTTAGGAGCCAAGAGGTAATGTTGCAGCTATATAGGATCCTGGTCAGACCCCACTTGGAGTACTGTGCTCACTTCCGGTCGCCTCTCTACAGGACGGATGTGGAAGCCATAGAAAGGGTGCAGAGGAGATTTACAAGGATGTTACCTGGATTGGGGAGCATACCTTATGAGAACAGGTTGAGTGAACTCGGCCTTTTCTTCTTGGAGCGATGCAGGATGAGAGGTGACCTGATAGAGTTGTATAAGATGATGAGAGGCATTGATCATGTAGATAGTCAGAGACTTTTTCCCAGGGATGAAATGGCTGCCACAAGAGGGCACAGGTTTAAGGTGCTGGGGAGTAGGTACAGAGGTTATGTCAGGGGTAAATTTTTTTACTCAGGGAGTGGTGAGTGCGTGGAATGGGCTGCCGGCAACAGTGGTGGAGGTGGATACGATAGAGTCTTTTAAGAGACTTTTGGATAGGTATATGGCACTTAGAAAAATAGAGGGCTATAGGTAAGCCTAGTAATTTATAAGGTAGGGACATGTTCGGCACAACTTTCTGGGCCGAATGGCCTGTATTGTGCAGTAGGTTTTCTATGTTTCTGTGTTTTGAGGGCCTTTCACTTGCCCAATAATACGTGAATAATGGACACTAGTAGGACTCAGTGGGCTGAGCAGTAGCTGTGGAGTCAGAACATACTAGATGATGTTTTTGGGTTGAGATGCTACATCAAGACTGAGAAGGAAGAGGAAAAATTGCAAACAAGATTGTACAATTGTGTTACTGTATTTCAGATTTATACTGAAAGAAGTTTCTTCGTGGCATCTGAACAGAACCCTGTCAACTACAGAATTTATTTACTCTATAACTGAGTGGTGAACCATGACACTAAGAGATTTTATAAGGTTGAATATAATGTAGTTTCCCCAAAATTTCAGCAGAACTTTCTCCAAAGTCACAGTGAACGATTACAAGAATCATTGGGGAAACTAATAGCATTTGTCTTTCCTAATGCATATTTGTGAATGGCTGATTCCCAATATTGTCTAATTCAGAGATTTTAGTATGTGTACTGTATATGCTAAAATTTCTCAAAGTCATGGTTCACCTCTGAGTCATAGAGTAAACCTATATATGGAATGAAATGTACTTGAATCCTAACAAGCTCAGTTGTAACACTTCTCTTTCTGATCCAGAATGCTGTGTGTATTGTACAAACCTCATTTCAGAAGTTACATACATTCTCCTGAGGGAAAGCTACTATAATTCACCTGAAATCAAGACCGTACGACATTGGAGAAGAATTAGGCCATTCAGCCCATCGAGTCTGCTCTGCCATTCCACCATGACTAATTTATTATCTCTCTCAACTCTATTTTCCTGCCTTCTCCCCATAGTCTTTGACACTCTTCTCACCTGACTTGACCTCCACAACCTGTTAAGGAACTGCAAACAGGACAGACAACCCACTGGGAGAGAAGTGCCTATAGTCGTATTTAAGTGTTAAAGCATGTAGGGCATAGCATACGGAAGTCCTATTAAAGTGCAATAGTGTATAACATTTTATCTCATATATTTAGTAACATTGTATGTAATATCATTTGTATTTATTTTTTTTCTACTTCAGATCTCTGTTTCCCAAGAACCTTCTCCCTTCTTCAGAAAAGTTTCTTTGGATACATAAAGTCTAAAAGAGAAGTGTGAGTGGATATCGGACCACTAGAAAATTATGCTAAGGTAGTAATGGGTGAACAAGGAAATGATGGACAAACTGATTAAGTATCTTGTATCAATCTTCACTGTGGAAGACACTAGCAGTATGGTGGAAGTTCCAGGCATCAGGTGCCTTGAAGTGTGTAATGTTGTCATTACTAGAGACAAGGTTCTTGGGAAATGGAAAAGTCTGAAGTCACCTGGACCAGATGGTGTACACCCCAGGGTTCTGAAAGAGGTGGTTAAAGATAACGTGGAGGCATTAGGAATGACCTTTCAAAAATCACTAGATTCTGGAATGGTTCCAGAAGACTAGAAAATTGCAAATGCCACTTCACTCTTCAAGCAGGGAAAGAGACAGAAGAAAGGAAACTATAGGCCAGTTAGTTTGACCTCAGTGGTTGGGAAGGTGTTGAAGTGGATTAATAAGGATGAGGTCTCAGGGTAATCAGCATAGTTTCCTGAAAGGAAAATTTTGTCTGACAACTCAGTTGGAATTCTTTGAAAACATAACAAGCAGGATAGACAAAAGAGACTCTGTTGATGTTTTGTACTTGGATTTTCAGAAATCCTTTGGCAAGGTACCATACTTAAGACTGCTTAACAAGCCCATGTTGTTAGAGGAAAGACTCTAGTATGGACAAAGCAGTGGCTGATGGATAGGAGGCAAAGAGTGGAAATAAATGGAGCCCTTTCTGGTTGGCTGCCGGTGACTAGTGGTGTTCCACAGGGGTCTGTGTTGAAACCGATTCTTTTTACGTTATATCTTAATCATTTTGATGATAGAATTGATGGTTGCAGATGATAGCGTGTGTTTAGCCCACTGCAGTACTCTCCATATACACATGACTGTGTGGCTAGCTGTAGCTCAAATACCATCTATAAATTTGCTGACGATACAACCATTGTTGGTAGGATCTCAGGTGGCGACGAGAGGGAGTACAGGAGTGAGATACGCCAACTAGTAGAGTGGTGCCACAGCAACAACCTGGCACTCAACATCAGTAAGACAAAAGAGCTGATTGTGGACTTCAGGAAGGATAAGACAAAGGAACACATACCAATCCTCATAGAGGGATCAGAAGTGGAGAGAGTGAGCAGCTTCAAGTTCCTGGGTATCAAGACCTCTGAGGATCTAACCTGGTCCCAACATATCAATGTAGTTATAAAGAAGGCAAGACAGCAGCTATAGTTCATTAGGAGTTTGAAGAGATTTGGCATGTCAACAAATACACTCAAAAACCTCTATAGATGTACCGTGGAGAGCATTCTGACAGGCTGCATCACTGTCTGGTATGGAGGAGCTACTGCACTGGACCGAATGAAGCCGCAGAGAGTTGTAAATCTAGTCAGCTCCATCTTGGCTACTAGCCTACAAAGTACCCAGGACATCTTCAGGGAGCAGTGTCTCAGCAAGGTAGCGTCCATTATTAAGGATGTCCAGCACCCTTTTCTCACTGTTACCATCAGGTAGGAGGTACAGAAGCCTGAAGGCACACACTCAACGATTTAGGAACCGCTTCATCCCCTCTGCCATCTGATTCCTAAATGGACATTGAACCCTTGGACACCACCTCACTTTTTTTAAATACAGTACTTCTGGTTATGCACCTTTTTAATCTATTCAGTATACAGTACATATACTGTAATTGATTTACTTACTTATTCATTATTACTATTATTTTATTCATTTATTATTATTATTATATATTATGTATTACATTGAACTGCTGCTACTTAGTTAACAACTTTCATGTTACGTGCCAGTGATTATAAACCTGATTCTGAAGCTAGGTGCAGGGGAAGTAGAGAGGACTTAGAGAGATTAGGAAAATGGGCAAAGAAGTGGCAGATGGAATACAGTGTCAGGAAGTGTATGGTCGTGCACTTTGGTAGAAAAAATGAAAGGGTTGACTGTTTTCTAAATGAATAGAAAATACAAAAACTCTGACGTGCAAAGGGACTTGGGAGTGTTTGTGCAAGATTCCCTAAAGGTTACTTTGCAGGTTGAGTTTGTGGTAATGAAGGCAAATGCAACATTAGCATTAATTTCAAGAGGACTAGAATATAAAAGCAAGGATTGAATGTTGAGATTTTATAAAGCACTAGTGAGGCCTCATTTGGAGTATTGTGAGCAGTTTTACGCCCCTTATCTTAGCAAGGATGTGCTGAAACTGGAGACGGTTCAGAGGATGTTCACAAAAATGATTCCAGGATTGAACGGCTTGTCATATGAAGAGCATTTGATGGCTCTGGGCCTGTATTCACTGAAATTCAGAAGAATGATGGGTGACCTCACTGAAACCTACCGAATGGTGAAAGGCCTTGATATAGTGAACGTCAAGAGGATGTTTCCTATGGTGGAAGAGTCTAAGATCAAAGGACACAGTTTCAGAACAGAGGAGCATCCTTTTAGAATAGTGATGAGGAATTCCTTTAACCAGAGAGTAGTGAATCTATGGAATTTGTTGCCACAGTCAGCTGTGGAGGCCAAGTCTGTATGTATGTTTAAGGCAGAGGTTGATAGATTCTTGATTGGTCAGGGCATGAAGCATGGGAGAAAGCAGGAGACTGGGACTGACAGGAAAATTGGATCAGCTATGACAACGACACCTGCAAGAAGTGCATCCAGCTGCAGCTCCTGACAAACCGCGTTAGGGAACTGGAGCAGGAGCTGGATGACCTGCGGATCATTCGGGAGAATGAGGAGATTATAAATCGTAGCTACAGGGAGGTAGTTACGCCAAAGGAGCAGAGGACAGGAAATTGGGTCACTGTCAGGCGAGGGAAGAGGAAAGGGCAGGCAGAGCAGGGTTCTCGGTGGCCATTCCCCTCAACAGCAAGTATACCGCATTGGATACTGTTGCGGAGGATGACTTACCTGGGACAAGCTGCAGTAGCCGGATCTCTGGCACTGAGTCTGGCTCTGCAGTACAGAAGGGAGGGGGGAAAAGAGGAGAGCGGTAGTGATAGGGGACTCGATAGTTAGAGGTGCAGATAGAAGGTTCTGTGGTCGTGACAGAGAATCCAGGATGGTTTGTTGCCTCCCAGATGCCAGGGTCAAGGATGTCTCTGATCGATTGCATGACATTCTGAAGTGGGAGGGTGACCAGCTAGATGTCGTGGTGCACATCGGTACCAATGACATAGCATGGAAGAGTGAAGAGGTCCTGGACGGTGAGTATAGAGAGCTTGGTAGGAAGCTGAAAAGCAGGACCTCAAGGGTGGTAATCTCAGGATTGCTACCTGTGCTAGGTGCCAGTGAGGGTAGGAATAGGATGCTCTGGAGGAGGAACAAGTGGCTGAGGAACTGGTGTAGGGGGCAGGGTTTCAGATTTCAGGATCATTGGGACCTCTTCTGGGGCAGGTGGGACCTGTACAAGAGAGACGGGTTACACTTGAACCACAGGGGGACCAATATCCTTTCAGGGAGGTTTGTTAGTGCTATTGGGGAGGCTTTAAACTAGATTTGCAAGGGGATGGGAACCAGAGTGGCAGAGCTGACAGTGTGGCTGGGGTGAAAATAAATGATGTTGAAAGTTTAAGCAAATCCGCTGATAGAAAGGTTGTGAGTGGTGGTAAAAATCTTCTGAGGTGTATATATTTCAATGCTTGGAGTATTGCGGGGAAGGCGGATGAGTTGAGGGCGTGGATTGACACATGGAATTATGATGTTGTAGCAATTAGTGAAACTTGGCTACAGGAGGGGCAGGACTGGCAGCTTAATATTCCAGGGTTCCGATGTTTCAGATGTGATCGAGGCAGAGGAATGAAAGGTGGGGGAGTAGCATTGCTTGTTAGGGAAAATATTACAGCAGTGCTCAGGCAGGACAGATTAGAGGGCTTGTCTACTGAGTCCTTATGGGTGGAGCTGAGAAACAGGAAAGGTATGGCCACATTAGTGGGATTTTATTACAGACCACCCGATAGTCAACGAGACTTGGAAGAGCAAATCTGCAGAGAGATAGCAGGCAACTGCAGGAAACATAAAGTTGTGGTGGTAGGGGATTTTAATTTTCCATACATTGATTGGGACTCCCATACTGTTAGGGGTCTAGATGGTTTAGAGTTTGTAAAATGTGTTCAGGAAAGTTTTCTAAATCAATATATAGAGGGACCAACTAGAGGGGATGCAATATTGGATCTCCTGTTAGGAAACAACTTAGGGCAAGTGACAGAAGTCTGTGTAGGGGAGCACTTTGGTTCCAAATTTGAAGAAATGAGAAAGGATCTAAAAAGCGTGGATTGGGACAGGTTGTTCTCTGGCAAAGATGTGATTGGTAGGTGGGAAGCCTTCAAAGGGGAAATTTTGAGAGTGCAGAGTTTGTATGTTCCTGTCAGGATTAAAGGCAAATTGAATAGGAATAAGGAACCTTGGTTCTCAAGGGATATTGCAACTCTGATAAAGAAGAAGAGGGAGTTGTATGAAATGTATAGGAAACAGGGGGTAAATCAGGTGCTTGAGGAGTATAAGAAGTGCAAAAAAATACTTAAGAAAGAAATCAGAAGGGCTAAAAGAAGACATGAGGTTGCCTTGGCAGTCAAAGTGAAGGATAATCCAAAGAGCTTTTACAAGTATCTTAAGAGCAAAAGGATTGCAAGGGATAAAATTGGTCCTCTTGAAGATCAGAGTGGTTGGCTTTGTGCGGAACCAAAGGAAATGGGGGAGATCTTAAATAGGTTTTTTGCGTCTGTATTTACTAAGGTAGCTGGCATGAAATCTATGGAATTGAGGGAATCAAGTAGTGAGACCATGGAAACTGTACAGATTGAAAAGGAGGAGGTGCTTGCTGTCTTGAGGAAAATTAAAGTGGATAAATCCCCGGGACCTGACAGGGTGTTCCCTCGGACCTTGAAGGAGACTAGTGTTGAAATTGCGGGGGCCCTGGCAGAAATATTTAAAATGTCGCTGTCTACGGGTGAAGTGCCGAAGGATTGGAAAGTGGCTCATGTTGTTCCGTTGTTTAAAAAAGGATCGAAATTATCAAAATTAATCCAGGAAATTATAGGCCGGTGAGTTTAACGTCAGTAGTAGGTAAGTTATTGGAGGGAGTACTAAGAGACAGAATCTACAAGCATTTGGATAGACAGGGGCTTATTAGGGAGAGTCAACATGGCTTTGTGCGTGGTAGGTCATGTTTGACCAATCTGTTGGAGTTTTTCAGGGAGGTTACCAGGAAAGTGGATGAAGGGAAGGCAGTGGATATTGTCTACACGGACTTCAGTAAGGCCTTTGACAAGGTCCCGCATGGGAGGTTAGTTAGGAAAATTCAGTCGCTAGGTATACATGGAGAGGTGGTAAATTGGATTGGACATTGGCTCGATGGAAGAAGCCAGAGAATGGTGGTAGAAAATTGCTTCTCTGAGTGGAGGCCGGTGACTAGTGGTGTGCCACAGGGATCAGTGCTGGGTCCAGTGTTATTTGTCATCTATATCAATGATTTGGATGATAATGTGGTAAATTGGATCAGCGAGTTTGCTGATGATAGAAAGATTGGAGGTGTAGTAGACAGTGAGGAAGGTTTTCAGAGCCTGCAGAGGGACTTGGACCTGCTGGAAAAATGGGCTGAAAAATGGCAGATGGAGTTTAATACTGACAAGTGTGAGGTATTGCATGTTGGAAGGACAAACCAACGTAGAACATACAGGGTTAATGGTAAGGCACTGAGGAGTGCAGTGGAACAGAGGGATCTGGGAATACAGATACAAAATTCCCTAAAAGTGTCATCACAGGTAGATAGGGTCATAAAGAGAGCTTTTGGTACATTGGCCTTTATTAATCGAAGTATTGAGTATAAGAGCTGGAATGTTATGATGAGGTTGTATAAGGCATTGGTGAGGCCGAATCTGGAGTATTGTGTTCAGTTTTGGTCACAAATTACAGGAAGGATATAAATAAGGTTGAAAGAGTGCAGAGAAGGTTTACAAGGATGTTGCCGGGACTTGAGAAACTCAGTTACAGAGAAAGGTTGAATAGGTTAGGACTTTATTCCCTGGAGCGTAGAAGAAAGAGGGGAGATTTGATAGAGGTATATAAAATTATGATGGGTATAGATAGAGTGAATGCAAGCAGGCTTTTTCCACTGAGGCAAGGGGAGAAAAAAACCAGAGGACATGGGTTAAGGGTGAGGGGGGAAAAGTTTAAAGGGAACATTGGGGGGGCTTCTTCACACAGAGAGTGGTGGGAGTATGGAATGAGCTGCCAGACGAGGTGATAAATGTGGGTTCTTTTTTAACATTTAAGAATAAATTGGACAGATACATGGATGGGAGGTGTATGCAGGGATATGGTCCGTGTGCAGGTCAGTGGGACTAGGCAGAAAATGGTTCGGCACAGCCAAGAAGGGCCAAAGGGCCTGTTTCTGTGCTGTAGTTTCTATGGTTCTATGGTTCTATGGTTGAAGCATATGGCCTGTAATATTGCATGCCAAAAGAATGTTCTTAGATTTATTTTATGTTAAGAGTTATTCTCTTCTAACACTCTTCACTGCACATTGTTCCCATTCCAACCTCATGCCTTCCGAATGCTCTGCTCTCCACTCCCTCCGCACTAATCCTAACCTTACTATAAAACCCGCCGATAAGGGGGGTGCTGTTGTAGTCTGGCGTACTGACCTCTACCTTGCCGAGGCACAGCGACAACTCGCAGATACCTCCTCTTATTTACCCCTCGATCGTGACCCCACTAAGGAGCACCAGGCCATTGTCTCCCACACCATCACCGACTTTATCCGCTCAGGGGATCTCCCATCCACTGCTACCAACCTTATAGTTCCCACACCTCGCACTTCCCGTTTCTACCTCCTACCCAAGATCCACAAACCTGCCTGTCCTGGCCGACCTATTGTCTCAGCTTGCTCCTGCCCCACCGAACTCGTTTCTGCATACCTCGACACGGTTTTATCCCCCCTTGATCAATCCCTTCCTACCTATGTTCGTGACACTTCTCACGCTCTTAAACTTTTCGATGATTTTAAGCTTCCTGGCCCCCACCGCTTTATTTTCACCATGGATATCCAATCCGTATATACTTCCATCTCCCATCAGGAAGGTCTCAAAGCTCTACGCTTCTTTTTGGATTCCAGACCTAATCAGTTCCCCTCTACCACCACTCTGCTCCGTCTAGCGGAATTAGTCCTTACTCTTAATAATTTCTCCTTTGGCTCCTTCCACTTCCTCCAAACTAAAGGTGTAGCTATGGGCACCCGCATGGGTCCTAGCTATGCCTGCCTTTTTGTTGGCTTTGTGGAACAATCTATGTTCCGTGCCTATTCTGGTATCTGTCCCCCACTTTTCCTTCACTACATCGACGACTGCATTGACGCTGCTTCCTGCACGCATGCAGAACTCGTTGACTTTATTAACTTTGCCTCCAACTTTCACCCTGCCCTCAAGTTTACCTGGTCCATTTCCGACACCTCCTTCCCCTTTCTAGATCTTTCTGTCTCTGTCTCTGGAGACAGCTTATCCACTGATGTCTACTATAAGCCTACTGACTCTCACAGCTATCTGGACTATTCCTCTTCTCATCCTGTCTCTTGCAAAAACGCCATCCCCTTCTCGCAATTCCTCCGTCTCCGCCGCATCTGCTCTCAGGATGAGGCTTTTCATTCTAGGACGAGGGAGATGTCTTATTTTATAAAGAAAGGGGCTTCCCTTCCTCCACTATCAACTCTGCTCTTAAACGCATCTCCCCCATTTCACGTACATCTGCTCTCACTCCATCCTCCCGCCACCCCACTAGGAATAGGGTTCCCCTGGTCCTCACCTACCACCCCACCAGCCTCCGGGTCCAACATATTATTCTCCGTAACTTCCGCCACCTCCAACGGGATCCCACCACTAAGCACATCTTTCCCTCCCCGCCTCTCTCTGCATTCCGCAGGGATCGCTCCCTACATGACTCCCTTGTCCATTCGTCCCCCCCATCCCTCCGCACTGATCTCCCTCCTGGCACTTATCCGTGTAAGCGGAACAAGTGCTACACATGCCCTTACACTTCCTCCCTTACCACCATTCAGGGCCCCAAACAGTCCTTCCAGGTGAGGCAACACTTCACCTGTGAGTCGGCTGGGGTGATATACTGCATCCGGTGCTCCCGATGTGGCCTTTTATATGTTGGCGAGACCCGACGCAGACTGGGAGACCGCCTTGCTGAACACCTATGCTCTGTCCGCCAGAGAAAGCAGGATCTCCCAGTGGCCACACATTTTAATTCCACATCCCATTCCCATTCTGACATGTCTATCCACGGCCTCCTCTACTGTAAAGATGAAGCCACACTCAGGTTGGAGGAACAACACCTTATATTCCGTCTGGGTAGCCTCCAACCTGATGGCATGAACATCGACCTCTCTAACTTCCGCTAATGCCCCACCTCCCCCTCATACCCCATCTGTTACTTATTTTTATGCACACATTCTTTCTCTCACTCTCCTTTTTCTCCCTCTGTCCCTCTGAATATACCCCTTGCCCATCTCCTGGATCCCCCCCCCCGCCCCTTGTCTTTCTTCCCGGACCTCCTGTCCCATGATCCTCTCGTATCCCCTTTTGCCAATCACCTGTCCAGCTCTTGGCTCCATCCCTCCCCCTCCTGTCTTCTCCTATCATTTTGGATCTCCCCCTCCCCCTCCAGCTTTCAAATCCCTTACTCACTCTTCCTTCAGTTAGTCCTGACGAAGGGTCTCGGCCTGAAACGTCGACTGCACCTTTTCCTTGAGATGCTGCCTGGCCTGCTGCATTCACCAGCAACTTTTATGTGTGTTGCTTATTATGTAAAGTGGCAGGTTTGCAGGAGGAGTAATCTGTAATCTCGTTAGACTCAATCTCTGGAACAACTGGTTTGAACCAGTCAGCGTTGAAAAGAACAAAGGTGCAAGACTGAAGGCAGAAACCACAGAACAATGCTGGGTGTAGCCCTGGACCAGAGCAAATAAGAAGGTGACCTTGAGCCAACAGGATGGAAATGTATCAGTTGAACTGATGAGGAACGTTATAAGAGTTAGGAGCTTCAAAGGCGTGACAGCTCTCCAGAGTGTCTGTGAAGTACCCCATGGACATGTGGGGATTAGATTGGGACTACAAGAAAGACAGGATCATTCCCCCTTACCTGGTTTATACCTTTCCTCTTCATTGACTGTTCATGGAGGGTCTGGGAAACTGAGTAGCTGTCCACACAGGTATTCAGTTGTGTAAATTCTCATGCTCTTCAATTGAGATAATAAAGACTACATGTCAGAGATACTGAACTGGCTATTCAAAACAGGTGAATTCCTCTTGAATATTCAGATCTGGAGACTAATTGTAATTTTAAATCCTAGTGTGATTTTCCTGTCAAGCAGAATAAAGTCAGAAACTTGGCCACAAAGCCATCAATTCCATCATCCAAATGGTTGCCATACAATGTCAGACATCCCACCCTGCAAAAACTTATTCAGGGAGGTAGCACCACCATTTCAGGGAGGTAGCACGCCCTCCCCCCGCAACCCCATATCCCGCCACCTCACCCCCCGGTCAACCTCCAAGGGTGTATGTAATACTTTGTTTAATGATTTTGTCTAATCTGTGAACCAAATTGGGTATATGCAGAAAATGTGACATTAAAATATGTACTTATATTATATTATATTATCATGTTTATTCTATTACAACTTTAAGCAAGTCTACAGGGAATTTGGCTTTATCATGTAGGACATCAATAGCGTAGCTCCTTAGCAGCCATCCAGCTAGTTTAAATAACGTTAACTATGCTAATGAACAAATGACATCTGTTAAACTCACCTCAACACGTCCTTTACAGTTTAACCCACCATGGGCAATAGAAAAGTCACTGTTGCAAACAATGCAGGGAGCAACACTGTCGTTACTTTTGAGGTCGACTGTAAAGCCCACCCACAGAGAAAACTGATAGGTCTACTTAGCAAGGGTCCCCAACCTTTTCTGCACCACGGACCAGTTTAATATTGACAATATTCTTGCGGACCGGCCGACCGGGGGTGGACGGGTGTTAATCACGACCGGAATAAAGGTGATAAGTCAACTATAAGTCACTTATAAGTGGCTAATACACTCAATTTCGTTTCTAAAAGGGTTTATCTAACAAATTTAATATTAAACACACAGCACATATTTTCCTCGCATAAATATAATGAGAAGTCAATTATAAGTCAATAGCATCATAACATTTTAAGTAACGTCTGGGTATTAAACACACAGCACATATTTTCCCCGTATGAACATATAAAATCATTGCAACACACCAATATTGCTGAATCAGTGGGAGCCCTGGGCTTGTTTTCCTGCAACAAAACAGTCCCATAGAGAGGTGATGGGAGACAGCGATACCCATTGGGGATTCCTGATGTCCAGTCTATTCCACAATTTAGTTTTCGTTGCATTCATTGCAGAAAACCCCGCTTCGCAGAGCTATGTTGGAAATGGAAGCAACGTTTTCACTGCTTCTGTGGCTATCTCAGGATATTCAGCCTTGACTATGATCCAGAATAGTCATAGTCATAGTCATACTTTATTGATCCCGGGGGAAATTGCTCTTCGTTACAGTTGCTCCACAAATAATAAATAGTAATAGAACCATAAATAGTTAAATAGTAATATGTAAATTATGCCAGTAAATTATGAAATAAGTCCAGGACCAGCCTGTTGGCTCAGGGTGTCTGACCCTCCAAGGGAGGAGTTGTAAAGTTTGATGGCCGCAGGCAGGAATGACTTCCTATGACGCTCAGTGCTGCATCTCGGTGGAATAAGTCTCTGGCTGAATGTACTCCTGTGCCCACCCAGTACATTATGTAGTGGATGGGAGACATTGACCAAGATGGCATGCAACTTGGAGAGCATCCTCTTCTCAGACACCACTGTGAGAGAGTCCAGTTCCATCCCCACAACATCACTGGCCTTACGAATGAGTTGGTTGATCCCGTTGGTGTCTGCTACCCTCAGCCTGCTGCCCCAGCACACCACAGCAAACATGATAGCACTGGCCACCACAGACTCATAGAATATCCTCAGCATCGTCCAGCAGATGTTAAAGGACCTCAGTCTCCTCAGGAAATAGAGACGGCTCTGACCCTTCTTGTAGAGAGCCTCAGTGTTCTTTAACCTGTCCAGTTTATTGTTAATTCGTATCCCCAGGTATTTGTAATCCTCCACCATGTCCACACTGACCCCCTGGATGGAAACAGGGGTCACCGGTACCTTAGCTCTCCTCAGGTCTACCACCAGCTCCTTAGTCCTTTTCACATTAAGCTGCAGATAATTCTGCTCACACCATGTGACAAAGTTTCCTACAGTAGCCCTGTACTCAGCCTCATCTCCCTTGCTGATGCATCCAACTATGGCAGAGTCATCAGAAAACTTCTGAAGATGACAAGACTCTGTGCAGTAGTTGAAGTCCAAGGTGTAAATGGTGAAGAGAAAGGGAGACAAGACAGTCCCCTGTGGAGCCCCAGTGCTGCTTATCACTCTGTCGGACACACAGTGTCGCAAGCACACGTACTGTGGTCTGCCAGTCTGGTAATCAAGAATCCATGATACCAGGGAAGCATCCACCTGCATCGCTGTCAGCTTCTCCCCCAGCAGAGCAGGGTGGATGGTGTTGAACGCACTGGAGAAGTCAAAAAACATGACCCTCACAGTGCTCACTGGCTTGTCCAGGTGGGCGTAGACACGGTTCAGCAGGAAGACGATGGCATCCTCAACTCCTAGTCGGGGCTGGTAGGCGAACTGGAGGGGATCTAAGTGTGGCCTGACCATAAGCCGGAGCAGCTCCAGAACAAGTCTGTCCAGGGTCTTCATGATATGGAATGCCAGCAAAGATGTTATGTCAAACATACTTTTCAGCCCGTTGTCATTTGCAAGCTCAAAAGTCATAGTCACAGTCATAGTCATAGTCATACTTTATTGATCCTGGGGGAAATTGGTTGATCTTCAAGATCAACAAGGAGTTGATCTTCCCGCGCTGACATGGATGCCGCGTGCGTAATGACCTCATGTGCATTCAAGTTCAACGGTGGGTCTGACAGGGAATGAAGGAAGGTGAAGCTGACTCATATCATTTTATATTGCCAAATCATATTGTTTCCTCGCAGCCCGGTGGTTGGGGACCAATCTTAGCACGAAGAGAGACCAATCAGGATGCTCACTCTCATTCTCCTTCTCCCTCTCAAAAAAATCGATTTCCAGGATTTTGTATATAATTTCCGGGTGACAGGGAGCCACTATCAATATGCCGGAAACTCCCAGAACTTCCGGAAGAGGTGGGATGTCTGCAATGTGATAAGAAGTGGTCCCTGCAGAGTCACAGGCAGCCAACTAGAATAGGCCCCCTTTATTCCCACACTCTGTCTCTTGCCAGTCAGTCATTGCTCTATCCATGCTAATATCATTCCTTTACCATGGGCTCTTGTTAAGGAGAGTCATTGGTGACACCTTGTAAAAGGTCTTTTAAAAATCCAAGTAAACAACATCTACTCTAGTCCTTTGTCTGTCATGTCTATTATTGCCTCAAAGAATTCCAACAGATTTGTCAGGCAAGATTTCCCCTTAAGGAAACTATGCTGACTTTGGCCTACTTTATCATACACCTCCAAGTACCCTGAAATCTCATCCTTCATCATGGACTCCAACATATTTCCAACCACTGAAGTTAAGCTAACTGGCCTATAGTTTCCTTTCTTCCGCCTCACTTACTTCTTAAAAGAGTGGAGTGACATTTATAAGTTTCCAGTCCTCCAGAACCATTCCATAATCCTTTGATTCTTGAAAGATCATTATTAATACCTCCACAATCTCTTCAACAACCTCTTTCAGAACCCTAGAACCAACAGAATATAACTTTGCAAAGGATTAAAGTATTTCCACTTGGCTACACAGATTCTAAAATGTGAATGATTGTAATTACTGCAGAAAGTGGGTATTTTCCTGGACTGAGTAATGGTTTACTGATTGGAAAGCACTTTGTTTTATTCCACTCCATATCATATGCAATATATGACAGTTTGCATTATTGGACATCAAATCTTATTGAAACAAGAGAATCAAATTGTCTTGCATGGTTGATAAAATAAGCAGTGAAGGAGGGACTGCCGTGCAGACAACCATCTCTGTCATCTGCTACTGTTCATCTTGAGAGGAGTAACTGGATCAAGTACACATACATGTATGTAATTATATAAATCAGAATGACACTCTTTATTCAATTGTTTAATATTCATACAAATCCTTTATTCATAATTTCTGGAGTACACTTATATTTCTCAAATATCTACTGTGTTAGCTATTGTAACAAGAATCATGACCATTTTAAAATTTTCTCAGCAAGAGTCATAAAGTAGAGAAAGGTTACTGCATCCCATAATTATGAATAATTATGCCATAGAAGTCACAAATATTTTGAAATAATGTTGGAAGGAAGTCTTGCCTTTGGAAAGATAAAGGTATTGAGGAAAATGATAAGAGTTGCCAGGTCATATGTTCCACTGTATCCTTACTGTTGACAGTTCCCCCTGAAGGCATGTAGTGCTTGAGGAACAAAACAACACAAGAATTCTCAATTGTGCGGTAGAAGTCAAAATGTATAGATGAGGTCTATACATAGTCTTTTTCTCAGGATAGAAATGTCAAATACTTAAGGGCATAGCTTAAAGGTGAGAAAGGAAAGGTTTAAAGGAAAGTTATGAGGTAAATTTTTACACAGTAATTGGTGGTAGACTAATTTCAAATAATGCAGCAGAACTTATAAAAATCCCAATGATAAGGGATAAAGATTGGAGAAACTCAGAGCTAAAAAACCTGATGAATTGCAGGCTAGGATTTGCTTTTATGATTTTGTGGATTATAAATTATGCGAATGCAGGATTTACATCTTTCCTGTAGATAGATGACCAAAACTGCACACAATTCTTCAAATTAGGCCTCACCAATGTCTTATACAACTTCAGCATAACACCCATCTCCTGTACTCAATACTTAGATTTATGAAGGCCCGTGGCCAAGTGGTCAAGGCATTTGTCTCGTGATCTGAAGGTCACTAGTTCGAGCCTCAGCTGAGGCGGTGTGTTGTGTCCTTGAGCAAGGCACTTAACCACACATTGCTCTGCGACGACACCAGTGCTAAACTTTATCAGCCCTAGTGCCCTTCCCTTGGACAACATCGGTGGCATGGAGAAGTGAGACTTGCAGCATGGGCAACTGCCAGTCTTCCATACAACCTTGCTCAGGCCTGTGCCCTGGAAATCTTCCAAGGCGCAAATCCATGAGACTGACGGATGCCTATTTATTTTACTTTATGAAGGCCAATGTGCCAAAAGCTTTCTTTATGACCCTATCTACATGTGATGCCGCTTTCAATGAATTATTAACCTGTATTCCCAGATCCGTTTGTTCTACCATATTCCTAGGTGCCCTACAGTTCACTGTGTATGACCTACCCAGGTTGGTCCTACCAAATTGCAACACCTTGCACATTAAATTCCATTCGCCATTGTCCAGCCCATTTTCCCAGCTAGTCCTGATCCTGCTACAAGCTCTGATCATCTTCACTGTCCACTACACCTCCAATCTCAGAGTTATCCAAGATTGCTGATCCAGTCAATCACAATATCATGATATCACAATATCAATATCATCCAGATCATTGATAAAGATGGCAAACAACAATGGACCCAGCACTGATCACTGTGACACTCCATTAGTCACAGGCCTTCATTCAGAGAGGCAACTGTTTAGTACCACTCTCCGGCTTATCCCAAACAGCCAACATCTACACCAATTTACTACCTCATCTTGAATGCCAAGCAACTGAACCTTTCTGACTAATCTGCCATGTGGGACCTTGTCAAATGCATTAATAAAGTCCATGTAGACAACATCCACTGCCTTGCCTTCATCAACTTTCCTGGTAATGCCCTTAAAAAACTCTGACTATTTAGACATATCCTACCATGCCAACTATCCCTAATCAGTCCTCATCTATCCAAATACACATATACTTGGTATCTGAGAATATCTTCAAATAACTTTCTCCACTAGTGACATCAGATTCACCAGCATATAATTTCCTCCCACAATCCAAATATATACTGGTTAGTAGGTTTTAAGACATCCAGTAACTCCTTTGATGTAATGCAAATGATTACCAAGACCTCTGTATTATCTATTTCCAGGTCCTAAGTCTTCATGTCTTTCTTCATGGACAAAAGAGGAGAAATACACATTGAGAACCTCATCTATCTCTCATGGCTTCATACGAAGATGCCCATGTTGCTCTGTCAGCAGCCCTACTTTCTCCCTGGTTAATATTTTCTCCTTAAAATATTTAGAAAAACTCTTTGTCTTCCCCTTAATCTAAGCCAAAGCTATCTCATGCTTTTGTTTTCTTTTAAAAAAGGAGAACAACACTTGCAGGAAACTACAAGCCAGTTAATTTAACAGCTTTTATTGACAAAATGCTAGAGTCAATAATCAAAGAAGAACTAACTAATCATTTCGGAAGCTAAATATAAATAAAACTAATTAATTACCGGTTAGTAGGTTAATTGGTCATTGTAAATTGTCATGTGCTGTATGTCAGAAGAGATAAAAATTTGGCTGTCGCACAGAAAACAATATTGAAATAAATAGGACCTTTTAAGACTGGAAGTAGGGAACTAGTGTGGGACTGCCAATGTCCGTTTTCCACTGACAATTGTTCACAGTTTTGTAAATGACCTGGAGGAAAGAATAGTGTTCAATTCAATAGGTACACTTAGTGTCAGAGAAATATATACAATAAAATCCTAACATTCTTTTTCTTCGCAAACATCCACGAAACAGTGGAGTGCCCCAAAGAATGAATGGCAGTTGAACGTTAGAACCCTAAAGCTCCCCCCTCCCATGCACAAGCAGCAGCAAGGCAATGACTCCCCTCCACCACCACCAGCAAAAAAGCATTAGCGCCTGCCACCGAGCTCTCAAGCGTGCAGCAAAGACCTAATAAAGACAGTGGTCCCCAACCACCGGGCCTCAAATCATGTGCTACCAGGCCGCGAGGAAATGATATGATTTGGCGACGTGACCGTTACCGACTTGCTGGTTGGCGCCTTCTTGCCCAGACTCTTGGCGGCAGAAATATTGCCAAATGTAACTGACTAAAAAACATTTTTCTTAAAGGGAAATGTATTAGCAAAAGGATGGTATTGTAGTGGTGTGCTACACACAGCACTAGAATAACCACACGGAGTCGGTGAGTTGGAGTTGCGATAAAGAGATTTATTCAAACTTCACAGCCTGCTTTAAAGCCTTCCCGTTTCCGCCCTCCCTGGGCGGGACTGCTGTGGGGAATGCATATTCTCAGACCCTTTCCGCACGCGGGATTTTCCCCCTGCTGGTGAAGATGGCCTGGCGCCCTTTTTGGGGCCGGCCCTCTGCTTGCGCGCGCTGTTTCAAGAGCCGGTTCGTGGGTGCTAGAAAATGGGTCGCCACATAACCTCCCCCCAGAACCGGCGATACCTTCCGCAATGTCCACAGTCTGGATCGGCCTCTGTTTGGGAGGTCTGCCCCTGCGCCGTGGTGCCTGAGCCTGGACCGGCTGCGCCAAGTCCACATGGGCCGGTTTGAGTCGGTCCACCGTGAAAACCTCCTCTCTCCCCCCAATGTCCAGCACGAACGTGGACCTGTTGTTCCTGATCACCTTAAACGGCCCCTCGTAGGGCCGCTGTAGCGGTGCCCGGTGTCCGCCCCGTCGTACAAAAAGAAACTTACAGTTCTGCAGGTCTTTGGGTACGCAGGTCGGGCTCTGTCCATGCTGTGAAGTGGGTATGGGGGCCAGGTTACCGAGCCTCTCCCGTAGTCTGTCCAGGACTGCTGTGGGTTCTTCCTCTTGCCCCCTTGGGGCTGGTATGAACTCTCCTGGGACTACCTGGGGTGCGCCGTACACCAACTCGGCCGACGAGGTGTGCAGATCCTCTTTGGGCGCCGTGCAGATTCCGAACAGGACCCAGGGAAGCTCGTCCACCCAGTTAGGCCCTTCCAGGCGGGCTATGAGAGCTGACTTCAGGTGACGGTGGAAACGCTCCACTAGTCCGTTCGACTGTGGGTGGTAGGCAGTTGTGTGGTGTAGCTGCGATCCTAAAAGGCTGGCCATAGCTGACCACAGGCTGGAGGTGAACTGGGCGCCCCTGTCGGAGGTAATGTGGGCCGGTACCCCGAAACGGGCTACCCAGGTAGTGATCAGTGCTCGGGCGCAGGATTCGGAGGTGGTGTCGGTGAGCAGGACTGCCTCTGGCCATCTGGTGAACTGGTCTATCACCGCGCTCCTCGTGACACTGGCAGGGGCCCCACGATATCCACATGGATGTGGTCGAACCTCCGGCGGGTGGGTTCGAACCGCTGCGGTGGAGCCTTGGTGTGCCGCTGCACCTTGGCCGTTTGGCACTGCATGCACGTTTTGGCCCATTCACTGACCTGTTTACGCAGTCCATGCCACACGAACCTATTGGAGACCAGCCGGACAGTTGTCCTGATGGAGGGGTGCGCTAAGTTGTGAATGCATTCGAACACCCGCCGGCGCCAGGCTGCTGGGACAACGGGGCAGGGTTGGCCGGTAGCTACGTCACATAGTAGGGTCCTCTCATCTGGGCCTACGGGAAGGTCTTGGAGCTGCAAACCGGAGACTGCAGTCCTGTAACTGGGGATCTCAGCGTCTGCCGGCCGTGCCTCTGCCAGCACTGCATAGTCCACCCCCTGGGACAGGGCCTGTATGGTAGGTCTGGAAAGTGCATCCACCACGATGTTGTCCTTTCCCGAGACATGCCGGATGTCCGTCGTGTACTCGGAGATGTAGGACAGATGTCGCTGCTGGTGGGACGACCAGGGGTCGGGCACCTTCGTGAACGCAAAGGTAAGCAGTTTGTGGTCTGTAAACGTGGTGAAGGGCCTACCTTCTAAGAAGTACCTGAAATGCCAGATTGCCAGGTATAGTGCCAATAGCTCCCGGTCGAAAGCACTGTATTTGAGTTCGGGTGGTCATAGGTGTTTGCTGAAGAACGCCAGGGGTTGCTAGCGACCCTCGATGAGTTGTTCCAGCACTCCACCAACTGCTGTGTTGGATGCGTCCACCGTGAGGGCAGTAGGAACGTCCGTTCTGGGGTGCACTAGCAAAGTGGCGTTTGCCAAGGCTTCTTTGGTTTTAACGAAAGCGGCTGTGGCCTCTTCGTCCCAGATAATGTCCTTGCCCTTACCCGACATCAGAGTGATGGTCCGGGCTGCTGAGGGGAGGAAACGGTGGTAGAAATTCACCATACCCACGAATTCCTGCAGGCCTTTGATTGTGTTGGGTCGGGGGAAATTGCGGACCGCGTCTACCTTGGCAGGCAGAGGGGTTGGCCCGTCTTTAGTAATCCTGTGGCCCAGGAAGTCGATGGTGTCGAGTCCGAACTGGCATTTGGCCAGGTTGATTGTAAGGCCGAATTCACTCAGGCGGGAGTAGAGCTGGCGGAGGTGGGACAGATGCTCTTGACGATTACTGCTGGCTATGAAGATGTCGTCCAAATAGATGAATGCAAAGTCCAGGTCGCGTCCCACCGCGTCCATTAGCTGCTGGAACGTCTGTGCAGCATTCTTTAGACCAAACGGCATTCGGAGGAATTCGAAAAGTCCGAACGGGGTGATGAGTGCTATTTTGGGGATGTCGTCTGGATGTACTGGGATTTGATGGTATCCCCGGACGAGGTCTACCTTGGAAAAGATCCTTGCACCGTGTAGGTTTGCTGCAAAGTCTTGAATGTGCAGCACAGGGTAGCGGTCTGGCATTGTAGCCTCGTTCAGTCTGCGGTAGTCACTGCATGGCCTTGGGCACCATGTGAAGGGGGGAGGCCCATGGGCTGTCGGACCGTCGTATGATCCCCAATTCCTCCATCTTCTTGAACTCCTCCTTCGCCAGTCGGAGCTTGTCCGGGGGAAGCCTTCGAGCACGGGCGTGGAGGAGTGGTCCCTGGGTCGGGATGTGGTGCTGTACTCCGTGTCTAGGCATGGCTGCGGTGAACTGCGGTGTCAGTACTGATGGGAAATCCGCCAGGACCCTGGTGAATTCATCGTTGGACAGCGTGATGGAGTCCAGGTGTGGGGCTGGCAACTTGGCTTCACCCAGGGAGAACATTTGAAAAGTCTTGGCGTGGACTAATCGCTTCCCTTGCAAGTCGACCAGCAGGCTGTGGGTTCGCAGAAAATCCGCCCCCAGGAGTGGTTGGGCCACGGCGGCCAGTGTGAAGTCCCACGTGAACTGGCTGGAGCTGAACTGTAGCCGCACCGTGCGGGTGCCATAGGTTCGTATTGTGCTGCCATTTGCGGCCCTCAGGGTGGGTCCGGGTTCTCTGCTGCGGGTGTCGTAATTCGTTGGAGGTAAAACGCTGATCTCCGCTCCAGTGTCGACCAAAAATCGGCGTCCCGACTGCTTGTCCCAGATGTACAGGAGGCTGTCCTGATGGCCAGCCGCCGTAGCGATCGGTGGCGGCTGGGCCTTGGCGTTTCCCAGGAATTTACAGGGTGGTCTACAGCGGCGGGCCTCTGTGCCCCACCGCTGGTGGTAGAAGCACCGTTGTTCGTTGGGCTCTGCTGCTGGGCCTGGTCTGGTCTGTCATTGGGCACGCGGCTTGGTGATCCGTGCGACGGATGCTCTTCTCCTTCTTGGCATTCCACAGCACAGCTGCTTGGGCCACCACCTCCCGGGGGTCGCTGAAATCTGCGTCAGACAGCAGCAGGCATATGTCCTCGGGCAGTTGCTCTAGGAACACCTGCTCAAACATGAGGCATGGTTTGTGTCCTTCAGCCAGGGCCAGCATTTCGTTCATTAATGCTGACGGCGGCCTGTCTCCCAAACCATCCAGGTGCATTAAGCGGCGTGCTCGTTCACGCCATGAGAGTCCGAAAGTCCTTATGAGCAGGGCTTTGAATGCTGTGTATTTGCCGTTCTCCAGGGGCAACTGTATAAACTCCTCAACTTGTGCAGCTGTCTCCTGGTCGAGTGAGCTCAGCACGTAGTAGTAGCGAGTGGACTCCGAGGTTATCTGCCGAATGTGGAATTGTGCTTCTGCTTGTTCAAACCATAAGTGGAGTCGCAGCGTCCAGAAGCTTGGCAGTTTTAACGAAACTGCGTGAACAGATGCAGCATCGGTCATCTCTGGTCCAAGTATCGTTTGGGCCGTCGGGGTCACCAATTGTAGCGGTGTGCTACACACAGCACTAGAATAACTACACGGAGTTGGTGAGTTAGAGTTACGATGAAAGAGATTTATTCAAACTTCGCGGCCTGCTTTAAAGCCTTCCCGTTCCCGCCCTTCCTGGGGCGGGACTGCTGTGGGGAATGCATATTCCCAGACCCTTTCCACGCGCAGGATCTTCCCCTGCTGGTGAAGATGGCCTGGCGCCCTTCTTGGGGCCGGCCCTCTGACTGCGCGCGCTGTTTCATGCGCCAGTTCGTGGGTGCTAGAAAATGGGTCGCCACAGTATGTAATTTTCGTGCAGATAATTTTAGCATGTAAAAAAGGCAGGGAAAAGCTAAAAAGCCAAATGAATTTTCTGACAAATTGGAAAAGAAAACAGATTTCTGGAATTTGGCTCCAAAAATGCCAGACTGGTAACCCTGTTGAGTCAGCTTCACCTTTCCTCATTCCCTGTCACGCCCACTGTTGAACTTGAATGCACACAAGGTCATTACGCACGCGTCATCCATGTCAGCGCGGAAAGAAGATCAACTCCTCGAGCTTGCAAATGACAGTGGGCTGAAAAGTATGTTTGACGTAACATCTCTGCCGGCATTCTGGATCAAAGTCAAGGTTGAATATCCTGAGATAGCCATGAAAGAACTGAAAACGTTGCTTCCATTTCCAACATCATATCTCTGCGAAGCGGAGTAGACTGGACATAAGGATCCCCCCTTCGAGTATCACTGTCTTCCATCACCCCTCGATGGGATCATCTTGTTGCAGGGGAACAAGCCCAGGGCTCCCACTGATTCAGCGATATTGGTGTGTTGCAATGATTTTATATGTTCATGCGAGGAAAATATGCACTGTGTGTTTAATATCCAAAACTTAAAATAACTTAAAATGTTATGATGCTATTGACTTAGAAGTGATTTATATTTGACTTATCACTATATTCATGTGAGGAAAATATGCACTGTGTGTTTAATATTAAATTCGTTAGATAAACCCTTTTAGAAACGAAATTGAGTTTATGAGCCACTTACGAGTGACTTATAGTTGATAGTTGACTTATCACCTATATTCCAGTCCTGATTAACCGCCCGCCTCCCCCCCACAACCCCGTTGGCCGGTCCACAAGAATATTGCCAATAGTAAACCGGTCTGCGGTGCAAAAAAGGGTTGGGGACCCCTGAATAAAGACACAGACTTGCAGTACCGCAAAGACTACTCGTTCATCCGGTCATTCAACATACCACAAGCTCTCTCTCTCTCTCCCTAATCAGGGGAAAAAGAGATGTCCCCATTTCAAGGCGAGAGGGGAGACATAACAAACAACTTGCTGATTTATGATGTTAAAAGTCTGTTGCATGGCATTTTCCAAGCTCTGTGCCAAAGAGTCAGCCCCAGAAAGGCTCCACTCTCCGGACATTCAACCTCAGGCAGCTCGCCCACTGCTCCCGATATTCCGTGTTCTCCCGCAACGTTTCAGTCAAGGGCACCGGTCTAGAATCAGCATGTCTCCAGAGCCACAAAAATCTGGAACCCTGAAGGCATGCTAGTCTTCCAGGCTGCGTCCTTGGGATATCAAAGATCAGCCGGTTGTGAGGCCCTGAGAGCGGGTCACCTCTCATTCTCCATCGCTCCAAGGAGAAAAGGCCAAGTCCACTCAACCTGTTTTCATAAGGCATGCTCCCCAATCCAAGTAACATCCTTGTAAATCGCTTCTGCAGCCTTTCTATGGTTTCCACATCCTTCCTGTAGCAAGGCGACCAGAACCGAGCACAGTACTCCAAGTGGGGTCTGACCAGGGTCCTATATAGTCATAGTCATAGTCATACTAGCTGCACCATTACCCCTCGACTCTTAAACTCACACCCACGATTGATGAAGGCCAATGCACTGTATGCCTTCTTAACCACAGAGTCAACCTGCGCAGCAGCTTTGAGTGTCCTATGGACACGGACGCCAGGATCTCTCTGATCCTCCATGCCGCCAAGAGTCTTACTATTAATGCCATATTCTGCCATCATATTTGACCTACCAAAATGAACCACCTCACACTTATCTGGGTTGATCTCCATCTCAGCCCAGTTTTGCATCCTATCAATGCCCCATTGTAACCTCTCACAGCCCTCCACACTATCCACAACACACCCAAGCTTTGTGTCATCAGCAAATTTACTCCACTTCCTCATCCATGTCATTTATAAAACTCACAAAGAGTTGGGATCCCAGAACAGATCCCTGAAACACACCACTGGTCACTGGCCTCCATGCAGAATGTGACCCGTCTACAACCACACTTTGCCTTCTGTGGGCAAGCCAGTTCTGGATCCACAAAGCAAGGTCCCCTTGGATCCCATGCCTCCTTACTTTCTCAATAAGCCTTGCATGGGGTACCTTATCAAATGCCTTGCTAAAATCCATATACACAACATCTACTGCTCTACCTTCATCAATGTATTTAGTCACATCGTCAAAAAATTCAATCAGGCTTGTAAGGCATGACCTGCCCTTGATAAAGCCATGCTGACTATTCCTAATCATATTATGCCTCTCCAAATGTTCATAAATCCTGCCTCTCAGGATCTTCTCCATCAACTTACCAACCACTGAAGTAAGACTCACTGGCCTATAATTTTTTGGGAGATCCCTACTCCCTTTTTTGAATAAGGGAACAACATCTGCAATCCTCAAATCCTCGGGAACCTCTCCTGTCCTCATTGATGTTGCAAAGATCATCGCCAGAGGCTCAGAAATCTCCTCCCTCACATCCCACATTAGCCTGGGTTACATCCCATCCGGTCCTGGCGACTTATCCAACTTGATGCTTTCCAAAAGCTCCAGCACATCCTCCTTCTTAATATCTACATTCTCAAACTTTTCAGTCCACTGCAAGTCATCCCTACAATCACCAAGATCCTTTTCCATAGTGAATACTAAAGTATTCATTAAGTACCTCTGCCTTTTCATCCAGTTCCATACACACTTTTCCATTGTCACACTTGATTGGTCCTATTCTCTCACGTCTTATCCTCTTGCTCTTCACATACATGTAGAATGTCTTGGGGTTTTCCTTAATCCTGTCTGCCAAGGCCTTCTCATAGCCCCTTCTGGCTCTCCTAATTTCATTCTTAAGCTCCTTCCCGCTAGCCTTATAATCTTCTAGATTCATATCATTACCTAGTTTTTTAAACCTTTCGTAAGCTCTTCTTCTTGACTAGATTTACAACAGCCTTACAGTGATGTACAGGGCTGGACCCAGAATCAGCACCTGACACCACCAGACACAGAGTTCCTGTGGTGTGCTGTGGACCACAGGGTCCAAATTATTTATATCAAAAACTGGTAAATGTTGCATTTGCCATTCCATGCATGTTGTACAACTATAAAAAGCAAATGACAATTTTAAAAAACTAATGATAGTAAAATCTGAAATAGACAGAAAATGCTCTGTCAGGCAATTTCTGTGAAGAGTGAAAGAGAAACGGTTAACACGAATACTCTTCATCAGGATGGTGATTAAGAGAGAACAAGTTAGTCTCAGTTACAGAGAAGGTGGGGAAGGACAACAGCAGAAGAAAGGGATGATCTGAAATAGATTGAAATGGCGTAGCCATTGAATGGATAGTTAAGCTCCTCTTTGTATTTGAGATGTGTTGCTGCTGTTGTGGAGCCTAGATCATGATGTATGATGTAGCCAACTGTGACTTGCTGACCAGGCCAGAATATACAAATGAGCGAAAAGGCAAGGGATCTGGGGAGGAACTGTCTGCATAAATAACCAGTCCTGATACAAAGAGCAAGCAAGGATCCCGGATTTGGTGAATGAAGTATTGAGTCCTGCAGGCCCAGATATAAAATGAGGTATTGTTCCTCAAGCCTACGTTGGGTCTTAGTGGTAACACTGCAAGAGACTACAGAAAAAGAGGTCAGAAGGGGAGTACAATAGTGAATTTCAATGGCAGGTAACCAGATGCCCAGGGCCACGCCTGCAGACCAAGCACAGGTGCTCTTTTATGCAATCAGTCTTTAACAGTGCAGAAGAGGCCATTTTGTGAACACTAAATGCAGAACTCTTGACAGGGAGAAGTGCAAGTAAATCACTGTCCAGAAAGACCGAGTCCTTTTCTAGTGGGAAAGGAAGATATTAAAGGATAGGTGTTGAACCTCCCATGTTTGCATAGGAAAGAGCCAGACATTGGGGAGCAGAATGTGGAAAAGAAATACCTCTGCCTCTGAAGGTTCTTCCTTCTTTCTGGAACAGGCTTTTTGCACTACTGGAGTGAATAAAGCCCTTGACCACATTTCATCTATTTCCTACATCTCTGCTTTCATCCCTTCTAATCCTGGACAAGCAATAATGGAGTTCCCCTGGTCCATACATTCCATTACACCAGCTTAACTTCTGTATTCAATGCATCATCTTTTGCAATTTTTGCCAGCTCAAAAAAGATTCCACCAGCAAACACAATACCTCTTCCCTTTCAGCATTTTGAAGGAACCCCTTCAATCTGACTCCAAAGTCTACTTTTTCATAGCACTTTCTACAGGAATGAGCAAAATGATGGTAACAGAGATTAGGAATTAATACAGAAAATATTTAGAAGGAACATAATCTGGGTCTTTACTTGAATGGTTAATAATAGATCAATATTGGATCAATAAATCCACTGTTTGACTACTATGGTGTTATCAAGCCTAATAAGTTAGTAATATCTCTAAACACGTCACAATACGTAACATAATGTCATTAAACATGAATTATTTAAACAATTCTATCAATTAAATCAACTCCTGGTTTAAATTAATATGATTTTACAAATTGCACCTCCATTAAATAGGAACTTAACGTGCCCCATTTTATGATCATTAAAATACCAAAAAGATGAGAAAGGCGTGAAGGAGATAATAAACTTTGTAGCAATATTCAAATCCATACTTCCATCAAAAATGTCTCTAAATTGGGACAATATCTCCTAGGATTATGAATCTGCTAAAGTATCAGCAATTACATTTTACGTAAAAACAGATGTAATTTTACTCTATTTTTTAGAGTCAAAGAGCAATGCAGCTTGGATACAGGATTTCCGGCTGAACAAGTCCATGCCGATGATGGTACCAACCCAGCGAATCCAAATTTCCTGTCTTTAGTCCATATCCTTCTAAACCCTCTCCCTTCATGCACCTATCCAAGGATTCCCTATGACAGATTGACCAAAACTACACAATACTCCATCTGTGGCCGCACCAATGATGTATGACATGGATAGAGGAATGGCTGACAGGCAGGAGGCAGTGGGTGGGAATAAAAAGGGCCTTTTTTGGTTGGCTGTCAGTGACTAGTGGTGTTCCTCAAGTGTCAGTATTGGGACCGCTACTTTTCACGTTGTTTGTCAATGATTTGGATAATGGAATTGATGGCTTTGTGGCAAAGTTTGCGGATGATACGAAGATAGGTGGAGGGGTAGGTAGTGCTGAGGAAGCAATGCAATTGCAGCAGGACTTAGACAAATTGGAAGAATGACCAAAAAAATGGCAGATGGAATACAGTGTTGGGAAATGTATGACAACGCATTTTGGTGAAAGGAACAATAGTGCAGACTATTATCTAAATGTGGAGAAAATTCAAATATCAGAGGAGCAGAGGGACTTAGGAGTCATCGTGCAAGACTTCCAGAAGGTTAATTTACAGGTTGAGTCTGCGTTAAAGGCGGCAAATGCAACCTTGACATTTATTTTGAGGGGAATAGAATATAAAAGCAAGGAAATAATGCTGAGCCTTTAAAAGTGGTCCCCAACCACTGGGCCACAGACCAGTACTGGGCCGCAAAGCATGTGCTACCGGGCCACGAGGAAACAATATGGTTTGGTGATATAAGTCAGCTGCACTTTTCCTCATTCCCTGTCATGCCCACTGTTGAACTTGAACGCAAGCGAGGTCATCAGTTGATCACTAACCTACATCTATTTGATGAGTAAAAACAAATGTCGCTTGAGAGTTTCTTTGGAAGAGATGATAGACTGCAAAAAAAAAGAAAGCTTCCTTCAATAGAAAATACAACGAATCGTACATAAAATGTGGCTTTATTGCGACCGGTGACTTGCACGCTCCAAGCCCCCTGTGTGTGATATGTGGAGACAAGCTGTCTAATGAGGCTTCGGCACCTTGAGTCCAAGCACTGAAGTCAGTGGGAAGTCAAGGGGAAGACCCCTGGCCAGGGTTTTTGAGTTAAGAGAGCAGCTACAGAGATTTCTTTCAGGAAAAAAGTCACCACTGGCAGCACACCTCAGTGACGAGGAGTGGATAGCAAAACTTGCTGATCTGTGTGACATCTTCAACCTGCTCAATGAACTCAATTTGTCACTTCAGGGCAGAATGACAACAGTCTTCAAGTTGGCAGATAAAGTGTCTGCTTTCAAAGCCAAACTGGAACTGTGGGGACGGCGAGTGGACAGGGGCATATTTAGAAACATAGAAAATAGGTGCAGGAGTAGGCCATTCAGCCCTTCGAGCCTGCACCATCATTCAGTATGATCATGGCTGATCATCCAACTCAGAACCCTGTACCAGCCTCTTCTCCATACCCCCTGATCCCTTTAGCCACCAGGGCCATATCTAACTCCCTCTTAAATATAGCCAATGAACTGGCCTCAACTGGCAGAGAATTCCACAGATTCACCACTCTCTGTGTGAAGAAGTTTTTCCTAATCTCGGGCCTAAAAGGCTTCACCTTTATCCTCTGTGACGAGAATACACATAGATAAGATGTTAGCTGTCCTGTGTGATCAGCAGTTGGTCTGCCACCTGTCTTCAAGAGAGAGATAAGGAACACAATGAAACAACATCTGGAGATGTGTAATGAAGGGACGGGAGAGAGAGAGCTGTCTGGAGCGGCTCCCCCTTTGAACCCTGAACTGTTTGAAGTGATGGACAGGTGATACCCCAGCAGGGGGATAAAAAGGGACCGGTTCGCTAAGGCAGGACACACACGACACCCGAGGTAACGAGACCCTGGAAGCGGTGCGCCTCTCACGAGTCGGTGGGAAGTATCGGACAACGCACAGGGTGGAAAGGTACGATCAGCGGGAACCCGGTGTGTGTCCGCCCTTGCTTGGGTGCCAGGTTCACTGCAGAGGATCGACCGCATCTGGAGGAGGGGTCACAGTCGGTGACCTCAGGTGACATCACAAAGGACTCGCCCGAAAGCTGCTTGTGAGCCATCTCGCAGGTCTGTGTGTGGAAGCCGTTTCTGAATGATCAGTCGTTCCCGTTCTCTCTCTCTCTCTCTCTCTCTCTCCCCCCACGTTGTCCATCGCCATGGCAACGATTACTGCGAACTGAACTAGATTGGACTGAACTTTTGTGTCACTTTGAAATTTGGTCATTTACCCCTAGACAACGATTGAGCTTGATTGATGCTGTTATCTTAATTCTGTGCACATGTGTGTTTATCATTGCTGAACTGTTGCATTTATTATCCTTTCGATTACTGTGTTGCTTGTTTCTTTAATAAAACTTTCTTAGTTCTAGTAATCCAGACTCCAACTGAGTGATCCATTTCTGCTGGTTTGGCAACCCAGTTACGGGGTACGTAACACCTCAAACTGTGACCCCTCGTTCTGGACTTCTCCAACATTGGGAACAATCTTCCTGCATCTAGCCTGTCCAATCCCTTTAGGATTTTATATGTTTCAATAAGATCCCCCCTCAATCTTCTAAATTCCAACGAGTATAAGCCTAGTCGATCTAGTCTTTCATCATATGAAAGTCCTGCCATCCCAGGAATCAATCTGGTGAACCTTCTTTGTACTCCCTCTATGGCAAGGATGTCTTTCCTCAGATTAGGGGACCAAAACAGCATACAATATTCCAGGTGTGGTCTCACCAAGGCCTTGTACAACTGCAGTAGTACCTCCCTGCTCCTGTACTCAAATCCTCTTGCTATGAATGCCAGCATACCATTCGCCTTTTTCACCGCCTGCTGTACCTGCATGCCCACTTTCAATGACTGGTGTATAATGACACCCAGGTCTCGTTGCACCTCCCCTTTTCCTAATCGGCCACCATTCAGATAATAATCTGTTTTCCTGTTTTTGCCACCAAAGTGGATAACCTCACATTTATCCACATTAAATTGCATCTAACATGAATTTGCCAACTCCCCTAACCTATCCAAGTCACCCTGCATCCTCCTCACAGCTAACACTGTCGCCCGGCTTCGTGTCATCCACAAACTTGGAGATGCTGCATTTAATTCCCTCATCTAAGTCATTAATATATATTGTAAACAACTGGGGTCCCAGCACTGAGCCTTGCGGTACCCCACTAGTCACTGCCTGCCATTCTGAAAAGGTCCCGTTTATTCCCACTCTTTGCTTCCTGTCTGCCAACCAATTCTCCACCCACACCAATACCTTACCTCCAATACCGTGTGCTTTAAGTTTGCAATTTAACATGTTCGCAACATTAGCTGGGGTTTTGGGAAAGACTGAGTCTGCACCGTCTTTCTCACAGCTGGTGTGTGATCACCTATCTTCGCTGTTGACAGAATTCGAGCGTTACTTCCCAACCACAAATGACCCAAGACGTGCAAAGGAATGGGTCCGTGACCCATTTGTGAATGTCCCCGGTGAATCATCCATGTCAGCGCGGGAAGATCAACTCCTCGAGCTTGCAAATGATGGTGGGCTGAAAAGCATGTTTGACATAACATCTCTGCCGGCATTCTGGATCAAAGTCAAGGCTGAGTATCCAGAGATAGCCACAAAAGCACTGATAATGTTGCTTCCATTTCAAAATCATATCTCTGTGAAGCGGGGTTTTCTGCAATGACTGCAACTGTAACACTGAGAACTATCGGCTGGTGTTTATCTAGGGGAAACCCCGTCCGCCAGCCAAACTGTGTCTCATGGTTGCATAGTTGCTGTGTAATTCCACTTGGTACAAACTCACACATCATATATCAGACAGCACACAATGTACGATTTACAGATTACACTTTGTAAATCTTACTGGAACTATGTAATTAATAGAGATACAATATAAAAGGGAAAGTAAAAGGTGTCAAACTTATCAGAGTTCAACCACTTCATGCCTAACCGTTGGAGCTCAATGAACGGGGTCCTTTTTCAACCATGCGATCCCTTCCGACCCCCTCGACTCGCCGCTCGGGACCAACCACGGTGGTCGACCAGAGCATGTCCAGCATGTCCTTCCTCTTCGGGTCTCCTCTCGAAAGCCCCCCAAACCACACGGTTCCCAGCCATATGAGACAGAATAACACCCACAAAAAGAATAACATGGACAGTTATTATCGATAATATAACCCAAACAAACAGGGAGAGAGAGCTCCTTATATAGCAGTTATTATTACAGAAAAGCCATTTTATTAGCCTTAGCAGTAACATAAAAGAAGAAACCCCTCACCCTCTACCCTCCACCAAATAAAGTCATGTCCTCATGACATTAAAGGAGTTCACCAACCCTCCTTGCAAAACACAAAACCCAACCCAGGTGCATAAAGGAGTGACATTACTTCCCAGGGCAGTAGAGATCACACCCTGTTCTTCCGGCGCTACATAGGTTAACCTCTGTGGGGGGGTTCCTACTTCTCTGAGACCTCCGTACCTCCTCTGGCGACCCTTCCAGCTCAGCCACCACCGGAGGCAGCCCGGGTCTACCTGTCGAACCCTCGCCCGCTCCCTCACTGGGACCCCTCGTCAACTTGGAGCCCTCTGTCTCAGGTTCTGGTTCCACCCTCTCTCCCTCCAAGGCCAGCTGTATCCCAGGCTGCCCCCCAACACCCTCCCTCCTCTCACCTTACTCAGTGGAGGAAGGGTCAGGAACCTCGTCTTCCGGTACTGGAGAATTAACGAATGGAAGCAGGTACCACACATCCAAATCATCGTCTTCCAAATCAGTATCCCTTTCCAGGGCTGGCCCCATCTCTTTCACAATGGGCTCTTCTCTCGCCCCGCCCCCTTGCAGAGTCCTCGTACTAGGCGTAAACTCCAATTCGGGATCTTGGTCTACCTGCACCTCTTGACCCAGGGGCAACAGGTAGCTCCAATGGAGTACCTTGACAGGCCCCTTCCCCTCCTCTGGTCTCACCCGGTAAACAGGTAGATTTGGCATCTGGTTCTCTACCACATAGGGGGTGGCCACCCAGCGATCCACCGACTTGTGCTTACCAGGTAGTCCTAAATTCCGGATAAGGACTTGGTCTCCCAGCATAAGTTGGGCGAACTGCACTTTCTGATCATACCTCCTCTTATTCCTCTGATTCTGTTTGGTGGCCGCCGCCTCAGCCAACTCGTACGCCCTTTTCAACTCTCTCCTCATATCGGACACATACTTCAGACATGGCTTCGAAAGTAATTCACCTGCTTCAGTCCCAAAACAAAGATCAATGGGCAACCTGGCTTCCCGCCCGAACATCAGAGTACCCCTTAGCATCATTGCAGGTACAATTGTAACAGTGAACCAAATGCCTGATGAGCTGATTCCACTTACTCTTCTGACTGATCTCCAGAGTCCCGAGCATGTCCAACAGGGTCCGGTTAAACCTCTCGGGCTGAGGATCACCCTGCGGGTGATAGGGCATGGTCCTGGATTTCTCGACCCCAAGCATATCCAGTAATTCATAGATAAGCCTGCTCTCAAAGTCCCGTCCCTGATGTGAGGAGATCCAGGAGTGCCCCTATTAACTGTCTGAAGAGAGACAGAGAGTCATTTATCATTGATGGTTTGTTTTGAAAAGAGAGAGAGATGAAGATTGACGGTTGGACCGTCATGGGAGGTAACTCTGGACTTCTACTTTGGAGATAAAAACTGAGCAGCTCGAAGGTTGCTATGCTGACCAACAGGACACTATTGATGTTACTTCCAAGAACTTGTTGCCTGCTCGCGTTCCTTTACAGACGAAGGAGGGATTCTTTGAATGACAGGTGATGCTCAGCCTGGTGAGATAAATAGGAGGTCAGATGGTACAGACCTCAGACGCATGATCTGGACACTGAATGAGCATTGTTGTGCCCGCAGAGAAAGTGCTTTTTGGAGGATTGATCAGGTGGATTGATCCAAGTGCTCTGCCAGTGAAAATTCAAAAGCAAGACCGGTGGGGAGTTGTCCATGTGTCCGACCCTGGCCTGGGTAGACAGCTCAACCACACCGAAGTACGGTCCCCTTTGTTGTTAAAGTCACAGTCGGTGACTTGTGAAGGATTTTGGAGGACGATGAGAAAATCAATGGCAACAGCTCATCTGAAGACTCAACTCACTCTCTCTCTCTCTCTCTCTCTCTCTCTCCATCGCTATTCAACTAAATTCCACGAACTGAACTGAACTGAATGTTGCTGAACATCGTAAGACTGTATCTTTTTACCCCTAGACTTAAAGAAGCTTGGTTTTTCATACATATATTTCCACACTTACTGATTTACTTACTTATATACACATTTGTATATAATCCTTGATAACCTGTTCGATTTATCTTCACTTAGTTTACTGTATTGTGTAGTTATTAATAAATATTATTAGTTATTAGCAATACTAGACTCCAAAGTGGTTTCTATTTCTGCTGGTTTCTTTATTCCCGTCATGGGATACGTGACACTGATCACTATGTATTCATTTGGGGAGGCCATAATAAACAAAATACCTCTCCCATAACACCTTCACCACTGTAGTCGCTTTCTGGTCCTTAATGGGAAACGCCCGAGCATACCTTAATAATTTCTCCTTTGGTTGGAATTAGTCCTTACTCTTAATAATTTCTCCTTTGGCTCCTTCCACTTCCTCCAAACTAAAGGTGTAGCTATGGGCACCCGTATGGGTCCTAGCTATGCCTGCCTTTTTGTTGGGTTTGTGGAACAATCTATGTTCCGTGCCTATTCTGGTATCTGTCCCCCACTTTTCCTTCGCTACATCGATGACTGAGTTGGCGCTGCTTCCTGCACGCATGCAGAACTCGTTAACTTTATTAACTTTGCCTCCAACTTTCACCCTGCCCTCAAGTTTACCTGGTCCATTTCCGACACCTCCCTCCCCTTTCTAGATCTTCCTGCCTCTGTCTCTGGAGACAGCTTATCCACTGATGTCTACTATAAGCCTACTGACTCTCACAGCTATCTGGACTATTCCTCTTCTCACCCTGTCTCTTGCAAAAACGCCATCCCCTTCTCGCAATTCCTCCGTCTCCGCCGCATCTGCTCTCAGGATGAGGCTTTTCATTCTACGACGAGGGAGATGTCCTCCTTTTTTAAAGAAAGGGGCTTCCCTTCCTCCACTATCAACTCTGCTCTTAAACGCATCTCCCCCATTTCACGTACATCTGCTCTCACTCCATCCTCCCGCCACCCCACTAGGAATAGGGTTCCCCTGGTCCTCACCTACCACCCCACCAGCCTCCAGGTCCAACATATTATTCTCTGTAACTTCCGCCACCTCCAACGGGATCCCACCACTAAGCACATCTTTCCCTCCCCCCCTCTCTCTGTATTCCGCAGGGATCGCTCCCTACACGACTCCCTTGTCCATTCGTCCCCCCCATCCCTCCCCACTGATCTCCCTCCTGGCACTTATCAGTGTAAGCGGAACAAGTGCTACACATGCCCTTACACTTCCTCCCTTACCACCATTCAGGGCCCCAAACAGTCCTTCCAGGTGAGGCAACACTTCACCTGTGAGTCGACTGGGGTGATATACTGCGTCCGGTACTCCCGATGTGGCCTTTTATATATTGGCGAGACCTGACGCAGACTGGGAGACCGCTTTGCTGAACATCTACGCTCTGTCCGCCAGAGAAAGCAGGATCTCCCAGTGGCCACACATTTTAATTCCACATCCCATTCCCATTCTGACATGTCTATCCACGGCCTCCTCTACTGTAAAGATGAAGCCACACTCAGGTTGGAGGAACAACACCTTATATTCCATTTGGGTAGCCTCCAACCTGATGGCATGAACATTGACTTCTCTAACTTCCGCTAAGGCCCCACCTCCCCCTCGTACCCCATCTGTTACTCATTTTTATGCACACATTCTTTCTCTCACTCTCCTTTTTCTCCCTCTGTCCATCTGAATATACCTCTTGCCCATCCTCTGGGTCTCCCCCCCCGCCTCCTTGTCTTTCTTCCCGGACCTCCTGTCCCATGATCCTCTCGTATCCCCTTTTGCCAATCACCTGTCCAGCTCTTGGCTCCATCCCTCCCCCTCCTGTCTTCTCCCATCATTTTGGATCTCCCCCTCCCCCTCCAACTTTCAAATCCCTTACTCACTCTTCCTTCAGTTAGTCCTGACGAAGGGTCTCGGCCTGAAACGTCGACTGCACCTCTTCCTAGAGATGCTGCCTGGCCTGCTGCGTTCACCAGCAACTTTGATGTTTGTTGCTATTGTAGTGATCTGTGATGACTAAGACATTCGCGGTGTTGCTGGTGTCTGGCTCAATAGACAGGAAATCCATACACACCAGGTCCATGGGTCCCGCACTCTGCAAGTGGGACAAAGGAACCGCCTGCACAGGCAGGGTCTTCCTCCAGATGCAGCGACTGCATTTCTTACAGTATTCTTCAACCTTCCCCCGCAACTGGGGCCAGTAAAACCGGTCCTTGAGTAATCCATAGGTCTTTTCCACTCCCAAATGCACAGAATCATCATGTAGTGTCTTCCGATACTTTTCAGGCAGTACCAGATGCCAACGCCGGGGGCGGTCTGGGGGCAACGTGACCCGGTATAAGATTTGGTTATTCAGCTTCAACCGAGGCCTCTCCTTCAGTAGTAAGGGCACTAAGGCGTGTTTCGCCTTCTCCGCCTGAGCCATATCCCCCTTTTTAGCCGCGTACCAGATAGTACCAATGCCCAGGTCATCCCTCTGAGCCGCCCCCACTTCCTGGGGACTCAACTCCGGCAGCTGCCTGTTCCTCAGAGCAGTCACATTACAGTAAACAGTGGGTAGCGCGTCATCGTCAACCTGCAATTGATCCACTGCCCAATCCGGCCCCATCGGGTCTCATGCTTTAGCGTCACTTGTAAATTGATACATGGCCTTCACTCCCGGGACAGGGACACTCTCCCATTCCTCGTCCGTGCCCGATCCGTCATGCACCCGATGAGATAAAGCATCTACATCGATGTTCTGGCTCCCTGGCCGGTACTTCAGGCTGAACTCATAGACCGACAAGGCTGCCAACCACTGATGCCCTGTAGCGTCCAGTTTTGCCGAGGTCAGAATATAAGTGAGAGGATTGTTGTCCGTCCTCACCTCAAACTTGGCCCCGTATAGATTGTCACTCAACTTGTCCCCCACTGCCCATTTCAGTGCCAGAAACTCCAACTTGTGAGTGGGATAGTTTCTCTCAGAAGGCGACAAACTTTGGCTGACAAACGCCATCAGCCTCAATCCATTGCCCTGCTCCTAGTACAGGACAGCCCCCAGCCCCTCTCGGCTGGCATCAGTATGGAGCACATACGGCTTCCGGGGGTCATCAAAAGCCAACACCGGGGCCTGTGTCAGCGCCCTTTTTAGTGATTGGAACACCTCCTCACATTGAGCATCCCACCTTGATCCAAAAGGCTCCAACGGGTTCAAGTATCCTCCTGCCTCTTGCCCTTGGTCTCCCTTCTTTTTCTTCCCCACAGGGGGATAGCCACACAAAAGCTGGTTCAATTGGGTGACTCATTTTAGCGTATCCTTTCACGAATCACCAGTAATACCCACAAAACCCCAAAAACGAGCGCAGGGCGCTTACAGTCTGGGGTCTCGGCCAGGTGGTCCCTGCGTCTATCTTAGCCAGATCAGTAGCCGCACCATCTCACGAGATTATGTGTCTGACATAGCCGACAGATGTCTTGCAGAACTGGTATTTGTCCGGGGAAAGTTTCAACCCTTCCTCCTTCAGCCGGGTTAACACCTTCGGTAGCTGCTCCTCACGTTCTTCCAAAGTAGATCCAAACACTATCCAGTCATCCAGATACACCAACACCTCGAGCAAGTTCATATCCCCCACTGTCCTCTCCATGACCCTTTGGAAGGTGGCTGGGGCCCCAGATATGCCTTGGGGCATTTGTTCGAACTGAAAGAATCCCAGGGGACAGATGAAGGCTGTCTTCTCTTTATCAGCCCCACTCATTGGAATCTGGTAATACCAGATTTACTCCACAAATCCAAGACACTAAACCACTGGGCACCACTCAAATACACCAACATGTCTTCAACCCTTGGGAAAGTATACTGGTCGGGGACAGTGCACTGGTTCAGGGTCCTGTAGTCCACGCACATGCGTACCTTCCCATTTTTCTTCCTAGCCACTACTATGAGGGACGCATGAGGGCTCCGGGACTCCGCGATAGTCCCCACATCCTTCAACTGCCACAAGTGCTGCTGCACATCTTCCACGTCAGCCGGGGCCAGCAGCCGCGACCTTTCTCTAAACGGGGTGTCATTAGTCACCTGGATAGTGTGACGAGTGCTCTTGGAACATCCCACATCAAACACACCCTGAGAAAAGACATCCCCTAGCTTCAACATCTTCTCCACCAGCCTTCTCTTATACGCCGGCGGCACAGGGGAGTCCTCAAAATTAAAGGCCTCCTCGGTCAGCTGCCCCCTGTTCTCCAATAGTTTTCCTCCAGTGGGCCTCACGGAGGCGCTAGACATCACCGTCACGGGGAACGAGTGCGCGAGGGGCATCCCGCGCTTAAAGGTGATCTCTCTCTCCGTTGTGTTCCTTACAATCACCCCCATCCGGTGTGCCTGTACAACCAAGGGCCCCTGCAATTCAGGTCTCACCAATACCTCAGCCAGTGACCGGGACTCCCCTTCAAGGTCTTCCAGGGCGTCTACTAACAGGGCCTTGCCTGCCGGTACTCCAGGGAATCTGGGGGTCCATCACTAGTGCCACCTCCCCTAGCCGTATCACTTTAGGCCTCGCCTGAGTACACTACATCATCCCTCGTTTGAATTCAGGATCCAGCCCCCTGTGGCCACCCTCTTCCTCGAACGCCGCTCGAAACACTGGGTGTACCGAGAGGGTCTCCAGAAATTCTCCCCTACCTTCTCCTTACAGGCTCCCAGGAGCTGTTGCACAAGAGGGGAGTTAGTCCCCACCAGCAGGGCAGCGCCACCTGTTTCCACCGGATCTGGACAAACCAACATCAACGTCTCAAGGACTTCCGACACTCCCACATCGCCCTCCGAGAATTCCAATCTCACTGACAGGTACCCATCATACGGGTAATCACCATCACTTCTGCCCCAAATCTCCAGTGCATTAAACGGGGTTACTAGCTTTAGATATTTAGATATATAGATATTTGTTGTAGAACGACTGGTACAATAAGGTGATCCGCGACCCGGTGTCAAGGATGGCCCTTGCAAAGATTCCCTCTATCCATAGGACATGCTGGAGTGGGGTCCCACTAATCCGTCCAGAATAAGGGCTTGGGCTTGCGGGGGTCCCATGGCAGATTTCAGGGAACATGTTCCTCCAGAGACTCCAGTCCATTCTCTCAATGAGTCTCTCCTAAGTTTCCCGACATCTCCCCCGTCTTAGTCGCCCGGGGGCTTGCCCTTCGCAGGGCGTCTTGTCTCTCACAATCCCTCCGGAAGTGTCCCTCTTCCCCACAGCTGTAGCACACCTCCTGCCGCTCACATTCCCACTGGAAATGCCCCTCTTTCCCACAGCTATAGCACACGCTATCCGCCACCACAACAGGGACAGAGTTCCCCTTGTCCTCCCTACCACCCCACCAGCCTCCGGATCCAGCACATTATCCTCCGCAACTTCCGTCACCTTCAACAGGACCCCACCACTAAGCACATCTTTCCTCTCCATCCCTCTCCGCTTTCCGCAGGGATCAGTCCCTCCGTGACTCCCTGGTCCACACGTCCCTCCCCGCGGATTTCCCATCTGGCACTTATCCCTGTAAGCGCAAGTGCTACACCTGTCCCCACACCTCCTCTCTTGCCACGATTCAGGGCCCCAAACAGTCCTTCCAAGTGAGGCAACACTTCACTTGTAAGTCTGTTGGGGTCATCTATTGCATCCGGTGCTCCCGGTGCGGCCTCCTCTACATCGGTGAAACCCGACGCAGATTGGGGGACCGCTTCGTCGATCACCTCCGCTCCATCCACCACAACAGACAGGGTCTCTCAGTAGCCACCCACTTCAACTCTGCTTCCCACTCCCATTCAGATAAGTCCATCCATGGCCTCCTCTACTGCCATGATGAGGTTAAACTTAGGTTGGAGGAACAATACCTCATATACCATCTAGGTGGTCTCCAGCCCCTTGGTATAAACATAGAATTCTCCAACTTCTGGTAATTCCCTCCCCCTCCCTTCCTCTATCCCTATGTCACTCTGCCCCTTCCCCCAGCTGCCTATCTCCTCCCTCATGGTTCTGCCTCCTTCTACTACCCATTGTGTTTTCCCCTATTCCTTCTTCACCTTTCCTGCCTATCACCTCCCTGCTTCCCCTCCCTCACCCCTCTATCTTTCCCCTTACTGGTCTTTCACCTGGACCTACCAGCCTTCTCCTTCCCACCCTCCCCCCACCTTCTTTATAGGGCCTCTGCCCCTTCCCCCTACAGTCCTGACAAAGGGTTCCGGCCTGAAACGTCGATCAATCTTTTCCATGGATGCTGCCCAACCTGCTGAGTCCCTCCAGTGTGTTGTCAGTGTTGCTTTGACCCCAGCATCTGCAGATTATTATGTGTTTATGACCCGCCGCCCCTCTCCTCCTGGGACGCTCGCCACTCCCAGCCCTCTGTGCGGCCCGCCCCCTGAAGGGGGTGCTCTCCCTGTCAATCCACTCATGTGAAGGGTCCCTACCCACCTGGGACCCCTTGGGTCGCTTGGTTCTCAACCCTACCACCACCTCCTGTACTGCTGAGAATCATCCCTGGTGGCCAGAGTCCTCTCTCTGGCCCAATGTGCTCTCATTCTCCCGCACCTCTCTAATCAGCTGACCGAATGATGGCGGTGGGGGGGGCTCCTTTTAGAGGACTGCTGGAGATCCAAGCCACCTTGTCCTTCCCCAGGGAACCCCTAGGTATCTGATTCATCCTCAACTTCGCCACCTCGTCCGCCTTCACTATCCCTTGGCACCGCAACCCATTAAGCATTCTCTCCAGCCGAAAAATGTATTCTGAGAGCTTTTCCCCTCTTCCTTCCCTTCTCGCCAGGGAGGTAATGGCGGCTGCCAACTCAGAGATATCTCATCTCTAGCTGTGGGACAGGGCCTGATTAGTCCTTCCCACTCTGACCTCTCTTCCCTCATTACCCCGAGAACTTGTTCCCTCGCAAATTCCTTCAACCCTCCACCACTGGCTGCTGGCATCTCCCCTGGTGTCTCATCAAACTCTTCCTCCGGTGTCCCCTCACATTCGTCCTCCGGGAGGGTGTGGAGGCCCCATGGCCCCGCCTCCCCCAGGACGTTGATCGTCGCTGGTAGTTCCAACATCATGAGGTCAGCACTCGTACAAACCAACACCCAGTTGGATTCCACTACTTCACCGCACCTTCTAGCTATCAGTTCTACCTTGCAATAGTTGTAATCAGACTCAACAAAGTGCGAAAATCCACCCCACTTAACACACACACATGATTAATCGGTACGTCCTTGGACTCACACCAGCTTACAATCTTATCTCGATCCATCTCCGCACTATTTATCGTGGAGGAAAGGAAGCCCCTTTCTTTAAAAAAGGAGGACATCTCCCTCGTCCTAGAATGAAAAGCCTCATCCTGAGAGCAGATGCAGCGGAGACGGAGGAATTGCGAGAAGGGGATGGCGATTTTGCAAGAGACAGGGTGAGAAGAGGAATAGTCCAGATAGCTGTGAGAGTCAGTAGGCTTATAGTAGACATCAGTGGATAAGCTGTCTCCAGAGACAGAAAGAAAGGGGCTTCCCTTCCTCCACTATCAACTCTGCTCTTAAACGCATTTCCCCCATTTCACATACATCTGCTCTCACTCCATCCTCCCGCCACCCCACTAGGAATAGGGTTCCCTTGGTCCTCACCTACCACCCCACCAGCCTCCAGGTCCAACATATTATTCTCCGTAACTTCCGCCACCTCTAACGGGATCCCACCACTAAGCACATCTTTCCCTCCCCACCTCTCTCTGCATTCCGCAGGGATCACTCCCTACACGACTCCCTTGTCCATTCGTCCCCCCCATCCCTCCCCACTGATCTCCCTCCTGGCACTTATCAGTGTAAGCGGAACAAGTGCTACACATGCCCTTACACTTCCTCCCTTACCACCATTCAGGGCCCCAAACAGTCCTTCCAGGTGAGGCAACACTTCACCTGTGAGTCGACTGGGGTGATATACTGCGTCCGGTGCTCCCGATGTGGCCTTTTATATATTGGCGAGACACGACGCAGACTGGGAGACCGCTTTGCTAAACATCTACGCTCTGTCCGCCAGAGAAAGCAGGATCTCCCAGTGGCCACACATTTTAATTCCACATCCCATTCCCATTCTGACATGTCTATCCACGGCCTCCTCTACTGTAAAGATGAAGCCACACTCAGGTTGGAGGAACAACACCTTATATTCCGCCTGGGTAGCCTCCAACCTGATGGCATGAACATCAACTTCTCTAACTTCCGCTAATGCCCCACCCCCCCCTCGTACCCCATCTGTTATTTATTTTTATACACACATTCTTTCTCTCACTCTCCTTTTTCTTCCTCTGTCCCTCTGAATATACCCCTTGCCCATCCTCTGGGTTCTTCCCCCCCCCTTGTCCTTCTTCCCGGACCTCTTGTCCCATGATCCTCTTGTATCCCTTTTGCCAATCACCTGTCCAGCTCTCGGCTCTATCCCTCCCCCTCCTGTCTTCTCCTATCATTTTGGATCTCCCCCTCCCCCTCCAACTTTCAAATCCCTTACTCACTCTTCCTTCAGTTAGTCCTGACGAAGGGTCTCGGCCTGAAACGTCGACTGCACCTCTTCCTAGAGATGCTGCCCGGCCTGCTGCGTTCACCAGCAACTTTGATGTGTGTTGCTTGAATTTTCAGCATCTGCAGAATTCCTGTTGATTCAGCGATATTGGTGTGTTGCAATGATTTTATATGTTCATACGAGGAAAGTACCCAAACGTTACTTAAAATGTTATGATGCTGTAGACTTATAAGTGACTTATAATTGACTTATCACTATATTCATGCAAGGAAAATATGCGCTGTGTTTAATATTAAATTCGTTAGATAAACCCTTTTAGAAATGAAATTGAGTGTATTAGCCACTTATAAGTGACTTATAGTTGACTTATCACCTATATTCCAGTCATGATTAACACCCCGCCACCTCGTCGGCCGGTCCACAAGAATATTGTTAATGTTAAACCGGTCCGCGGTGCAAAAAATTTTGGGGATCCCTGCTTTATAAGGCACTAGTCAGGCTGCACATGGAGTATTGTTAACAGGTTTGTGCCCCATATCTCAGAAAGGATGTGTTGTCATTGGAAAGAGTTCAGAAGAGGATCACGAGGATGATTCCAGGAGTGAAGGGGTTAACATACAAGGTGTGTTTGGTAGCTTTGGGCCTGTGCTCACTGGAATTTAGGAGAATTCAGAGGGGATCTCATTGAAACCTACGGAATGTTGAAAGGACTAGATAAGGTGGATGTGGAGATGATGTTTCCTATGGTGTGCGTATCCAGAACTAGAGGGCACAGCCTCAAAATTGAGGGGGCAAACTTTTAGAAAAGAGGTAAGGAGGAATTCTTTTTAGCCAGAGACTAGTGAAGCTGTGGAATGCTCTGCCACAGACTGCAGTGGAGGCCAAGTTCGTGAAGTGGAAGTTGATCATTTCCTGATTGGTCAGGGCATCAAAGGATATGGCGAGCAGTCAAGTGTATGGGGTAGAGTGGGAGCTGGGATAAGCCATGATGGAATGGCAGAGCAGACTCGATGCGCTGAATGGACTCATTCTGCTCCTATGTCTTTTGGTGCTATATACAATTGCAACATAATGACCCAAGTCCTATAGTTAATGCCCTCACTGATGAAAGCCAGTGTATTTAGCAGAGTTTTCACCAGCTTGTCTACCTGTGACACTGCTTTTGATGACTTATGCCAGTATACTCCTCGGTCCCTCTGCTCCTTGATACTCTCTAGTGCCCTGCTAATCTCAGTACAAGGCTCACGTCCCTAATTTATTAAAATCCCCAGTGCACTTCTTCGTTATCAACATCTTCTAACTGAATGTCATTCACAAATTTACCTTGCACCCAAATCATTGATATAAATAATGAATTATCCAATACCAACCCCTGTAGCATATCATGAGTCATCAGCTTCCACCTGCAACCACCACTTACGTCTTCCTACATCTGAGCCAATTCTGAGCACACCTAAATGGATTCCATGGGATTGAATCATCCAAGCCAGCCTACTATCCTGGAACTTGTTGAAGACCTTGCTGAAGTCTACTGCCCTATTGTGATCTAGCCTTTTCATTCCCTTATCCTTCAGAATTCCCTGCAGTAAATTTCTTACCAATGGTTTCAGGCTGACCAGTCTCTAGTTCCCTGGCTTCAGCCGTGGCGGGTTGGCATGCCAGTATTTCCTAAAAGGCAAAACCTAACATCACTAATTGCCTTTTATGCATCTTCGAAAGGCAGAATAAATCTACACATGTGCAAATCTCTGCGGTATCTGTGATATCTGTCTTGGAGGCCGAAGTCAAGCTGTGAACCACCACATCAGTGCCTGGCAGGGAGGGAGGGGAACGTCGACTCAGGCCATGAGAGGCCTAGTGATTAGGGTGTTCATCTAGTGATAGATAGATAGATATACTTTATTGATCCCGAGGGAAATTGAGTTTCGTTACAGCTGCACCAACCAAGAATAGAGCATAAATATAGCAATACAAAAACCACAAACAATCAAACAACAATATGCAAACTATGCCAGATGGAAATAAGTCCAGGACCAGCCTACTGGCTCAGGGTGTCTGACCCTCCACGGGAGGAGCTGCAAAGTTCGAAGGCCACAGGCAGGAACAACCTCCCATGATGCCCAGTGTTGTATCTCGGTGGAATATGGCCAGAGTCCAACAGCAAAAAGTTCAATATCCGGTCTACAAACACGTTCCTCGATTGTAATATGACCAGGATTGCACCATCCGTTGTTAATCAGAACAGCAAGCCCCCAACTCCTTTACGCTTACCGCTCTCAGTGCACTTCCGGTCAGCCCGAACGGTCTGGAAGCCCTCCATGGAAAAGTTTTGGTCGGGTATGTCCTCGTGCAGCCCCGTTTCAGTAAAACACATAACACTGCACTCCCAAAATGTTCTCTGACTCCTGGCTAGTGCCGTCAACTCGTCCATTTTATTACCCACCGAACTCCTCTTCTCCATAAGTCTCTGTTGTCTCAACCCGGTCTTCTTTCCTCGCCATTGTGATCCCCCTCTGCATCCTCTGAGTGTTTTCCTCCAGATTTCAGTAGGGGTGTCTGCCACTCTGTTCATTAAACCGGCTGGCATAAGCACAATCAGCTGGTCCCTGGAATAAACAATACAACCATATTGCTGCCCCGCTAATGAGACGTGTCCGAATGCAACTATTTCCAGTGCTAAAAACCCAAATAAAACTCTCTCTACCAGCATATTAGAGAGGGTGCAACTTAAACGTGTTACCGTGAAAAAAAATACAACAAATAACGTAAAAAAGTAAGAAGAAAAAAGTAAGGAAACTACTTACTGATCTGAAGGTCGCTAGTTCGAGCCTTAGCTGTGACAGCGAGTTTGTGCCCTTGAGCAAGGCACTTCACCACACATTGCTCTGGTGTCTGTGTGAGGAGTGGCGCCCCACACAGACTTCCAATCTGTGCCTTGTGAGGCATGAAAATGCCCGACGCAGGCCTCTCATGGTCTGAGTTGACGTTCCCTCCGACGCAGTGCCTGACAAGCCACTGAAAACCTGTGCCAGCCAACTGGCTGGAGTGTTCAGGGACATCTTCAATCTCTCATTACTGCAGTTGGAGGGTCCTACCTGCTTCAAAAGGCCAACAATCAAACTGGTGCCCAGAAAGAGCAGAGTGAGCTGCCTCAGTTACTGTTGACCGGTAGTACTCATATCTAGAGTGGATTGTTTTGAGACGTTGATCATGGTTAGAATTAACTCCTGCCTGAGCAAGGATCTGGACCTACTGCTATTTGCCTACAGGTCTACAGTGAATGCAATCTCATAGGCTCTCCACTCAGCTTTTGTACCTGAACAACAGCAATACCAACATTAGACTGCTGTTTATTGACTACAGCCCAGCATTCTACATGATCCTTCCCTCAGTACTAACCAACAAGCTTCAAATCCTGGCCCTTTGTACCTCCCTCTGCAACTGGATACATGACTTTCTCATTGAGAGAGCACAGTCAGTGTGGGTTGGAAATAATATCTCCTCCTTAAAGATGCATGCTTAGCCCACTACTCTACTCTCTCTACACTCCTGACTGCGTAGCCAGCCATAGCTCAAATTCCATCTATAAATTCGCCGATGACAATACTGTTGTTGGCAGAATCTCAGATGGTGAGGAGGAGGCGTTGAGGAGTGAGATAGATCAGCTGGTTGAGTGGTGTCACAACAACAATCGTGCACTCAACATCAAGAAGACCAAGGAATTGATAGTAGACTTCAGGAAGGGGAAGTTAGGAGAACACACACAAGTCTTCACTGAGGGGTCAGCCAATGGTGGAAAGGGTGTGAAGTTTCAAGGTCCTCAGAAGACATATCCTGGGCCCAACATATTGATGAAATCATAACGAAGGAACACAAGCAGCTATACTTCACGGGAGTTTGAGATTTGTTATTTTACCAAGGACTCTAGCAAATTTCTGTAGATGTACCATGGAGGATATTCAAATTTCAAAGGTCAAAGTAAAATTTATTGTCAGAGTACATACCTGTCATCACAAACAATCTTGAGTTTCTTTTTCCTGTGGGCATACTCAGCAAAACTACAGAAGAGTAACTGTAAATAGGATTAATGAACAACAAACTGTGCAAATGCAAATATAAATAAGTAGCAATAAATAACAAGAGCATGAAATAACAAGATAAAGAGTCCTTAAAGTGTGATCATCGGTGGTGGGAACACCAGAAATAGAATGAATGTAGTTATCCCCTTTTGTTCAAGAGCCTGATGGTTGAGGAATAGTAACTGTTCTTGAACCTGGTGGTGTGAGTCCTGAGACTCCTGTACCTTCTACCTAATGGCAGCAGCAAGAAAAGAGCATGGCTGGGGTGGTGAGGATCTTTGATGAGAAATGATGCTTTTCTAGGGCAACATTTTATGTAGATGTGCTCAATGATTGGGAGGACTTTACCCATGTACTAGGCCAAATCCACTACCTTTTGCAGGATATTCCACTCAAAGGCATTGGTGTTCCCATCCCAGGCCATAATGCAGCCAGTCAGTACAGTTTCCACCACACGTCTAAAGGAGTTCGTCAAGGTTTTTGTTGAAATGCCAAATCTCTGCAGACTCCTGAGGAAGCAGAAGTGCTGTCGTGCTCTCTTTGCAATTAAATTTATGTGATATGTCCAGGACAGGTCACCCAGGAATTTAAAGTTACTGACCTTCTCCACCTCTGATCCTCTGATGAGTACTGACTCATGGACCTCTGGTTTCCCTCTCCTGAAGTCTACAATCAGTCACTTAGTCTTGTTGATATTGAATGAGAGGTTGTTGTTATTACATCACTCAGCCAAGTTTTCAGTTTCCCTCCTGTGTGCTGATTCATCACTCCCTCTGATACAGCCCACAACAGTGGTGTCATGTGCAAACATATATGGTGTTTTAGTTGTACAGTCATAGGTGTAAAATGAGTAGAGGAGGGTGCTAAATACATAGCCTGGCAGCCTGTGCTGATGGAAATTGTGAAATCCAGGATCCAATTGCACAAGGGGAATTGAGGCCCAGGTTTTGAAGTTTACTGATTGGTTTTGAGGAGATGATGGTATGAAACGCCGAGCTGTAATCGATAAAGAGCATCCTGATGTATGCACCATTGCTGTGTAGATGTCTCAAGGTCTGTGTGAAGAATCAACGTGATAGCATCTGCTGTAGACCTGTTGCTTCAGTAGGCGAATTGGAGTGGATCCAAGTCACCATTCAGACAGAAGCTGATATGCTTCAACACCAGCCTCTCAAAACAGTTTATCACTGTTGACGCAGGTGCCACTGGGCGATAGTCATTGAGGCAGGTCATAGAAACATAGAAACATAGAAAATAGGTGCAGGAGTAGGCCATTCAGCCCTTTGAGCCTGCACCGCCATTCAGTATGATCATGGCTGATCATCCAACTCAGAACCCTGTACCAGCCTTCCCCCCCATACCCCCTGATCCCTTTGTCCCAAGGGCCATATCTAACTCCCTCTTAAATATAGCCAATGAACTGGCCTCAACTGTTTCCTGTGGACCACCACACTTTTCTTGGGTAACGGTATTACTGAACCCTGAAGCAGGTGGGTACCACACACTGCCAGAGCAAAAGGTTGAAGATATCCATGAGCACACCAGTCAGTTGGTCAGCACAGGTCTTTAGTATTCGGCCAGGTACTCCATCGGGACTGGATATGTTCCTTGTCTTGAAGGCAGCCCACACTTCAGGTACTGAGACCATTTGGAGATATGGGGGTGTGCAATGTTCTGGTGGTCAAAGTGAGCATAGAAGGCATTGAACTCATCTGGAAGTGATGCCCTGCTGTTTCCAATATCACCAGATTTAACTTTGTAGGAGGTACTGGCACTCAACCCTGCCGCAGCTGTCAAGCATCCCTTGTTGATTCCAGTCTAGCCCAGAATCTCCACTTCGCCCATGAGATCATACCTGCATCGCTTGTAATATTCTTGATCTCCGGAATTGAATGTCTGATCCAGCCCTCAGAAGGTTCAGGATTCTATCTCTGCAAGAAAAGAATGAGTGAGGGAGGCCACCAAGAGACCTATGACAAGCCTCAGTGGCTGAGATGGGAGAGACTGCATACAACAACTGTTGCTCGGGTGCTTCATCAGTTGCTTCACCAGTCAAAGCTTTATGGGAGAGTGGCAAAAAGAAAGCCACTATTGAAAAGAACTCACATGAAATCTCAGCTAGAGTTTGCTAGAAGGCATGTGGGAAACTCTGAAGTCAACTGGAAGAAGTTTCTATGGTCTGATGAAAACAAAATTGAGCTTTTTGGCCATCAGACCAAACCATAGGCCAAACACAGCACATCACCCAATATAGACCATTCCTACCATGAAACATTGTGGTGGCTGCATCATACCATGGGGATGCTTCACTGCAGCAGGCCCCGGAAGGCTTGTGAAGGTAGAGGGTAAAATTAATGCAGCAAAATACAGGGAAATCCTGGAGGAAGACCTGATGCAGTCTGCAAGACTTGGGAGAAGGTTTGTTTTCCAGCAAGGCAATGACTCCAAGCATAAAGCCAAAGCTACACAGAAACAGCTAAAAAACACAAAAGTTATTGTCCTGGAGTGGCCAAGTCAGAGTCCAGACCTCAATCCAATTGAGAATTTGTGGCTGGTCTTGAAATGGCTGTACACTCACAATCCCCATGCAATATGACAGGGCTTGAGCAGTTTTGTAAAGAAGAATGGGGGAAAATTGCAGTGTCCAGATGTGCAAAGCTGATAGAGACCTATCCACACAGACTCAAGGCTGTAATTGCTGTCAAACGTGCATCCACTAAATACTGACTTGAGGCGGTGAATACTTAGGCAATCAATTATTTTTTGTTTCATATTTGTAATTAATTTAGATCACTCTGTAGAGATCTGTTTTCATTTTGACATGGAAATGTCAAAAAAGCCAAATTAAATCCTCTGTGATTCAATGTTGTAAAACAATAAAACATGAAAATTTCCAAGTGCGGTGAATACTTTTTGCAGGCACAGTATTGCAGTGTTATTAAACCTGATTCTGATTCTTAAACTTTTTATAGTCACTCATTGCAACCCCCTAAGCTTCCTTCCTTTTCTTGACCAGAGCTTCAATATCTCTCGTCAGCCAGGGTTGCCTAAAGTTGCTAGGTTTATGCTGACAGGAACACGCTGCCTGTGGAATCTTCATATTACATCCTTAAAAGACTCCACTTGACATTCGTTACTTTCCCTTCAACTAGGCTCACCCAGTCAACCTCTGCTAGATCCTAATTCCTCCCAAATGAATCCTGCTCCAGTTTAGCATTCTAACTTGTTGTTCTTTCTATCCTTTTCTAGCACTGCCTTAACATTGGCATCTAGTTTAAGAGGGCACTGGTGAAGTTCGGTGACACTTGATGGTGGTAAAGAAAACAACTAAATACTTTGTTAATCTCACCTTTTCTGGTAAATGATCACTGCAAACAATAGCTGAGCTTTTGAACCACTGTACAATCTGGCATTTTTGCAGCAAGAACTAAAGTCTCGAAAATGCAGAACGTTGCAGTGTGACGCATGCAGGCTGAAACAAGATGGTGGAGTCCAGGCTGGAGAGCAGGGAGCGAGCCAATGTTTAGCCATTGCTGGAGTGGACTTGGAGACAATTTGAAGGTGAGGCAAGTGGTGGCGAGGCGGAGTTGAGGTGAAGCAGAGTGGAGGTGAGATAGAGTGGAGGTGGGGCCCAATTCGAATGCCAGTTTGAATTGGAAAAGTCAGAAGTAGGCCAAACCAGGCCTAAGATCATATCAAATTGGCAGGGCCATGGAACGACCTGAGATTTGGACAAATTAAGCGGCAGGCCATATTGAAAGATCAGGGTGTTGGGACCGGAGGCGATGGACAGGCCAGTTCAGCTCATTGCTCCATGAGGTTTACTTGTTTCCATGCTGAATTGAGGCTGTGGCCTGCAACTAATTTGGCTGCAGTCATGCCTGGCTTCAAGTCTGTAAGTGAGTCTCAGTTCTGAATGATATTTGCTTAATTTGATAGTTTGCACAATTTGTTTTATTTCTCTGCACATTGGGTGTTTGACACTTCTTCTTCTTAATGGGCTTTATTGGGTTTCTTTGTCTTATGGCTGCCTGTAAGGAGACGAATAGCGAGGCTGTATAAAATACACATAGTTTGATAATAAATGTACTTTGAATTTTTAATTATAGTCACCAGAGCCGAAGTTCTCATTAACAGCACTTTATTTACTTCCCCTGCCTCATTCCCTCGGTCCATTGGATCCTTCTGAGTAGGTCCCTCTATACATTGACTCAGGAAACTTTCCTTGGGGCATTTCACAAATTCCACCCTGTCTGGACCATTAACTCTCTCGCCCAATCAATACCAGGGAAATTAAAATCTCTCACATTATTCTTATAAAAGTCAGCTATTTTTCTACAAACCAACTCAAGTGCCTGTTTCCTATTCAAAGGTCTATAATATAGCTCCGCCAGAGTGATCTACCCTTCCTGCACCATGCTGGGTCAATGACTTCATCAACTTTGCCTCCAACTTCCACCCTCCCCTCAAATTTACCTGGTCTATTTCCGACACCTCCCACCCCTTTCTCAATCTCACTGTCTCTATATCTGGAGACAGCTTATCTACTAATGTCCATTATAGGATGCAAAACTGGGCTGAGAAGTGGCAGATGGAGTTCAACCCAGGTAAGTGTGAGGTGGGTAGGTTAGATATGATGGTAGAATATACTACTAATGGTAAGACTCTTGGTAGTGTGGAGGATCAGAGAGATCTTGGGGTCCGAGTCCCTCGGACACTCAAAGCTGCTGCGCAGGTTGACTGTGTGGTTAAGAAGGCATACGGTGCACTGGCCTTCATCAATCATGGAATTGAGTTTAAGGGCCAAGGGGTAATGTTGCAGCCATATAGGACCCTGGTCAGACCCCACTTGGAGTACTGCATTCAGTTCTGGTCGCCTCACTACAGGAAGGACGTGGAAACCATAGAAAGGGTACAGAGGAGATTTACAAGGATGTTGCCTGGATTGGGGAGCATGCCTTATGAGAATAGGTTGAGTGAACTCGGACTTTTCTCCTTGGAGCAGCAGAGGATGAGAGGTGACCTGATAAAGGTGTATAAGATGATGAGAGGCATTGACTGTATGGATAGAGCATGGAACATAGAATAGTACAGCAGCACAGTACAGGCCCTTCGGCCCACAATGTTGTGCTGACCCTTAAACCCTACCTCCCATATAACCCCACCACCACCTTAAATTCCTCCATATACCTGTCTAGTAGTCTCTTAAATTTCACTAGTGTATCTGCCTCCACCACTCACTCAGGCAGTGCATTCCACACACCAACCACTCTTTGAGTAAAAAATCTTCCTCTAATATCCCCCTTGAACTTCCCACCTCTTACCTTAAAGCCATGTCCCCTTGTATTGAGCAGTGGTGCCCTGGGGAAGAGGCGCTGGCTGTCCACTCTATCTATTCCTCTTAATATCTTGTATATCTCTATCATGTCTCCTCTCATCCTCATTCTCTCCAAAGAGTAAAGCCCTAGCTCCCTTAATCTCTGATCATAATCCACACTCTCTAAACCAGACAGCATCCTGGTAAATCTCCTCTGTACTCTTTCCAATGCTTCCACATCCTTCCTATAGTGAGGTGACCAGAAATGGACACAGTATGCCAAGTGTGGCCTAACCAGAGTTTTATAGAGCTGCATCATTACCCCGCAACTCTTAAACTGTATACCTCGACTTATGAAAGCTAACACCCCAAAAGCTTTCTTAACTACCCTATCTACCTGTGAGGCAACTTTCAGGGATCTGTGGACATGTACCTCCAGACCCCTCTGCTCCTCCACACTACCAAGTATCCTGCCATTTACTTTGTACTCTGCCTTGGAGTTTGTCCTTCCAACGTGTACCACCACACACTTCTCCGGGTTGAACTCCATCTGCCACTTCTCAACCCACTTCTGCATCCTATCAATGTCTCTCTGCAATCTTCGACAATCCTCTACACTATCCATAACACCACCAACCTTTGTGTCGTTTGCAAACTTGCCAACCCACCCTTCTACCCCCATCCAGGTTGTTAATAAAAATCACAAAAAGTAGAGGTCCCAGAACCAATCCTTGTGGGGACACCACGAGTCACAACCCTCCAATCCGAATGTACTCCCTCCACCACAATCTTCTGCTTTCTGCAAGTGAGCAAATTCTGAATCCACCTGGCCAAATTTCCCTGGGTCCCATGCCTTCTGACTTTCTGAATAAGCCTATTTATAGTCAGAGGCTTTTTCCCAGGGCTGAAATGCCTAACACAAGAGGGCATAGTTTTAAGGTGCTTGGAAGTAGGTACAGACGAGATGTCAGGGGTAAGTTTTTTACGCAGAGAGTGGTTAGTGCGTGGAATGGGCTGCCTGCCATGGTGGTGGAGGTGGATACAATAGGGTTTTTAAAAAGACTCCTGGACAAGTACATGGAGCTTAGAAAAATAGAAGGCTATGGATAACCTCAGGTAATTTGTAAAGTAAGTACATGTTCAGCACAGCATTGTGGGCCGAAGGGCCTGTATTGTGCTGTAGGTTTTCTATGTTTCTATAAATCTACAGGATCTCACAGCTACCTGGACTATACCTCTTCCCACCCTGCTACTTGTAAAAACACCATCCCCTTCTCTCAATTCCTGCGACTCCACCACATCTGCTCTCAGGATGAGGCTTTTCATTCTAGAACAAAGGAGATGTGCTCCTTTTTCAAAGAAAGGGGCTTCCCTTCCTCCACCATCAACGCTGCCCTCAACCAAATCTCTTCCATTTCACACACGTCTGCTCTTACCCCATCCTCCCGCCACCCTACCAGCGATAGGGTTCCTCTTGTCCTCACCTACCACCCCACCAGCCTCTGCATCCAGCACATAATTCCAATGGGATCCCACCACCAAACACATCTTTCCTCGTCCCACTTTCTGCTTTCCGCAGGGGTTGCTCCCTACACAACTCCCTCCCCACTGATCTCCCTCCTGGCACTGACCCTTGCAAGCGGAACAAGTGCTACACCTGCCCCTACACATCCTCCTTCACTACCATTCAGGGCCCGAAACCGTCCTTCCAGATGAGGCAATACTTCATCTGTGAGTCTGTTGGGGTCATATACTGTGTCTGGTGCTCCTGGTGTGGCCTCCTATATATCGGTCAGACCCAGCGTAGATTGGGAGACTGCTTTGCTGAGCACGTACATTCCGTCAGCCAGGACAAGAGGGATCTCCCAGTGACCACCCATTTTAATTCCACTTCCCATTCCCATTCCAATATGTCCATCCATGGCCTCCTCTACTGTCACGATGAGGCCACACTCAGGTTGGAGGAACAACACCTTATATCCCATTTGGGTAGCCTCCAACCTGATGGCATGAACATCAACTTCTCGAACTTCTGGTAATGCCCTCTTCCCACCCTATCCTTCACCAGTCCCCATCCCCCTTTCCCTCTCACACCTTATCAGCTTCCCTGCCCATCGCCTCCCCTGGTGCTCCTCACCCCTTTTATTTCTTCCCTGGCATTCTATCCCCACCTATCAGACTCCCCATTCTCCAGCCCTGTATCTCTTTCACCAATCAACTTCCCAGCTTTCTACATCATCCTTCCCCCTCCTGGTTTCACCTATCACCTGGTGTTTCTCTCTCCCTTCTCCCACCTTGTAAATCTACTCCTCAGCCTTTTTTCTCCAGTCCTGCCAAAGAGTCTCAGCCCAAAACGCCGACTGTACTTTTTTCCATAGATGCTGCCTGGCCTGTTGAGTTCCACCAGCATTTGTGTGTGTTGCTTGGATTTCCAGCATCAGCAGATTCTCTCTTGTACCCTTCGTATTTATTTATTTGGAGATACATTGCAGAACATTTGGACAAACAACATCAGGGGTGCGTGAAAATAGTTATCATTCAAACAGAACTGCGATCGAGATTTAAAAGACAGAGCTTCGCCGCAGTTTCTCTGAGCAATCAACAAGAGGGATTCATTAGAAAGGGCCTAGCAGATTCATTAGAAAGGGCAAGCAGAGTGGAGTGGCCATTCTTTTGAGTGTGCCAGCTTTAGAGTGGCTTTGGCTCATTAGGCTAGGGTGAAAATAGGCTTGGGCGAGGAAAAGTATCCCCTTCTGTTCCTATTTGTTCATTCCTCATCTGTAAGGGCATAGTAATTTAATGAGAATGACTCCAGGACATATGTGTGGGATGTGGAAGACCTCCAGTCTCCCAGATAAACACATCGGCACCAGATGCACTCAAAGCCCTTCAGCTTATATGGGAGAATGAGGACGTGAAAGACAGGAGCTACAGGGAGGTAGTCACACCTAAATTGCAGAGACTGAATTATCTGAATAAGGGGAGGGGAGGAGAAGATGGCTGCGCGATGCAGCGCGCACGGCCACTCCGAAATGATATCGTATTTGTAAGTAGGTACCGTGCACAATCCTGATTTGATGGAGACAGACGTGAGAAGCACAGAGGAACATCTGGAGAAACTTCTGAAATGCCTGCTTTGCTGCCGCGGCTACTGTGTGATCAAGAATCTCCAGAGGGGAAGGCCCCAAATCCTTGGCTTTGCCTATTGCCTGTTGGCGGGCCTGGGGTCGAAGTGCTCAGCAGGGATGGTGCTTGGTGCTCGGTGTTGGAGGGCTGGTCGGAGGCTCGAAGTTTTCGGACAGACTCGAGTCGGCTGTGGTCGAGTGCTTCCAGGGTGCTGCATCGGCAAGTTTGCGGCGCTGGAAGCTCATGGCAGGGAGAGATTTTCTTCCTTCTACCGTCTGCGTGAGATGATGGGACTTTCGAGAGACTTTGAGACTTTTTTTTACCGTGCCCATGGTCTGCTGTTATCAAATTATGGTATTGCTTTGCACTGTTGTAACTATATGTTATAATTATGTGGTTTTTGTCAGTTTTTCAGTCTTGGTTTGTCTTGTGTTTCTGTGATATCATTCTGGAGGAATATTGTATCATTTCTTAATGCATGCATTACTAAATGACAATAAAAGAGGACTGTGTGTCCTCATAATCTAATCTAATCTAATCTTCAGAAGCATAAAGTGTAAAAGAGAGGCGTAAGTGGATGTTGGACCACTGTAAGATAATGCTGAAGAGGTATGCAATAAACAAAGAAATATCTGAGGCATGTAAGAATGGATCAGCAGTTATCATGGGGGACTTCAACTTGCATGTAGATTGGGTGAATCAAGTCGGTCGAGGCAGTCTTGAGGAGGACTTCATAGAATGCATCCGTGATGGCTTTCTTGAACCTACAAGGGAATATGCTATCTTAGATCTGGTCCTGTGCAATGAGACAGTTAAAATTAGTGATCTTGTAGTCGGGGATCCTTTTGGAAAGAGTGATCACAGTATGAATGAGTTTCTAAAACCAGTGAATTATGCCTAAACAATGGAGATTACAATGGGATGAGGGAGGATTTGGCTAGTGTAGACTGGGAACACTTAGGCTATATGGTGGGATGGTTGAGGAACAGTGGAAGACTTTCAAAGAAATTTTTCACAGTGCTCAACGAAAGTATATTCCAGTTAAAAGCAAGGACAGTAAGGGTGGGGAGAATCAGCCTTGGATAACTAAGGAAATAAACGAAGGCATCAGACTAAAAGCTCGAGCATAGTAAGTTGCCAATAGTAGTGGGAAACTGGATGGTTGGGAAGACTTTAAAAAGCAACAAAGCAAACAATAAAGAAAGGAAAGATAGATTATGAAAATAAACTAGCACAAAATATAAAAATAGATAGTAAAAGATTATATAAATCATATAAAGCAAAAATGGTGGCTAAAGTGAACGTAGGTCCCTTGGAGGACAAGAAGGGGAATTAATATTGGGTAATGGGGAAATGGCTGAGGCTTTGAATTACTATTTTGTATCAGTCTACATGGTGGAGGACACAACTAACATGCCAAAGAAAGATGTTATGGATGCAATGGGAGGTGAGGACCTCGATACAATAACTATCACTAAGGAGGTAGTGTTGAGCAAACTTGTGGGCCTGATAAGTCCCACAAGATAGATAAGTCCCCTGGTCCTGATGGAATGCATCCCAGGGTACTAAAAGAAATGGCAGAGGTTATAGTAGAGACTATTTGGTGATAATTTACCAACATTTTCTGGACTCTGGGCAGGTCCCGGCGGATTGGAAGACAGTGAATGTCATGCCACTGTTCAAAAAAAGGATGTAGGCAAAAGGCAGGTAACTATAGACCAGTTAGTTTAACATCTGTAGATGGGAAAATGTTTGAAGCTTTCATTAAAGAAGAAATAGCAAGGCGTCTGGAAAGAAATGGATTCATCAGGCAGACTTATCCATAAGGTAAGGATGCATAGATTTGGGGGTGATGTCTTAGTATGGATAGAGGATTGGTTAATTAATAGAAAGCAGAGAGTTGGGATACATGGATGTTTCTCTGGCTGGCAATCAGTGGTGAGCGGTGTGCCATAGGGGTTGGTGCTGGGCCTGCAAATATTCACAATATACATTAATGATCTGGAAGAGTGGACCGAGTGTAATGTATCTAAGTTTCCTAATGATACTAAATTGAGTGGAAAAGCAAATTGTGCAGAAGATACAGAGAGTCTGCAAAGAGATATAGATAGGTTAAGTGAGCGGGCAATGATCTGGCAGATGGAATACAATGTTGGTAAATGAAAGGTCATTCACTTTGGAAGGAAAAATGAAAAAGTAGATTATCATTTAAATAGTAAAAATTGCAACATGCTGCTGTGCAGAGGGACTTGAGAGTGCTTGTGCATGAATTGCAAAAGGTCGGTTTGCAGGTGCAGCAGGCTATCAAGAAGGCAAATGGAATGCTGACTTTCATTGCTAGAGGGATTGAATTTAAGAACAGGAAGGTTATGCTCCAACTGTATCGAGTAATGGTGAGGCCGCACCTGGAGTACTGCATGCAGTTCTCAAGATTCGGGGTAGTAGATTTAGGATAGAGATGAGGAGGAGCTGCTTTTCCCAGAGGATGTGAATCTGTGGAATTCTCTGCCTATTGAAGCAGTGGAGCCTACCTCAGTAAATATATTTCAAAAAAGGTTGGATAAATTTTTGCATAGTAGGGAAATTAAGGGTTATGGAGAAAAGGCAGGTAGGTGGAGATGAGTCCATGGCCAGATCAACCATGATCTTATTGAATGGTGGAGCTGGCTTCACCTGCTCCTATTTCTTATGTTCTTAGGTAGTAATGGGGAACAAGGAAATGGCAGATGAACTGAATAAGTATCTTGCATCCTTCTTCACCGTGGAAGACACTAATAGTATAATGGAAGTTCCAGAGTGTCAGGAGTCAGAAGGGTGTGAAGTTGCCATTACAAGGGAGAAGTTTCTTGGGAAACTGAAAGGTCTGAATGTAGATATGTCACGTGGACCAGATGGTGTTCTCCTCAGGGTTCTGAAAGAGGTGGCTGAAGAGATTGTGGATGCATTAGTAATGATCTTTCAAGAATCACTAGATTCTGGAATGGTTCTGGAAGACTGAAAACTGCAAATATCAGCATGGTTCCCTCAAGGGAAAATCTTGCCTGACAAATCTGTTGGAATTCTTTGAAGAAATAACAAGCAGGATAGACAAAGGATCATCCATCAGTTGATGTTGTGCATTTGGATTTTAGGAAGGCATACAACAAGTTGCCAGACATGAGGCTGGTTAACAAATTATGAGACCATGGGTATTACAGGAAAGATTCTAGCATGGATAAAGCAGTGGCTGAGTGGGAATAAAGGGAGTGTTTACTGGTTGGCTGCCAGTGTCTAGTGGTGTTTCACAGGAGTCTGTGTTGGGACAGATTCTTTTTACATTATATGTCAATGATTTGGATGACGTAATTGATGGCTTTGTTGCAAAGTTTGCAGACAATAAAGAAGACTATAGAAGACATTTGGACTGTTGGAGTTTAAGCACAGCAAACAGTTGCTCTCTTTGCCTGGCCTCAGGGATGCTAAGCTGTCTGAGCTAATAGACTACGTACTGTCTCTCCCGGGAAATCAACATCCTTGTTCTATTTTTAAAAAACCCTTCATGCAGCAAATGCCTAAAGTTCACACAGCCCTTGCTAATGCACCCGTGAAGGACTATAGGGAGTCTACACTCAGCCAGGTAGAAGTGCAACATTCCTCCTCCCTCCTCTACATCAATAAGCCCAGTCAGCAAGGCCTCCATCAAATGAACGGCCGCAGTGGTGAAACAGACAACGCCAGGTCTACATTCTTACCACGCTTGCCTTGGTACGAACGCTAGGAAGTGCCGACTGCATTGCAACCTCTGCAGAGCCAGCGCATCATTTAGCTGTAAAGTCTTTTTTCCAAAATTGACTTTGTTAGGGGCTACCATCAATTGCCTGTGTGCTCAGAGTACATTTTCACGGCTGTGAAAACCTTGTTGGCATTTTTGAGATTCTGCGCATGGCATTTGGGCTGAAAAACACAGCACAGACTTTTCAATGGCTGATGGATTCTACTATATATTAAAAGACTCCAATTTTCTTTCTGTCTATTCTGATATCTGTCTCCCACTTTTCCTTCGCTACATCGACGACTGCATTGACGCTGCTTCCTGCACGCATGCTGAGCTCGTTGACTTCATTAACTTTGCCTCCAACTTTCACCCTGCACTCAAGTTTACCTGGTCCATTTCCGACACCTCTCTCCCCTTTCTAGATCTTTCTGTCTCTATCTCTGGAGACAGCTTATCTACTGATGTCCACTATAAGCCTACCGACTCTCACAGCTATCTGGACTATTCCTCTTCTCACCCTGTCTCTTGCAAAAATGCCATCCCCTTCTCACAATTCCTCCGTCTCCACCGCATCTGCTCTCAGGATGAGGCTTTTCATTCCAGGATGAGGGAGATGTCCTCCTTTTTTAAAGAAAGGGGCTTCCTTTCCTCCACCATCAACTCTGCTCTCAAACGCATCTCCCCCATTTCACGCCCATCTGCTCTCACTCCATCCTCCTGCCATCCCACTAGGAATAGAGTTCCTCTGGTCCTCACCTACCACCCCACCAGCCTCCGGGTCCAACATATTATTCTCTGTAACTTCCGCCACCTCCAACGGGATCCCACCACTAAGCACATCTTTCCCTGCCCCCCTCTGCTTTCCGCAGGGATCGCTCCCTACATGACTCCCTTGTCCATTCGTTTCCCCCCCCATCCCTCCCCACTGATCTCCCTCCTGGCACTTATCCTTGTAAGCGGAACAAGTGCTACACATGCCCTTACACTTCCTCCCTCGCTACCATTCAGGGCCCCAGACAGTCCTTCCAGGTGAGACGACACTTCACCTGTGAGTCGGCTGGGGTGATATACTGCGTCCGGTGCTCCCGATACGGCCTTTTATATATTGGCGAGACCTGACGCAGACTGGGAGATCATTTTGCTGAACACCTACGCTCTGTCCGCCAGAGAAAGCAGGATCTCCCAGTGGCCACACATTTTAATTCCATGTCCCACTCCCATTCTGATATGTCTATCTATGGCCTCCTCTACTGTCAAGATGAAGCCACACTCGGGTTGGAGGAACAACACCTTATATTCCGTCTGGGTAGCCTCCAACCTGATGGCATGAACATTGACTTCTCAAACTTCTGCTAATACCCCACCTCCCCCATGTACCCCATCCATTATTTATTTATATACACACATTCTTTTTCTCCCTCTCCTTTTTCTTCCTCTGTCCCCCTCGCTATACCCCTTGCATAACCTCTGGTTTTCTCCCGCCTCCCCCTTTTCTTTCTCCCTAGGTCTCCTGTCCCGTGATCCTCTCATATTGCTTTCGCCAATCAACTGTCCAGCTCTTGGCTCCATCCCTCCCCCTCTTGTCTTCTCCTTAAATTCTGGATCTCCCCCTCCCCCTCCCACTTTCAAATCTCTTACTATCTCTTCTTTCAGTTAGTCCTGACAAAGGGTCTCAGTCTGAAACGTCAACTGTACCTCTTCCTAAAGATGCTGCCTGGCCTGCTGCGTTCACCAGCAACTTTTATGTGTGTTGCTTGAAATTCCAGCATCTGCAGATTTCCTCGTATTTGCGTTCAATTTTCTTTCTGTTTACCTGGATGACATACTTGTTGCCAGTGCATTCGAATCTAAACACATAGTTCATCTCTGCACATTTTTCCAGACCTTAAGCCAACACGGGTAGATTACTAACCCTGCTAAATGCCAGTTTGGGTTATCAACCATTGACTTTCTCAGCTATTGCCTCTCAGCAGAAGGTGCAAAACCCTCCCATACAAAGTAGCCGCTATTGTGGATTTCACCGCCCCACATTAACAAAAAAACTACAGGAGTTTTTAGGTGTGGTGAATTTCTATCACCATTTCATTCTGCAAGCTGCTGAAGATAAACTTATGCTGTATAGTATGCTTAAAGGTAATACCCGTAATCACGTTCTTACCTAGTCAACGGATATGACCAGGGCATTCGATGATACCAACCCCACTGGCGCACCTGGTCCCCGATACACCTATAGCCATTACTGCTGACTCTTCAGACTATGCTGTGAGTGCTGAGCACGAACTGTTGGAGGCGTGTGGCAGCCGCTAGCCTTCTTCATCTGGCAGGGTCACTATTTCACAGCATTTGTTGACCACAACCCTCTCATGCACGTGATGACCAAAATAGCAGACCCTTGGTCTGCACGGCAGCAATGCCGGCTAGTCTACATATCAGAGTTGACAACTGATATACAATATATCAAGGGGAAAAACACCGTAGCTGATTGCCTCTCACAACCAGCCATCAAGGCCATACACATGGGGGTTAACTGTATCAGCTGACCAAGCCACTGACCTAGAGGTCCAGGCTTTCCAAACAGCAGTCACTGGCCTACGGTTTACTGACATTATGTTCAAGGAAGCCCAGATTTCTCTCCTGTACGACATCTCAAACTGTTGCCCTCACCCCATGGCACTTGCAGACTGGAGGGGACTGTTTTTGACTCCATACTTGGCCTCTTGCATTCAGGTCAGAAGGCCTCACAGAGCTGGTTGCACTAAAGTCTGTATGGCTTGGCCTTAGAGAGGATGTGCATGATTGGACTGCAGCCAGTGTGGAGTGGCAGTGGGCAAAAATTAACCATCATGTTCAGGCGCCATTGGCACCTTTTGAGGTCCCTGAGTGATAGTTCAACTATGTCAATGCGGACCTTGTTTGGTCATCTTCCCCCCCCCCAGCCCCCCCACCTTCCCCTGGTTTCACACCCCTCCTTACCATGGAGGACCACACAACAAGGTGGCTCAGCCGTTCATCAGCACCTGGGTTGCTGAGTTTGACACCCCATCTGTTATTTTCTCTGAACACAGTGCCAAATTCATATCAGACCTCTGGGCTGTGATGGGCCGGAACCAAGGCATTAGGCTACATCACACCACAGCGTATCACCCGTAGTTCAATGGCCCATGCAAGTGGTTTCACGGCTCCTTAAAGGCTGCTCTGAGGGCCTCCCTGATGGATGAGTGTTGCCATGATCATCTCCCATGGGTCCCGCTGGGGCGCAGTGCATCTCCAAATGAGGACCTGCAGTCATCTGCAGCTGAGTTGGTATACAGGCAGTCGTTATGTGCCAAGTGATTTTATTACTTTTTATTCCGTGTCAGTCTCTGAACAGCATTTCACCCTCCTCAGTAGATTGAATTCCTTTGCACCTATTCCTACCTCCCATCGTGGCATACAGCATTGTTTGTTTTCGTCTGTTATTCATGCCACCATCCCCTTAGCCCCCCCTTATGATGGCCCGTTCCACGTTTGGAATGGAGAGAAAAGACATTTATCATAGATAACAGGGGTAATCCTGAATGTATTTTGGTCGGTTACCTTAATCCGACTCAGAAAGATCTGGAGTATTCCGCAACCATGTCCCCGCATCAGGACACAAACATGAGTGTGTCAACAAACCTCTGGATGAGCCAGAGACACCTGCTGTTCCTTCACCCATGGAACATAGGACCCAAGCTCCGGACAGGCCCACAATACCGATTTTAATGAATTCTAAGGGTGGGGGTGTCTGTGTAGGGTAATATAATTGGTAGAAACGTACATAATTCTCAACCACCGACATTGAGTTAGGGTTCACTTTAAGAGGCGGATCTGACATGATAATGCAATTAGGTGACGTTCTTTTTACCATATTTTGTGTTCAGTGTTTGGAGTACAATAAATGAGTTTTAATGGTTTTTCTGAAACATAAAACACATTATGCCTTTTTATTTATGAAAACCAACACTACTTCCTCTCTTATCAAAAAGGCAACATTCCCTCCTTACTAATCTGTCCTTTGTCACACCTGTAACATCTGTTTCCTGGGGTACAGAGCTGCCAGTTCTGTCCTTCTCTAGCTATGCTTCTGTTAAGGATTTAACATCTCAGTCCTCAGAGTCAATCCACACTAAGTTGGTTCACCTTGTCTGGTAAGCCGTGTGCATTGAAATTAATGCTTTTTATCTGAGTATTCTCTTTACTGTGCTCCTGGCTATCTTGATTTGATTATTAAACTTGTTCTCATTGGCTACTGCTTATCCCATGACTTGCTCCTGCTTAGAGTCCCACCCTCCTGCCGATCTAGTTTAAATCCTCCCGTGTAGCACTCTCTGCAAAGATATTGGTCCCTCTCTGGTTCAAGTGTAAGTTGATCCTCTTGTACAGATCATGAGTGATCCCCGAAGAGATCCCAATGATCCAAGAATCTGAATCCCTGCCCCGTGCACCAGCTCCTCAGCAGCATATTCATCTTCTCTCTCCTTCTCTCTATTTCAGGCATTGCTAGCACATGGCACCCAGAGTACTCCAGAGATCAATACCCTCAAGGCTCTGCTTCTTAAATTACCTAACTGCCCAAAACTTCCTCGGGGGGAGCCACAGTGACACTGCTCTGGCAGTGCTGTGACTCAGAAGAGCATAGAAGTCAGGAGGATTGCAGTGTTGATAGGAGATTCCATAGTCAGAGGAACAGAGACAAGATTCTGTGGGCACAATAGAGACATCCGGATGGTTTGTTGCCTCCCTGGTGCAAAGGGCAGAGTTGCCTCAGATGGGGTCCGTGGCATTTTCTAGGGTGAGGGCGAGCAGCCAGAAGTCTTGGTGTATATTGGCACCAATGACATAGATAGAGAAAGTGAGGAGGTCCTGAAGAGAGACTTTAGGGAGTTAGGTTGAAAGCTGAAAAACCGAACCTCAATAGGATGATTTGGCATGGGAATGCATGACTGAGGATCTGGGGCAGGGGGCAGGGGGCAGGGGTTCAGATTTATGGATCATTGAGAACTCTTCAGGGAAAGGTATGACCTGTACAAAAGGGACGGGTTACACTTGAACCTGAAGGGAACCAATATCCTTGCAGGCAGGTTGAGTAGAGTTGATTGGGAGGGTTTAAATTTGGCATGGGTATGGGAACCGGAATGATAGGGCTGAGGAAGAGGTAGTTGGGTTACAAACAGACATAATGTGTAGTGAGACTGCTAACAATAGGCTGATGATAGGGTAAATTTACAGTAAACAGGATGAGTTGCAATGTAAAAGGTAGACAACATTGAGAAGGGTGAATACAGGACTGAAGGTGTTATATTTGAATGCGCGCGGTATACAGAATAATGTAGATGAACTTGCAGCACAGTTAAAGATCAGCATGGATGACAGTGCATCATGGCTGAAAGAAGCTTATAGCTGGGTGCTTAATATCCATTGCTGTTGATAAAAAATGAAATCAAATCATTAGAAGGAGGTGACACAGCATCAGAATGTGTTAAATCATTGTGGATAGAGCTAAGGAACTGTAAGGGTAAAAAGACACTGATGGGTGTTGTATACAGTCCTCCAAACCGTAGTAGGGATGTGGTCTACAAATTACAGCAAGAGATTGAAAATGCATGCCAAAAGGGCAATTGTGCAATAGTCATGGGGGATTTGAATATGCAGGTGGATTGGGAAAAATTATCCCAAAAGCAGGAATTTCAAGAATGCCAATGAGTTTGCTTTTTAGAACAGCTTGTTCTTGAGCCCACTAGGGGATCAGCTACTCTGGATTGGATGCTGTTCAATGATTAGAGAGCCTAAGGTAAAAAGAAACATAATATGATCAAATTCACACTGATATTTGAGAAGGAGTAGCTAAAGTCAGATTTATCAGTATTACAGTGGAGTAAAGGGAACTACAGAGGCATGAGAGAGGAGTTGGCCAGAATTGATTGGAAAAGAACACTGACAGGGATGTCAGCAGAGCAGCAATGGCTGGAATTTCTGCGAGCAATTCGGTAGGCACAGGAAGGAGGAATATGTATTCTAAAGGCAAGATGAAACAACCGTAGTTAACAAGAGAAGTCAAAGCCAAAATAAAAGCCAAAGAGAGGGAATATAATAGAGCAAAAACTAGTGGGAAGTTATAGGATTTGAAAAGCCAACAGAAGGCAACTAAAACAGTCATTAAGAAGGAAAAGATGGAATACAAAAGTCAGCCAGCCAATAATATTAAAGGGGATACCAAAAGTTTCTTCAGATGCATAAAGTGTAAAAGAGAGGTGAGAGTGGATATCAGCCCAGTGGAAAATGATGCTGGAGAGGTAATAATGGGGGACAAGGAAGTGGCAGGCAAACTGAATAAGTATTTTGCATCAGTCTTCACTGTGGAAGGCACTAGCACTATAGTAATAGTTCCAGATGGTCAGGAGTCAGAAATATGTGAAGTTACCATAACTAGGGAGAAAGTTCTTGGGAAACTGAAAGGTGTGAAGGCAGTTAAATCACCCGAACCTGATGGTGTGCATCACAGGATTCTGAAAGAAGAGGCTGAAGAGATTGTGGAGACATTAGCAATGATCAGAAGAGAGTATCTGTTTCCTTGGGTAGAAGTGTCTAACACCAGAGCGTATGCATTGAAGGTGAGAAGGGGTAGGTTTAAGGGGGATGTGAAGGTTAAGTTTTTTATTCAGAGAGTGGCAGATGTCTGGAATGTGCTGCATGGTTTGGTTGTAGAGGCAAACACTTAAGAGGCATTTAGATACGCACATGCATATAAGGAAGATGGAGGGATTTGGACATTGTGTAGGTAGGAGGGACTGGTATCTGGGTATTTTTGATTTGCTTTTTAGCTGGGTTGGCACATTATGGGCCAAATGGCCTATTACTGTGCTGCAACACACATCAAAGTTGCTGGTGAACGCAGCAGGCCAGGCAGCATCTCTAGGAAGAGGAACAGTCCACGTTTCGGGCCGAGACCCTTCGTCAGGATCTGTTGCTTGAATTTCCAGCATCTGCAGAATTCCTGTTGTTTTTATTACTGTGCTGAACTGTTCTGTGCTCTGTGTAGCATTTTGAAAGGAAAACACAAACCCGCTGCTGGTCCTAGATTAATTAATCACAGATTCCGGAATGGTTCCGGGAAGACCAAAAAAATTATAAATTCTCTCCACTCTTCAAGAAGGGAGAGAGACAGAAAAAAGGAAATTATAGGCAAGTTAGTCAGAACTCAGTGATTGAGAAGATGATGGAATCCATTGTGGAGGACGTTGTTACGGGGCACTTGGAGACACATGATAAAATAGTCCATAGTTGGCATGGTTTACTCAAGGGGAAAATCTTGCCTGACAAATCTGTTGACATTTTTGAAGAAATAACATGCAGGATAGACAAAGGTGTATGCTTGATATTGTGTACTTGGATTTTCAGAAGACCTTTGACAAGGTGCCACACATGAGGCTGCTTAACAAGCTATGCACCCATGGTATTAAAGGAAAGATACTAGCTTGGGAAAAGCATTGGCAGTTTGTCAAGAGGCAAAGTGTGGGATTAAAGGGAGTCTCTTCTGTTTTGCTGTCAATGATTAGTGGTGTTTCACAGGGGCCTCTTTGGACAGCTTATTTTTACATTATACCACAATAACTTAGATGATGGAATTGTTGCAATGTTTGTGGATGATATGAAGATAGGTGGATTTTGTGGAAGTAGAGAGGCTACAGAAGGACTTAGATGGATTGGGAGAATGAGCAAAGAAATGGCAGATGGGAAGTGTATGGTCATGCACTTTGGACTTCAGTAGAAGTGAAAGGGTTGACTATTTTCTAAATGCAGAGAAAATACAGAATTCTGAGGCACAAAGGGACTTGGGTGACCTTATGAAGGTTTCCCTAAAGGTTAGTTTGCAGGTTGAGTCTGTGGTGAGGAAGGCAAATGCAATGTTGGCATTAATTTCAAGAGGACTAGAAAATAATAGCAAAGATGTAATGTTGAGACTTTATAAAGCACTGGTGAGGCATCAGTTGAAGTATTGTGAGCAGATTTGGGCCCCTTGTCTTAGAAAGGATGACCTGAAACTGGAGAGGGTTCAAAGGAGGTTCACAAAAATGATTCTAGGATTGAATGGCTTGTCATATGAAGAGCATTTATTGTCTCTGGGCCTGCATTCATTGGAATTCAGAAGAACGAGGGGGTGACCTCATTGAAACCCATCAAATGATGAAAAGTGGATATGGAGAGAATGTTTCATATGGCGGGAGAGTCTGTGACCAGAGGACACAGCCTCAGAATGGAGGTCCTTTTCGAACAGAGATGAAAAGGAATTACTTTCGCCAGAGAGTGGTGAATCTGTACAATCCTTAGCCACAGGCAGCTGCAGAGGCCAAGTGTTTACAAATATTTAATGCAGTGGTTGATAGATTCTTGATTGTTCAGGACATGAAGGGATACGGGGAGAATGCAGAGACTGGGGCTGAGAAGAAAAATGAATACATAATGAAACTACAGAGCAGAGTCAATGAACCAAAATAGCCTAATTCAGCTCTTATATCTTATGGTCTTCTATTTTTGAGTTATTCAGTGCTATCTTTGATCACTCCTGTTAGTGGAAGACAGTCTGTTTATTGAAAATGGACATTGGGATTTGGTGGTCAGTAACAAGGGTTAACTCTCTCCCATACAAGTACTGGTTGAAATTTTTTTATACCCCAAACCAGACTGAAGGCCTCTTTGTCAATCTGTGCATAATTCTTCTCTACAGCAGTAAGGGAACATGATGCAACAACCAACAAGCCACATTGGGTTTGGCTGTGAAGAAAAACAGGAGGACCAGCATTATGGGGACGTGAATGGCTGAAACAACTATAACTTAGTTGGAGATCCATCCACAATCGCTGCAATGAAGCCAACTGAAAGAGAATTCAGAAAAGTACTGGATGATGCCTCAACTATTGCCATGCCATACACCATGAACTGTTGCCCAACAGAGGGGAAACAGGTGTTGGTGGCAACCCCTGTGCCTCTGGTTGGAAAGCATCTTGGACCAAGGAAAGACCATGCTGCTCAGAGGAATCATGAAAGTGATAAAAGCAGTGGTCCAATTACAACAGTTTTTGTAAGCAACATATCTGAGAAAGACACTAATGTATTAATCATGCAGATACTTGTGAAACATGGCTATGGTTTAAGCTGGAAGAGAGTTCAAGGGGCTTAACAAAAGTTGCAAGCATTTGACTTTTGAGTACAACGAATTAGAATCTACTCTGTGTACATTGAGGTTATTGCATGAACAAAGTGGGAGACAAAATTCAGCTTGTAAAAGTGCCACAGTCTGTGGCAGAGTGTGCCACAGATTCACTATGCCCTGGCTAAAAAAATCCTCCTTACCCCTGTTCTAAAAGTTCACTCCTCAATTTTGAGGTTGTGATCTCTAGTTCTGGACGCTCCCACCATAGGAAACACACTCTCCACATCCACCCTGTCTAGTCCTTTCAACATTGGGTAGGTGCCAATGAGATCCCCCCACATTCTTCTAAATTCCAGTGAATACAGGCCCAAAGCTGCCAAGCGCTCCTGATATGTTAACCCCTTCATTCCTGGAATCATTTTTGTGAACCTCCTCTGGACTCTCTCCAAAGACAAAACATCCTTTCTGAGGTATGGGGCCCAAAACTGTTGATGATACTCCGTGTGGCCTAACTAGTGTCTTATAAATGCTCAGCATTATCTCCTTGAAATAAATGCCAACATTGCATTTCTTCACTGCAGACAAAACTTGTAAATTAACCTCTAGGAGTCTTGTATGAGGACTCCTGAGTCCCTTTGCACCTCTAATGTTTGAACCTCCTTCCCATTTAGATAATAGTCCTCACTATTGTTCCTTTACACAAAATGCATCATCATACATTTTCCAGTATTCAACTGCCTTCTTTGCCCATTGTTCTAATTTGTCTAAGTCCTGCTGCAATCGCTTTGTTTCCTCGGCACTACCCCTCCACCTGTCTTCATATCATCCGCAAACTTTGCCACAAAGCCATCAATTCCATTATCCAAATCAATGACAAACAATGAAAAAAGTACTTGTTGCAATACTGACATCGCTAGTCACAGGCAGCAAAGCAGAAAAGGACCCCTTTTTTTGCTACATCCTGCCTATCAGGTATTCCGCTATCCATGTCAGTATCTTTCCTGTAATGCCATAGGATTTTATCTGGTTAAGTAGCCTCATGCGTGGCACCTTATCAAATGCCTTCTGAAAATCTAAGTAAGTGACATCCACTGCCTCTCCTTTGTTCACCCTGCTTTTTATTTCCTCAGTTCCTCTAATACATTTGTCAGGCAAGATTTCCCTTTGCAGAAACCATGCTGACTTTGACTTATTTTATTTTATCATTCATCTCCAAGTACCCCGAAACCTCATCCTTAATAAAAGATACTTTCCCAGTCACTGAAGTTAAGCTAGCTGGCCTATAATTTCCTTTCTTTTGCCTTCCTCCCTTCTTAAAGAGCGGAGTGGCATTTGCAATGTTCCAGTCCTCCGAGACCATGCCAGAATCAAGTGATTCTTGAAAGATTCAGCGTGAATTTGATCATGACCAACGCGCATCTGTTATCTCTTCAGCAACTTCTCTCAGGATTCTGGGATGTAGTCCATCTGATCAAGGTGACTCATTCACCTTAAGATCTTTGAGTTTGCCTAGCACTTTTTCCTTTGTAATAGCATTCCTGCTCCCTGAAACTCATGGAGATCTGGCACACTGATAGACCCTTCCACAGTAAAGACTGAAGCAAAATACTCATTAAGTTCATCTGCCATTTCTTTGTTCCCCCATTACTATTTCACCAGCATCATTTTCCAATGGTCCAATATCAACTCTCACCCTCCTTTTACTCTTCATAACTACAAAAACTTCCCAATCATCCAACTTCCCACTCACTTTTGCTACCTTACATGCCCTTTCCTTGGCTTTTATGCAGTCCTTAACTTCCCTTGTCAGTTATGATTGCCTAGCCCTGCCATTTGAGAACTTTTCTGTGGGACATATCTATCCTGCGCCTTGTAAAGTATTCCCAGAAACTTCAGCCATCTCTGCTCTGCCATCATCCCTGCCAGTATCCTACTCCAATTGACCTGGGCAAGCTCCTCTTTCATGCCTCTGTAATTCCCTTTATTCCACTGTGATACTGATACATGTGAACTGTGCTTCTCTCTTTCAAATTGTAGTATGAATTCAATCATATTATGATCATTGCCTCCTAAGAGTTCCTTTACTTTAAGCTCCCTAATAAGATCTCGGTCATTACACAACACCCAAGTAGGATCAAGTACAAGCTGCTCTAAAAAGCCATCCCATAGGCATTCAACGAATTCCCTCTCTTGCAATCTGACACCAGACTTATTTTCCCAATTACCTTGAGTATTGAAGTCCCCCATTACAATAGTGTCATCACTACTATTACATGCCTTTCACAGCTCCCTTTGCCATCTCCACAGTACATCTTGGCTACTATTTGGAGGCCAATATATAATTCCAATAATGGCCTTTCCCAGAGTAGGCACAAGCACAAACTGCTCTAAAGAGCTGCCCCACAGGCATTCAACAAACTCCCTCTCAAATGCCAACCTGATTTTCCCAATCCCCTTGCATATTGAAGTCCACATTACAATTGTGACATTACCCTTATTACATGCCTTTTCCAGCTCCCTTTGTAATCTCAACCTCACATCTTGGCAACTATTTGGAGGCCTATATATGATTCCCATAATGGTTTTTTTCACACTTGCCATTTCTTAACTCTACCCACGAAGGTTCAACATTTTCTGACCCTATGTCACCTTTTTCTAAAGATGTATTTCCGTCTCTTACCAACAGAGCCAAATCACCAGCTATGCCTTCCCGCCTGTCCTTTTGATACAGAGTATATCTGATGTTAAGCTGCCTTCTTTTAGCAGTGGCTCAGTAATGCCCACAACGTCAAACCAACCAATCTCTAATTGCGCCACAAGTTTATCCACCTTATTTCTAATGCTACACACATTTAAATACAACATCTTCAGTCCTGCATTCTTCGCTCTTTTGAATTTTGCCTTTGTGATATAATTTAATTCTTTGTTTTGTACAGGTTACATCTGCCTCAGAAGAAGTCCCAATTATCCAGAAACCTGAATCCTTGCCCCCGCTCCAATTTTTTAGCCATGCATTTATCTGCCACCTCATTCTGTTCCTATCTCCACTGCTGCATGGCACAGACAGCAATCATGAGATTACTACCTTGAGGTCCTGCTTCTCAGCTTCCTTCTTAACTCCTTGTATTCTGTTTACAGGTCCTCCTCCCTCTTTCTACTGTTACGTACCCCGTAACTGGGTTCCCAAACCAGCAGAAATGGATCACTCAGTTGGAGTCTGGATTACTAGAACCAAGGAAGTTTTATTAAAGAAACAAGCAACACAGTACTCTAATCAAAAGGATAATAAATGCAACAGTTCAGCAATGATAAACACACATGTACACAGAATTAAGATAACAGGATCAATCAAGCTCTATCGTTGTCTAGGGGTAAATGACCAGTTTCAAAGTGACGCAAAGTTCAGTTCAATTTAGTTCAGTTCAGTTCGCAGTAATCGCTGCCGTGGCGATGGACAGTGGGGGGAAGGAGAGAGAGAGCAAAACGAATGAATATTCAACACAGCTTCCACACAGACCTTCGCAGTCAGCTTTCGGGCGAGTCCTTTGTGATGTCATCTGAGGTCACCGACCGTGACCCCCTCCGTTTCCCGATACGATCGTTTCTCTGCGGTGAACCTGGCACCCAGGCAAGGGTGGACACACACCAGGTTCCCGCCGATTGTGCCTTTCCACCCTGAGCATCTATGGCTTGATCCCGCGATCAGCCGTCCAAAAACTTCCCACCGACTTGTGAGAGACGCACCGCTTCCAGGGTCTCGTTACCTCCGGGTGTCGTGTGTGTGTTGCCTTAGCGAACCTGTCCCTTTTTATCCCCCTGCTGGGGTATCACCTGTCCATCACTTCAAACAGTTCAGGGTTCAAAGGGGGAGCCGATCTTGACAGCTCTCCTTCCGTTACTCTCTCCCGTCCCTTCATTAACATCTCCAAATGCTGCCCCATTGTTTTCCTTATCTCTCTCTCTCCTGAAGACAGGTGGCAGACCAACTACTGATCCCACTGGTGCCAGCACAGGACAGCTAACATCTTAATTTATGTGTATTCTCATCACACTACTTATATCGTTGGTACTAATGTGTACCATGACTTCTGGCTGCTCACACTCCCTTTTCAGGATATTGTGGACGTGTTCAGAAATATCATTGACCTTGGCACCTGGGAGGTAAACTATCATCCATGTGTCTTTTTTCCTTCCACAGAATCACCTATCTGGGAGGTAAACTATCATCCATGTGTCTTTTTTCCTTCCGCAGAATCACCTATCTGTCCCCGGAAATGTAGAGTCCCCTATTACTGCTGCCATCTCTTCTGTTCCCTACCCTTCTGAGCAACAAGGCCAGACTCAGTGCTTTCTCCCCAAATCACTTCATGTCCTAACCAACAAAGAAACTATCAGCCTCTGCCTTAAACATACATAAAGACTTGGCCTCCACAGCTGACTGTGGCAAAGAATACCACAGACTCACCACTCTCTAGCTCAAGAAATTCTTTCTCATCTGTGTTCTAAAATGATGCCCCTCTATTCTGAGACTGTGTCTTCTGGTCTTAGACACTTGCACCAGAGGAAACATCCTCTCCACAGCCACTCCATCAAGGCCCTTCACCATTAGATAGGTTTCAATAAGGTCACCTCTCATTCTTCTGAATTCCAGTGAATATAGGCCCAGTGCCATTAAACACTCTTCATATGACAAGCCGTGAACCTCCTTTGAACCCTCTCCAGTTTCAGCATATCCTTTCTAAGATGATAGGACAATATTGCAGCCTGCAGACAGAGTACCAGTGCATTAGGGATAGAGAATTAAAAAGGGTAGGAAGTACACCACTCAAAATATTATATCTCAATGCACAGAGTATAAGAAATAAGGTGGGTGATCTTGTTGCTCAATTACAGATGGTCTGGTATGATGCTGTGGCCATCACTGAATTCTGGCTGAACAATGGTTGTAGTTCGGAACTGCATGTCCAAGGTTACACATTGTATTGGAAGGTAGGCAGAGGGGTTGGTGTGGCTCTGCTGGTTAAGAATGGCATTAAATCAGTAGAAAGATGTGACATAGAAGATGTTGAATCCTTGTTGGTTGAGTTAAGAAACTGCAAGGGTAAAAGGACCCTGATGGCAGTTATATACAGGCCTCCCAACAGTAGCTGGGATGTGGACCTCAGATTATAATGGGAAATAGAAAAGGCACGTCCAAACAGCGATGTTAGGATAGTCATAGAAACATAGAAACATAGAAAATAGGTGCAGGAGTAGGCCATTCGGCCCTTCGAGCCTGCACCGCCATTTATTATGATCATGGCTGATCATCCAACTCAGAACCCAGCCTTCCCTCCATACCCCCTGACCCCTGTAGCCACAAGGGCCATATCTAACTTCCTTTTAAACATAGCTAATGAACTGGCCTCAACAGTTTGCTGTGGCAGAGAATTCCACAGATTCACCACTCTCTGTGTGAAGAAGTTTTTCCTAATCTCGGTCCTAAAAGGCTTCCCCTCTATCCTCAAACTGTGACCCCTCGTTCTGGACCTCCCCAACATCGGGAACAATCTTCCCGCATCTAGCCTGTCCAATCCCTTTAGGATCTTATACGTTTCAATCAGATCCCCCCTCAATCTTCTAAATTCCAACGAGTACAAGCCCAGTTCATCCAGTCTTTCTTCATATGAAAGACCTGCCATCCCAGGAATCAATCTGGTGAACCTTCTTTGTACTCCCTCTATGGCAAAGATGTCTTTCCTCAGATTAGGGGACCAAAGCTGTACACAATACTCCAGGTGTGGTCTCACCAAGGCCTTGTACAACTGCAGTAGTACCTCCCTGCTCCTGTACTCGAATCCTCTCGCTATAAATGCCAGCATACCGTTCGCCTTTTTCACCGCCTGCTGTACCTGCATGCCCACTTTCAATGACTGGTGAAAAATGACACCCAGGTCTCGTTGCACCTCCCCTTTTCCTAATCGGCCACCATTCAGATAATAATCTGTTTTCCTATTTTTGCCACCAAAGTGGATAACTTCACATTTATCCACATTAAATTGCATCTGCCATGAGTTTGCCCACTCACCCAACCTATCCAAGTCACCCTGCATCCTCTTAGCATCCTCCTCACTGCTAACACTGCCACCCAGCTTCGTGTCATCCGCAAACTTGGAGATGCTGCATTTAATTCCCTCATCCAAGTCATTAATATATATTGTAAACAACTGGGGTCCCAGCACTGAGCCTTGCGGTACCCCACTAGTCACCGCCTGCCATTCTGAAAAGGTCCCGTTTATTCCCACTCTTTGCTTCCTGTCTGCTAACCAATTCTCCACCCACACCAATACCTTACCCCCAATACCGTGTGCTTTAAGTTTGCACACTAATCTCCTGTGTGGGACCTTGTCAAAAGCCTTTTGAAAATCCAAATATACCACATCCACTGGTTCTCCCCTATCCACTCTACTAGTTACATCCTCAAAAAATTCTATGAGATTCGTCAGACATGATTTTCCTTTCACAAATCCATGCTGACTTTGTCCGATCATTTCACCGCTTTCCAAATGTGTCATGGGAGATTCCAACATGCAGGTTGGTTGGGAAAATCAGGTTAGCAATGGATCTCAAGAGAATGAGTTTGTTAAATGCCTATGAGATGGTTTTTTAGAGCAGTTTGTCATTGAGCCGATTAGAGGATCAGCTATACTGGATTGGATATTATGTAATGAACCTGAGGTGATTAGGGAGCTTAAGGTAAAGGAACCTTTAGGAACCAGTGATCACAATACAATCGAGTTCAACTTTAAATTTGATTGGGAGAAAGTAGTCTGATGTAGCAGTATTTCAGTGGAGTAAAGGAAGTTACAGTGGTATGAGAGAGGAGTTCGCCAAAGTAAATTAGAAGGAGATGCTGGCAGGGATGACAGCAGAGCAGCAATGCTTGGGTTTCTGTGAAAAATAAGGAAGGTGCAGGATAGATGTATTCCAAAAATGAAGAAATACTTAAATGGCAAAATAATACAACAGTGGCTGACAAGGGAGGTCAAAGCTAACATAAAAACAAAAGAGGGGGCACATAACAAAGTAAAAATTGGCAGGAAGATAGAGGATTGGGAAGCTTTTAAAGACCTACATAAAGCAACTAAAATATCTTTAGGAGGGAAAAGATGAAATATGAAAGCAAGCTAGCAAACAATATCAAAGTGGATAGTAAAGGTTTTTTCAAGTATGTTAAACATAAGGGAGAGATGAGAGTGGATATAGGTCTGCTAGAAAATGAAGCCGGGGAAATAATAACAGGGAGCAAGGAGACAGGAGATGAACTGAATGAGTATTTTGCATCAGTACTCACTGTGGAAGAGAGTAGCAGTGTGCCAAGTGTTGAAGGGTGTGAGGGAAGAGAAGTGAGTGCAGTTATTATTACAAGGGGGAAGGTGCTTAAAAAGCTGAAAAACCTAAAGGTACATACATAAATCACCCAGACCAGATGAACTGCATCCTAGGGTTCTGAAAGAGGTAGCAGTAGAAATTGTGGACACATTAGAAATGATCTTCCAAACATTATTGGACTCTGGCATCGTGCCAGAGGACTGGAAAACTGTAAATGTCATTCCACTCTTTAAGAAAAGAGGGAGGCAGCAGAAATGAAATTAAAGGCCAGTTAGGCTGACCTTGGTGGTTGGGAAGATGTTAGAGTCAATTGTTAAGGATGAGTTATGGAGTACCTGATATCACAGTATAAGATAGGACAAAGTCAGCATAATTTCCTTCAGGGAAAATCTTGCCTGACGAACCTGTTGGAATTCTTTGAGGAGAATACAAGTAGGATAGGTAAAGGGGATGCAGTGAATGTTGTATATTTGGACTTACAGAAGGTTACCACAGGCAGCTGCAGAGGCCAGGTCATTGGGTGTATTTAAAACAGAGATTGATAGGTTCTTGAGTAGACATGGCATCAAAGTTTACGGGGAGAAGGCCAGGGACTGGGGCTAAGGAGTGGATATATTGATCAGCCATGATTGAAAGGTGGAGCAGACTCGATAGGCCAAATGTCCTAAATCTGCTCTTAGGTATAATGGTCTCATAAGGAGCCCAAAACTGCTCACAATACTCCAAGTGAGGCCTCACCAGTGTTTTATAAAGTCTCAACATTACAAACTTGCTTTTATATTCTAGTCCTCTTGAAATGAATCCTAACATAGCATTTGCCTTCCTTACCACAGACTGAACCTGCAAATTAACCTTTAAGGAATCCTGCACAAGGATTCCCAAGTCCATTTGCACCTCAGTTTTTTGTATTTTCTCTCCATTTATATAATAGTCAACCAGTTCATTCCTTCCAACAAAGTGCATGACTGAACACTTCCTGACACTGTATTCCATCTACCATTTCTTTACCTATTCTCCTAATCTATCGACATCCTCTGTAGCCTCTCAACTTCTTCAAAACCATATGCTCCTCCACCTATCTTGATATCGTCTGCAAACTTTGCAACAAAGCCATCAATTTCATCAACTAATATTGGAAATATATCTGTAACCCTGAATTCTTTATGAACTTGTAACTTTTATAAAAATGTAATGTAATTAAATCCTATGGTGCTTTGCTGGTTTGGGTGAGAAAACTTACAAGTGTGTTTAGATTATGAAGACACGTAGTCCTCTTTTATTGTCATTTAGTAATGCATGCATTAAGAGATGATACATTATTTCTGCCAGTGTGATATCACAAAACACAGGGCAAACCAAGACTAAAAAAACTGACAAAACCACATAATTATAACATATAGTTACAACAGTGCACAATACCATAACTTGATGAAGAAGACCGTGAGCACAGTAAAGTTCAAAGTTTCTCAAATGTCCCACATCTCACGCAGACGGGAGAAGGAAGAACTCTCCCTGCCATGCCGACCACAATCCGACTCTGAGTCATCTGAAAACTTCGAGCTCTGATCAGCTCTCCGACACCGAGTACTGAGCGCCATCTCTGTCCTAGCGATTCGACCTCTTTCTCAGTCGCCAAAAGCAGGCAAGGCTGGGGATTTTGAGGCCTACCCTCCGAAAGATTCCCGACCGCGCAGTAACGACAGCAGCGAACGGGCGTTTCAGAAATTTCTCCAGATGTTCCTCTGTGCTTTCACGTCCATTCTCCATCAATGTTTATGTTGTATCAAAACGAACTATTTTCTTGGATAATGTAGCACAATCTCTATGAGTCTGAAGGTGGTGAAACCTTGAATTCTAATCCTGTGAAGAAACAGAAACTACAGAAGGTGCATCAATACAATGTAACATACCTGGAGTGTGGTTTTATTTCATTTCTGTCAGATCAGCAATGCCCCATGTGTCTTATTTGTAATACAGTACTGTCTAACAAAGCAACAAAACCATCAAGATTGCAGGAATACTTCTACAAAAGGCATGCTGAGAAGGCTATTTATGGTATTACTCAGTTCCAGAAGATGAAAGAAGCATTCGAAAAGCATTGCACACTCGAGTCATTTTCCAAGAAAGCTAAAAATGACATTGATAGTGTCTCATTGCTTCTTATAACTTTTCCAAAATTATAGCAAAGTGTGGAAAATCTCATACAATATTTGATGACTCTGGGTCTGTACTCGCTGGTATTTAGAAGGATGAGGGGGGATCTCATTGAAACCTGTCGAATGTTGAAATGCATAGGCAGAGTAAATTTGGAAATGATGTTTCCCATGGCGGGGGAGTCTAGAACAAGAGAGCACTGCCTCAGGAAGAGGGGCATCCCATTTAAAACATAGCTGTGGAAAAGTTCTTTAGCCAGCGGGTGGTGAATTTGTGGAATTTGTTACCACAGGCAGCTGTGGAGGTCAGGTGTATTTAAGACAGAGATTGATAGTTTCTTGATCACCCAAATGCCCGAATTTTGCTCCTATGTCTCATGGTCTTATAGACATGTTCTTACACTATGGGGGCACCAGAAAGTATATTGTGCCCGAGTGGCAGTGGCAAGTATGAAGGTGTTTTAGGGGGGTGTTGGCAAGTACCAAAGTGCTTTAGGGGGATGTTGGGCTAGAAAAGATTGGGAAACTGCATTAGAAGTTTGAGGAGACTTGGTGATTTCTACAGATGTACCATGGAGAGCATTCTAACTGGTTGTATCACTGTTTGGTACGTAGTAACCTTTGCACAGGATCAGAAAAAGCTGCAGGAATTTGTAAACTCAGTCACCTCCAGCATGGGCACTAGCCTCTCCAGCATCGAGAACATCCTCAAAAGGCAATTCCTCAAAAAGGCGATATTCATCATAAAGGACCCTCATCACCCAGGACATGCCCCCTTCTCATTGCTAGCATCAAGAAGCAGGTTGAGGAGCCCAAAGATACACACTCAACCTTTCAGGAGCATCTTCTTCCCCTCTACCATCAGATTTCTGAATGGACAATGAACCCATTTACACTACTTCACTATTTTCTCCTTTTTTTGGGCTCTTTTTGCACTACATATTTAATTTATTTTATATATATTTTTTCTTATTGTAATTTATAGTATTTTCATTATTATCTATTGCTCTGTACTGCTACTACAAACAACAAATTTCATGATGTATGCCAGTGATATTAAACCTGATTCTGACTCTAAGGTGCAACGACCTAGGTCTTGAAAGTTAAAGATAAGTTTGAATGGAATGTGACTGTGTTCAATGCCAAGTGAAGTCGCTGAACAGCAGCCTGGCATATGAGGTGCTGTTGTCCATGGCTGTGTGAGGTTTTCTGTGAAAACCATAAACTAGTCCTCAGCTTCTGCTCGCCGAAGCCTCTCGAGCCAAAGCCTCAAAGCTCCACTCCTACCCTGAGCCACTCACACACTGGCCACTCCTCTTCAGTTACCCCTCCTTTTATTTGTCCCTGCCAATTATCTCAAGTACTCACTCTCTCTAATCAACTAATCAACACTCTATTTAACCCTTCAGTTGCCCTCCGCGCACCTTTTAAAGCACACTCACCTCAGCTCCTCAGCTGTTTCCCAGTACTCAGTGCTCTCCCGAGCCCCTCACTCCTCCTCCTGCTGCTACGGTCCCACGATCACAGTGTTCTTAGTAATAAAGTTTAACTGATTATATGAATGGATGTATACAACTATGAAAGGCTAATGATCTACTAAGCAATTTGTTCTCCATTCTCAACTAGTAAGCAACATATATACTCAGTGGCCATTTGATTAAGTATACTTGTACACCTGCTCATTAATGCAAATATCTAATCAGCCAATCTAGTGGCAGCAATTCAATGCAAAAAGGCATGCAGACAGTCAAGAGCAGGGGTCCCCAACCTTTATTGCACTGCGGACCGGTTTAATATTGACAATATTCTTGTGGGCCCGCAGTCAAATATGTTGTGTTTACCCAGAAAAAGACTACAATGACCATGAAGCCTTGCGCGGGCATCAGTGCGCATGCACGTCGTGACCTGCCGATTTTTCTCCTGCAAATCCTTTTTGGCGATTCTGTACGGTGGGGGGGTGGGGGGGCGTGTTAATCACGACCTAAGTGTTATCACCACTTAGGTGATAAGTGGCTAATACACTCAATTTCGTTTCTAAAAGGGTTTATCTAACTAATTTAATATTAAACACAGCGTATATTTTCCTCGCATGAATATAGTGATAAGTTAATTATCAGGGGAGCTTGAAGTAAGTGTTGAACGAACTTCCAGTAGAAGTAGCAGAAGCAGGTTCGATATTATCATTTAAAGTAAAATTGGATAGGTATATGGACAGGAAAGGAATGGAGGGTTATGGGCTGAGTGCAGGTCGGTGGGACTAGGTGAGAGTAGCATTCGGCATGGACTAGAAGGGCCGAGATGGCCTGTTTCCGTGTTGTAATTGTTATATGGTTATATAAGTAAGTCAATAACATCATAACATTTTAAGTAACGTTTGGATATTAAACACACAGCACATATTTTCCCCCTATGAACATATAAAATCATTGCAACACACCAATATCGCTGAATCAGTGGGAGCCCTGGGCTTGTTTCCCTGCAACAAGCGGTCCTATCGAGGGGTGATGGGAGACAGTGATACTCGAAGGGAGTTCCTTATGTCCAGTCTATTCCGTAATTTAGTTTTCGTTGCATTCATTGCAGAGATATGTTGGAAATGGAAGCAACGTTTTCAGTGCTTTCGTGGATATCTCAGGATATTTAGCCTTGACTTTGATCCAGAATGCCAGCAGAGATGTTATGTCAAACATACTTTTCAGCCCGCCGTCATTTGCAAGCTCAAAGATGACACAGATGATACGCGGGTAATGACCCTGCGTGTGTTCAAGATCAACACTGGGCGTGACAGGGAATGAGGAAAGGTGCAGCTGACTCGTATCATCAAATCATATTGTTTCCTCGCGGCCCGGTGGTTGGGGTCCACTGGTCAAGAGGCTCATTTCTTGTTCAGACTAAACATCAGAATGAAGAAGAAGGGGTGGCACAGCTGTGCAGTGGTTAGCACAATGCTATTACAATGCCTACAACCTGGTTCAATTCCCACCACCATCTGTAAGGAGTTTGTGACCACACGGGTTTCCTCTGGGTGCTCCTGTTTCCTCCCACATTCCAAAGACGTACTGGTTACTAGGATAACTGGGTGTAATTGGGCCGGAAGGGCCTGTTACAAATCTGTATCTCTAAATAACTAAAAACAAATACACCTAAGTAACTTTGACCGTGGAATGATTGTTGTGCCAGACAGAGTGGTTTGATTATCTCAAGAACTGAGGATGTCCTGGGTTTTTCTCTAGACTTCAGAAAATGGTGTGAAAAAATATCCAGTGACTGCCAGTTCTGTGGGCAGAAAGGCCTTGCTAATGAGAGAAGTTGGAGGAGAATGGCCAGACTGATTCAAGCTGACAGGAAGGCAACAGTAACACAAATAACCATACATTGTTAACAGTTGTGTGCAGAATAGCACCTTTGAACACACATGTCGAACCTTGAAGTGGAACCGTGCAGTGGACCACGAACATACAGAGATCCACTCAGTGTCATCTTATCAGGTACCACCTCTACCAAATAAGCATGACCACAGAGTGTATATTAACAACTCTTCCACGACAGCCTGCTTTCTATACACAGTTCTTTTAATTAGTGATGAGTCCAGTTTTGTGAGTTCTGAGGTTATTGATGATGTCTATATCAGACCTGCAAAATCTTCCATAGAAGGGAAAGTAGTTAAGAAATTGCAATCCTGTGGACCTCTTATTTTTCAACAGTAACCCCTGATTCCGGATATCCCAGCCAACCTTGACAAGTTATTAATCTTTTCAGTGCAGTGATCGTGGGCCCAGTCTGCCCAAACTGTCCTCACAGAGAGAAAAAAACATCCTGGAATGAATCTAGAAAACCTTCTCTACATCCTCTGTCATAACTATATCTTTCTTTGGGTGGATAGAGCATATACAATATTCCAGGGGCAGATACAATATCTCACTATGGGCCTTTAGAATTGCTCGAGCTTTCCAGAGGAATGATACTGATTAGATTGCTCTACAGAGGGATGGCAAAAACTTACTGGGCCAGTTGACTTCCTGCTCTCCCATAAATTTGTGATTCTTTAATCATAATGTAAACCCCTTGATATAAATCTAAAAGCAAATACAGCAGTTGTAATGACTTACTGAATTGCATTCATTTTTAACTGACTTGGAAGTCTTCAGGTTTTCAGCCCTTTGCATGGATGCCAGATAGAATTTATTTTATTGAAAAGGCAGCAATATAAATACATCTCTGATTTGGTAAGAATAAATATGAAATAATTGTTTCCTATGAAGTAAATATTAAAATAGTGTATAAAAATGTTAAATATTGACACCTGGCAACCAAAATATAAAGTTGAAATGCAAACTTTCAGAGACTGGTTTCACGGCTGGTATGTTACTACATTATTACATGTTTATGGAGCTTGTTTTAAATCTCTCTCTTTTTAAGATGTTTTGCTTATTTATTAAAAGATACCAGTTTGGTGGTCTAAACAAGCAAGAGAAAAAATAATTCTGTCAGAGGATTCTTCACTGGGAGTTTCCAGTAGAGCACTAGCCTATTGTTACACTGATATTATTTGTTCCACATAGCTATAATACTTTAATCATGATATTCCATAAACTAATTAAAAATAAATCAAATTGCATATAAAGACAAATCATGTCAAGTACATGATATTATTATTAAATACTAGACAACAGGGTGACCCGTTGGGGCACCCTTTGAGAGAAGGGTAGTGCAGTCTGATGTGACCAGAATGAACATTAAATTTTCCTGAATGCTATTGGTATCGCTTTGCTTTGGAAATTGAAGAAGAAAACCTCAGTTTATTAAAGAAGAACGACGCATAGCAAGGCTCCTCCTCATTTAACGAAGGACACTTTTGATGGCATCATTTCTGGTTGATCTGGCACCCTTGTGCCTCTCATTGTCATTCTGGAGACGTGCAGTCCTTTCATCCGCCGTCTCTTCATCTCTTCTGCTGTTTATTCTTTGCCTCTGATCTTGGAGACGTGCATTTCTCTGCTCCTTTGTCTCTTCCTCTCTCCTCCTTCTGTGCCTGTTTTTGTCATTCTGGAGATGTGCAGCCCTTTCATCCCCGTCTCTTCATCTCTTCTGCTGTTTGTTGTTTGTCTCTGATCCTGGAGACGTGCATTTCTCAGCTCCTTTGTCTCTTCCTCTCTCCTCCTTCTGTGCCAGTTGTTGTCAGTTTGGAGATGTGCATGCCTCTCCTCCTTTGTCTCTTCTTCTCTCGTCTTTTTTGTCCTCTTTGATCCTGGAGTCGTGCGGCCCTGGCCTCATCCGATTCTTGTTCTCTCCCTCTCCTTGCCACTTCCTGACCACGTTTGGCATCATATCTTGACCATAATGTCCCCCTTTTCTTTCCACACGGTATAATTAGGCTGACCATATTTTTTTCACCCTAATGCTGGATAGAAGATACAAAGCAGTAACACCAAAGCCTCAAGGATGCTGATTATTCTTGATGATGTGGTTGGCGCTCTCCTAAATGGATGTGATATAGTCACCGCTGTCCTTTGACTGCAGCAAAGGGTTTGATGGGTGTCTCGAAGTGCGTCATTACAGTAAGATTTAATTATCTCTTATTGATGGGTCTCAGTTAGATCTGTCCCAATCCTACACATGCTGATGGTGATTAGCAGAAAATGACCGCTCGAAATAGAGCTGCCCTGCCCTTTTGCTCCGGTTGGTGTCACTTCTGAGGCTGGCCATGCACATATGTCGTGGTTTCGCGTTACGGTTTCCATCATGGCTGGCAGCTGCACTCGGGTGAAAGCTAGGCTGTTGATTTTGGCGAGTGAGCAATTTTAAACTAATATATAACCCTGAACTTTGCCTGCATTCTGTGTTAGCACATTTTAAGTTGATTTAGCCAAGAATAGTGTAATGCACCGTTTGCGCTAATTAGAGGTCACAAACAGACAAACAGAGCCTGAGAGTTTTAGTAGTACGTTTGTATATAGATTTTGCCCTCAGTGAAAAAGAATTGTAACTGAATCATTTCTGGTTGCCAATAGATGGCACAGTACTCCTATTTTGTTCTCTTCTTAATTAGCTCCATTGACTTTACTTAATTTCATTTGCTCCACAGAAAGGCTAATCGTTCTACATTAACAATTTTAAAATTATTAACATTTAACCTTCATTCAATAATTAAAATTTGATGTTAATTCAACAATTAACCTAAACTAGCTTAAAGCAGCAAACATTTCCATTGATCTTTACTACATAAAGTTGGTAATACAAAGCATCATATTAGCTGTTTGATATTTACCAATTAAAACTGAAAACGCCATATGTAAGTTTGCTGATGACACCACTGTCGTTGGGAAATCAAAAGTGGTAACTAATCAGCATATATCAGGGAGATTGAAAACCTGGCTGAGTGGTGCAACAACAACCTCTTACACAATGTCAGCAGCACCAAGGAGCTGGTTATTGATCTTAAGAGGAGGAAACCAGAGGTCCAAGAGACGGTCCTCATTGAGGGATCAGAGCTGGAGAGGATCAGCAACTTTAAATTATTTTTGTTGTAATTTCAGAGAACCTGTCCTGGGCCCAACTTTTAAGTGCAATAATGAGAAAACATGGCAGTGCCTCGAGTTCCTTCAGAGTTTGTGAAGATTTGGCATGACATCTAAAACTTTGACAAACTCCTATAGCTGTGTGGAGGAGAATACATTGACTAGCTGCATCACAGCCTATTATGGAAACACCAATGTCCTTGAATGGAAAATACAACACGTAGTGGTTGCAGCCCAGTCCATCACTGATAAAGCCCTCCCCATCAATGAGCACATCTACCATTCGCAGTAAAGCACCATCTATCATGAGGGACCCCCACCACCCAGGTCATGCTCTCTTCTCACTGCTGCAACCAGGAAGAAGGTACAGAAGCCTCAGGATTCACACCACCAGGTTCAGGAACTACCCATCACCTATCAGGTTCATGAACCTAAGGGGATAACTTCACTCACCCCATCACTGAAATGTTCCCACAACCTATGGACCCACTTCCAAGGAATCTTCATCTCATGTCCTTGATATATATTGTTTATCTATTATTATTTCTTTTTGTTTTGTATTTGCACAGTTGGTTATCTTTTGTACTCTGGTTGTTTTTCCACCCTGTTGGGTGCAGTCTTGCATTAATTCTACTACGGTCCTTGGATATTATGGTCACCATACTATAGAAACAATGTGATTAAGCTAGACAGTGTACAGAAAAGGATAGGGATTGACAAGGATGTTTCTGAGGCCGTACAGCTTGTGTTATAAGGAGAGATCAGACAGGCTGGGGCTGTTTTCTACTTGAATGGAGGCCCAACTTGTCTACGCTGACCATCATGCCTATCTATGATAAACCCACCTGGCCACATGTTATCCCGCTACTGCTTTCATCTCCAAGTACCTGTCAAATGTCCTTTAAATTTTTACTGTATTTGCCTAACACTTTCTCTGCACCTTGTTCCACAAAACACAGTCCTCTTTGTGAAGAACTTATCCCCCAGATTGTCTTAAACTTTCTTCCCTATCACCTTAAACATATGGCCTTTTAGTTTTAGTCTCTCCCACACAAGCAGAAGGACCATCTACCCTCTCATATAACAATACAGACTCAGCCTCTTATATTCCAGTGAAAATAAACCTCACCTGTCCATTGTCCATTGAGTCTGCCCCACCATTACACTATTTCCCTCTCAGCCCCAATTTCCTGCCTTCTCCCCATATCACTTCATGCCCTGACTAATCAAGAACCTATTAACCTCTGCCTTGAATATACCCAATGGTTCAGCCTCCACAGCCACCCGTGGTAGCAAATTCCAGATTCTTCACTCACTGGCTAAGGAAATTCATCATTTACGTTCTAAATGAGAGTCCCCCTATTCAGAGGCTGTATGTGAGGGTATTAGACTCTTCCACCATAGTAAACACCCTCTCAACATCCTTTCACCATTCAACAGGTTTCAATGAGGTCACACCTCATTCTTCTGAATTCTGAATTCTAGTGAATACAGAACCAGAACCATCAAACTCTCCTCATATAAGCCTTTCAATCCTGGAATCATTTTTGTGAACCTCCTCCTGTGTCAGCACATACTTTCTTACATAAAGGGTCCAAAACTGCTCACAATACTCCAAGTGAGGCCTCACCAGTGCCTCATAACACCACACCATTACATCCTTGTTTTTATGTTCTAGTCCTCTTGAAATGAATGCTAACATCACATTTGCCTTCCTCACCAGACTCAACCTGCAAGTTAGCCTTCAGGGGACCTTGCACAAGGATTCACAAGTCCCCTTGCACTTCAGACTTTTGAATTTTCTCCTTTAAGTAAAGTTCTCTCCCCCTCCCCCTTTCCCCAGTCCAGGCAACATCCTGGTAAAGCAGTTCTGCATTCCAAATGCCACTGCGAGAATGGCAACCATAATTATATACCACATGAAACGTTATACAGCTGCACACAGCATCCCAACTCCGATACTCAATCCCTCAGCTTTTAAAGGACACTTCCAGTCAGAAAAACTAATTCAATTTTGAATCGTGTCCACCAACACACCTTCGATCCCATGCCCACTAACTTGGCCCAGCCTATTATGTGATAGCATAAAATATTTTGGAATATTCATTAGTCCTTCTATTTTCTCTCTCAAGCACTACCTCCTAACTTTATAACTTTTTTTCTGTTCTTGTGGGACCTTCCCTGTTTTCACCCGTCCACGATGACACCGCAAGCACCGCCTTGTTGGAATGTGACGTCCCAGTGATCATCAGAGTCAGAGTTCGACGTTACAAACCTTGTGGAAAAGAGGCAGGAACATGGACCATATAATCAGGAAACTACAAGAAGCAATTGATGAAGTGGTGGAGTGGGGTTATGATTGGGGATGTAGATTTTCAGTAGATAAAACTCAAACTGTATTTTTTTACCAGGAAAAGGGTTGAGGTAGGGAAGAAGTTAAGAATGTATGGGGTTGAATTAGAAAGGGTTGCATCATTTAAATTTCTGGGAGTTATATTTGATTCACGATTAACATGGGCAGACCATATCAGGAAAGTTGAGGAGAAATGTAAAAAAGTAATAAATGTGATGAGATGTTTGACTGGTAGGGAATGGGGAGCAAGTTGTTCAGCTTTGAAGAGAATGTATGTGGCTTTAGTGAGATCTGTATTGGATTATGGAAATATAGTATATGGATCAGCAGCTAGGTCTCTTATAAGGAAACTGGATGTGATTCAGGCTCAGGCCTTGAGAGTGTGCAGTGGGACTTTTAAAACGTCACCAGTGTCAGCCCTACAGGTAGAAATGGGAATAATGCCTTTGGAACTAAGAAGGATGCAACTGATGGCAAACTACTGGGCTAACTTGCAGGGGCACAATGATTCTCACCCTACTAAAGGAGTGTTGCAGGAGTGCTGGGAAAATGGGAGGTTTCAGAGGGATACCTTTAGTCGGGTAGGGAATGATATTGCGAAAGAATGTGGAGTATTTGATCTGAGGATAAGTCCTTCAGTAGTTTATCCGGTTGTAGCTCCATGGAAGCTTGTATGACCTGACATAGACTGGCATTTGTTAGAGGTAAAAAGGAAAGAAAGATATAAAACAGATTTGGTAAATGCATTTAACTGTCGTGTGATGGAAAAGTATAGTGATTATACTCACATTTATACGGATGGTGCGAAGGAACCTGAAACAGGAGTGACAAGGTTTGGGGTGGTAATACCAGCAGAAGAAATTGGAATCAGCAGAAGAACATCTAATAAGTTAGGAGTGTTTACAGTGGAGATGCTGGCAGTGTTGGTTGCGTTGCAATGGGTGCAGAAAGCCAGACAAGCCAAAGCATTGATATGTTCAGATTCATCCTCAGTTCTAGCAAGTTTAAGGTCTTTTCACACAAACAGTCGGCAAGATGTACTTTATGAAGTCCTTCAGTTAGTTACAAGAATTGCAAATCAGGTAAAATTTCTATGGGTTCCAGCACATGTAGGGGTGAAGGGGAATGAGAGGGTGGATGAGTTGGCAAAGAGGGCGTTAAAGAACGAAAATGTGGAAATGCACATTAGTACCAGTAAAGCAGAGGTTAAGTGTGTAATCTGGGAAAAAAAATCAACCGAATGTGGCAAGAAAGATGGGACAGGGAGAGGAAAGGGAGGCATTTATATCAAATACAAAAGAGTGTTGCAGTTACTAGGGTAGGTAATGGAAACAGAAGAGAGGAAATTGTGTGGACTAGGTTAAGGCTGGGGCATTGTGCATTAAACAAAACATTGAAAATGATAGGGAAACACCAGACAGGATTGTGTGAGGAATGTCAGGAAGAGGAGTCAGTAGAACATGTAGTTTTGTGTTGCAGGAAGTATGGGATACAGAGAGAGATAATGAGAATTAAACTAAGGGAGTTGGGGGCGCAGGAATTCACATTAAAAGGGTTGCTGGGCATGGGTGAGAGAGCACAAGTCTGGGTATTTTTAGCGTTTTTAAGGGGTACAGGGGTTTTTTATAGAATATGACGAATAAACAGGAATGGGATACTAGGATGGTCAAAGATGGGAGGGTGAAGTGTAGGTTTGTGTGTGTGTGTGTGATTGGGTGAAGGGATTTAGAATGTATGTCTAGTGCACATTCCGGAGCAGAGGGTGGCGGTAATGCACCATTAAGCTGGATGCCAACCGCCATAAAACAAGATACAGACAGACAGACGTTACAAACCCGGATGTGAGACGTTAAAGCAACACGCATCAAAGTTGCTGGTGAACGCAGCAGGCCACATGAAGGGTCTCGGCCTGAAACGCCGACTGTACCTCTTTCTAGAGATGCTGCCTGGCCTGCTGCGTTCACCAGCAACTTTGATGTGTGTTGCTTGCATTTCCAGCTTCTGCAGAATTCCTCGTGTTTGTGAGACGTTAAAGTCCGTGCTGATTAACCTTTACTTTCCAGCCCGCCCCCCTCATAAATATCCATTACCCGACATTGCGAATGAATTAATAATTCAGTGTCGGCCGGGGTCAGGCTCATGAATATTCAGTGTTTACTAGCCTGGTGAGTGATGGCTGCCGCGCTGCTGTGTCGGTTGCTGGGCCTGCTTGAAGTGAGAAGCGCCGCCCTACGCTGGCGTGCTCCTTGCTCTATCCATGTAGGTAAGTGGCAGAGGATCCCTGTTGGAATTCAATGGAGAAACGCATCCGTTTTCCCCAGGGAGCAGAAGTTTGGAGGGCAGAGATGGCATTTGCGGGCCAGTTATGTAATCCGTTGTTGATCGCACACCCGCAATTGACGAAACACTTTACAGAACGGGGGCTGCAAAGGGAAGAGCCACCAGAACCGTCATATTGACTGCGGAGCGACCCTCCAGCTGACTGTGGATCAGGAGGTGTGACCCGTGGGTCAGTGCTGTTCGGACTCAAGCCTTGGGCCCCTGGCTGGGTCGTCTGGGCGACGGTGTCTGAGACTCCGGGTTTCATCACTGATCATGTGTAACAGGGTAACAGCTTTAATTTTGCTTTCTGTTAAATCTCATTTTGAGCATCTTGCTATTTGCATTCATGCAGTAAATTTGTGACCATCGGAACATTGACAGGTTCTTATTTTTGATTACTGCATTGCAGCTTTTGGGGGATTATCACCAGTTTTCTTGTCTTTTTGTTGACCTAATAGGCTGGCAGGTCAAATTTAATTGAGAAGTCTAAAGTTATTTTGGCAGAGAAAAAAACAAGAATAGTATAAATTAAATGGCTGAATTTTAAAAGGAGACACATAGTGAGACTGATGATTGGAACACTAGAAATGATTTTAAGGAGCTAAGTTAGGAGGCATTAGTTTTTCACTGTACTGATTTTGGACAGGGCTCTGATGAACAAGATTATTAATTTGATTTGCTTCTCAATATTATTTGTTCATGAAGGCATATTTAAAAGAAGTGTGTCTGATCTGGAGATGCAGAAATTTCCCAGGATATCATTCAACTTGGCCAAACCACACCGAATAATATAGCGGAATTGGGATCATGAGTCTCTGGTAGCTTTTGCTGTATAAGATTGATATCCTTTTGTAACTGATTGTGGAAGGCTATGCAGGGAGTGGCAATTGTGGCAGGACATAAAAAAATAACAGCCTTTAATCATTTTAGCTAAAAGCTTAGACTAGCAGGATGCAGTGACAAAATTACACTTCACAGTACAATAATGTAGTTGCTTTTGTGTATTAAGCAAGTGCTATTCATCTAAAGATGGATGCACTGTAGCTTTTGTGCAACTTTTAATAAAAATCCTAATGCATTTGAGATGTTTAGATCAAAAGGGGTGATTGAAAATAAAGTCTGAATTAGTTCTTCCTTTTCACTAAAATCAATGGAGATACTGTCCTCTCATCAGTTACAACAGGTGGCTGCAATCTTAGGAAATGTGTACAGACAGCAGAACCAATGTTGTTGAAGAGATGCAGAGAGATGTAAGGAGCCCAGACAATCTGAAGCATTGTTGGCTACTCTCTTACTGGGTAGTACTATCTTGAATAAAAGTCTGAAATTCAGTGGCTATCAGAGATGAACATGTCATATATCCCACTAAATGAATGGTAAAGTCTTTCATTAAAATAATCTTGCCTTTGATACATTGGTTGTCTAATTTCTGCATTTATAATTCTACTACTTCAGCCTTTGGAGACTTTACAGAACTCCCAATCAAGTCTTAAATGTAGTTATTATTTATTATTTAGCAATACAGCATTGAATAGGCTCTTCAGCCCTTTGAGCCATGGCACCCCAACAACCCCGATTAACCCTTACCTAGTCAAGGCTCAATGAACTACCCATTACATCTTTGAACTGGGAGGAAGCAGGAGGAATCCCACGGAGAGGATGAAGCTGAAATTGAGCTCCGAAGTCTGGAATGACCTGAGCTGTAATAGTGTCATATTAACTGCTATGCTACTGTGGCACCAAATCTTTGTCTGCTGCTTAATAATGCACTCTGCTTGCCTATTTCTCAGTAAATCATCTCTGAATAGGAAAATTAAAGATTCCTTTCTTCACCTGGTTTTGCGTGTACTAAAAATGCTTAGATATGTCAGCATCAAGGCTGTTCATTCTCCTCTGTTTTCATTTTTTTTCCCCCCTGTAAACTTGCAGCCAGTATATTTAGTTTCTGGTCCTGACCATCTTACGGTGTGTACTTTACAAGTAAATATTTAGTTAAGACACATTTCTAACTTCCTGCTAAAAACTTTTCTTTGTCCAAGTGCATTAGCTTTTGCATGCTTAAAGAACCATTTATCAGTTATTAGCCTCTTACCTTCCATTTCATAGATTTGAACACAATTATTAGTACTAATTTTGGCAGAACTAACAGAGAAAAGACCTTTGTGTATGCTAGTAGATGCAAAATCTATTTTGTATTCCCTTGCCTGAAACTAATGTGGGTCTCTTAGTCTGTGTAGTGCCACCTGAATGTGCCTTTTGCAGTGTGACAACATTTCTAGTATGAAAGACAATATAACATGGAAGGCTTTGAAAGAATATGGACCAGCTAAGTGATGTGGAGAGGACATGGCAGCTAGAATACAGTAGATTCTGGTTAATTGGGACACATCGGAACCAGTACATTATGACATCTTCAAGTCTGAATGTTTAAAACCTTAGTGAGCAAAATAGTTCTGAAGTGTCTTACTGCTTTAACTATCAGTGACAAATTCACTGCTTTTTAAACACAAACATAAGCAACTGACAGTTTAAAAGCTGTTTACTCTAAGCATGGCAAAGTGTCTAAAAGACTGTAAGACATAGAAGCAGAATTAAGCCAATCAGCCCATCGAGTCTCCTCCACCATTCTATCATGGCTGATCCTGGATCCAACTCAACATCATACACCTGCCTTTTCACCATATCCTTTGAAGCCCTGACCGAACAGGAAATGATCAACTTCTGCCTTAAATATATGCATAAACTTGGCCTCCACTGCAGTCTGTGGTGGAGCATTCCACAGATTTACCACTCTGGCTATAAAAATTCCTCCTTATGTCTGTTCTAAAAGGTTGTCGCTCACTTTTGAGGCTATGCCCTCTAGTTCTGGATGACTCCACCATATGAAACATCTTCTCTACATCCACCCTAGCTTGTCCTTTCAACATTTGGTAGGTTTCAATGAGATCCCCAAACATTCTTCTAAATTCCAGTGAGTACAGGCCCAAAGCTGCCAAACGCTTCTCATATGTTAACCCCTTCATTCCTGGAATCATAGAACATAGAATAGTACAGCACATTACAGGCCCTTCAGCCCACAATCTTCTGCTGACCCTCAAACCCTGCCTCCCATATAACCCCCTACCTTAAATTCCTCCATATACCTGTCTAGTAGTCTCATAAACTTCACAAGTGTATCTGCCTCCACCACTGACTCAGGCAGTGCATTCCACGCACCAACCACTCTCTGAGTAAAAAACCTTCCTCTAATATCCCCCTTGAACTTCCCACCCCTTACCTTAAAGCCGTGTCCTCTTGTATTGAGCAGTGGTGCCCTGGGGAAGAGGCGCTGCTACCCACTCTATCTATTCCTCTTATTATCTTGTACACCTCTATCATGTCTCCTGTCATCCTCCTTCTCTCCAAAGAGTAAAGCCCTAGCTCCCTCAATCTCTGATCATAATGCATACTCTGTAAACCAGGCAGCATCCTGGTAGATCTCCTCTGTACCCTTTCCAATGCTTCCACATCCTTCCTATAGTGAGGCGACCAGAACTGGACACAGTACTCCAAGTGTGGCCTAACATCGCGACTCTTAAACTCTGTCCCTCGTCCCTCGACTTATGAAAGCTAACACTCCATAAGCTTTCTTAACTACCTGTGAGGCAACTTTCAGGGATCTGTGGACATGTACCCCCAGATCCCTCTGCTCCTCCACACTACCAAGTATCCTGCCATTTACTTTGTACTCTGCCTTGGAGTTTCTCCTTCCAAAGTGTACCGCCTCACACTTCTCCGGGTTAAACTCCATCTGCCACTTCGCAGCCCTCTTCTGCATCACATTAATGTCTCTCTTCAATCTTCGACAGTCCTCTACACTACCTACAACACTACTAACCTTTGTGTCGTCTGCAAACTTGCCAACCCACCCTTCTACCCCGACATCCAGGTCGTTAATAAAAATCACGAAAAGTAGAGGCCCCAGAACAGATCCTTGTGGGACACCACTAGTCACAATCCTCCAATCTGAATGTACTCCCTCTACCACGGCCCTCTGCCTTCTGCAGGCAAGCCAATTCTGAATCCACCTGGCCAAACTTCCCTGGATCCCATGCCTTCTGACTTTCTGAATAAGCCTACCATGTGGAACCTTGTCAAATGCCTTACTAAAATCCGTATAGATCACATCCACTGCACTACCCTCATCTATATGCCTGGTCACCTCCTCAAAGAAACCTATCAGGCTTGTTAGACATGATCTTCCCTTCACAAAGCCATGCTGACTGTCCCTGATCGGACCATGATTCTCTAAATGCCCATAGATCCTATCTCTAAGAATCTTTTCTAACAGCTTTCCCACCACAGACATAAGGCTCACTGGTCTATAATTACCCAGACTATCCCTACTACCTTTTTTGAACAAGGGGACAACATTCGCCTCCCTCCAATCCTCTGGTACCATTCCCATGTCCAACACCTCCTCTCCCTTAATATCAACATGCTCCAGAACATCAACCAAACTCATTTTGTCCTCACCGTCATCAAGTTCCCTCTCATTGGTGAATACCGAAGAGAAGTATTCATTGTGGACCTCGCTCACTTCCACAGCCTCCAGGTGCATCTTCCCACCTTCATCTCTAATCGGTCCTACCTTCACTCCTGTTATCCTTTTGTTCGTCACATAATTGAAGAGTGCCTTGGGATTTTCCTTTACCCTACTCGCCAAGGCCTTCTCATGCCCCCTTCTTGCTCTTCTCAGCCCCTTCTTAAGCTCCTTTCTTGCTTCCCTATATTCCTTAATAGACCCATCTGATCCTTGCTTCCTAAACCTCATGTGTGCTGCCTTCTTCCATTTGACTAGATTTTCCACCTCACTTGTCACCCATGGTTCCTTCACTCTATCACTCTTTATCTTCCTCACCGGGACAAATTTATCCCTAACATCCTGCAAGAGATCTCTAAACATCGACCACATGTCCACAGTATATTTCCCTGCAAAAACATCATCCCTGTTCACACCCGCAAATTCTAGTCTTATAGCCTCATAATTTGCCGTTCCTCAATTAAATATTTTCCTGTCCTCTCTGATTCTCTCCTTTTTCATGATAATGCTAAAGGCCAGGGAGCAGTGGTCACTGTCCCCCAGATGCTCACCCACTGGGAGATCTGTGACCTGACCCGGTTCGTTACCTAGTACTGGATCTAGTATGACATTCCCCTTAGTTGGCCTGTCCACATACTGTGACAGGAATCCATCCTGGATACACTTAACAAACTGTGCCCCATCTAAACCCTTGGAACTAATCAGGTGCCATTCAATATTAGGGAAGTTAAAGTCACCCATGATAACAACCCTGTTATTTTTGCACCTTCCCAAAATCTGCCTCCCAATCTGCTCCTTGGTATCTCTGCTGCTACCTGGGGGCCTATAGAATGTCCCAATAGAGTAAATGCTCCATTCCTGTTCCTGACTTCCACCCATACTGACTCAAAAGGGGATTCTGTTACATTACCCACCCTTTCTGTAGCTGTAATAGTATCCTTGACCAGTAATGCCACCCCTCCTCCCCTTTTTCTGCCCTCTCTATCCCTTTTAAAGCACTGAAATCCAGGAATATTGAGAATCCATTCCTGCCCTGGTGCCAGCTAAGTCTCTGTAATGGCCACTACATCATAATTCCATGTATGTATCCAAGCTCTCAGTTCATCACCTTTGTTCCTGATGCTTCTTGCATTGAGGTACACACACTTCAGCTCTTCTACCTTACTGTCTTTACACCGTTTATTCTGCTTCTCTTTTCTCAAAGCCTCTCTATATGTTCGATCTGGCTTTGCTCCATGCACTTCTTTCACTGCTCTATCGCTCCGGGTCCCATCCCCCTCGCAAATTAGTTTAAATCCTCCCGAACCATGCTAGCAAACCTACCTGCATCGTGAACCTCCTCTGGGCTCTCCAATGACAACACATCCTTTCTGAGATATGGAGCCCGAAACTGTTCACAATACTCCAAGTGTGGCCTGACTAGTGTCTTATAAAGTCTCAGCATGACCTCCTTGCTTTTATATTCTATTCCCCTTGAAATAAATGCCAATTTTGCATTTGCCTTCTTTACCACAGACTCAACCTATAAACTAACTTTCTCCTAATTTAGATATTAGTCCGTACTGTTGTTCCCTTTACCAAAATGCATTATCATACATCGCCCAACACTATTCCATCTGACACACTTTTGCCCATTTTTCCAATTTGTCTATGTCCTGTTGCAATCGCAATGCTTCCTCAACACTACCTTTTCCTCTGCCTATCTTCGTATCATCTGCATTCCATCATCCAAATCATTGATAAACAATATGATGAGTAGTGATCCCAGTATTGACCCCTGAGGAATACCATTAGCCACTGGCAGCCAACCAGAAAAGGCCCCCTTTATTCCGACACATTGCCTCCTGCCTGTCAGCCCTATTCGTCCCAGTATCTTTCCTGTAACGCCATAGGATTTTATCTTGTTAAGCAGCCTTATGTGGCACCTTATCAAATGCCTTCTGAAAATCCAAGTAAATGACATCCAGTGCTTCTCCTTTGTTCACCCTGCTTATTACTGGTGTGTCTAATTACACACATAAGTGCATGAGTTAGAAACTGCTTGGCAATGGTCTCCTGTCCCAATTAAGCAACGTAGTGTCCCAAATAAATGAAGGAATCCCAGCTATTTCCTCAGTTTGTGTTGTTAAAGAATTGTCTCAGTTAACCAGAATCCAAAGTTTAAAGTACATTTATTACCAAAGTATGTATGCATTAAACAACGCAAACAGGAGGAAATCTGCAGATGCTGGAAATTCAAACAACACACACAAAAAATGCTGGTGAACGCAGCAGGCTGGACAGCATCTATAGGAACAGGTACAGTTGACGTTTCAGGCCGAGACCCTTCGTCAGGACACCTGACAAAGGGTCTCGGCCCAAAACGTTGACTGTACCTCTTCCTATAGATGCTGCCTGGCCTGCTGTGTTCACCAGCATTTTTTGTGTGTGATACATTAAACAACCTTGAGATTCATCTCCTAACAGGCAGTCACAAAACAAAGAAACCCAAAAACTCATTTTAAAAAAAAGGCTGTCAAACACCCAATGTGAAGAGAGAAAAGAAAACAAATCATCCAAACAATAAATGGATGTAAATAGCATTCTGAACTGAAGTCCCCAAAAAGGGTTTGTCCACGGACCCATAGTTCAGCGCAGAGTGGAGCAGCAAGCTGAACCTGTCCGTGCCTGATACCCTGACCTTTCAATCTGGCACGGCACCTAAATTGTTGTCCAAAGACTGGGTTCAATTGCTTTGGTACGCTCCGGGGCCTGGACCCCACCGCCTCAATTCTGCTCGTACCCAACCTTTCCGATTTGGTCTGGCACTTAAATCAATTGAACCTGGTGTCTTCCTTGCTCTCAGTGATGCCTTACATCCCCTCAGTTCTGCCACATCGAAATGCCTCCAAATCCAAAGGGAAGGTACATGCTATTACTTGCAATGATCGTTTGCCAGATTAACAAACAATTTAGTTGTTTTCCTTGTTTCATCAGCCACCAGCTAGAAGTTGCTGAGATTAATCAGTGCCATCTTAAACCACTGTATATTGTAGTAAATTGTCAAGTTATCCTCTTCGGTCTATGAAACAGAAAAGTATTTGTTAAATGATGAGAGACTGGGCAATTCAAAAGAACCTAAGAATGCTTGCATACAAGTTCTTGAAGCCCAACGTGCAGGCACAGCAACAACTAAGAGGATAAATGTTATGTTAGCCTTTACTTTTAGAAGATGTGATTGGACAAATAAGATGTTATTGGAGTTGTTTAGACCTGCACCTGGAGTACTATATAAAATTTTGATCTCCAAGAGTGGATGTGTTTGTCATAGAAAAAGAACAGTGAAGTTTAGCTGGATTAGTTCCATGGATAGCGGGCTTTGAAGCATGAGGAAAGATTCAGATTTAGACATTTTTTTTTACAATTTAGAAGAATGCGAGGTGATTGTATTTCAAGGCCAAATTCAGGGAAGATGTTTCATTTGCTGAGGTGTTTAGGTCAGGCTACATAGTTTCAGAATATGGGGCCAGTTGGGATATGCAAGGAGTAAATTCTTAATTTAGAGGGGCATGAAGTTTTGTAATTCTTTAAGTGCTGTGGAGGCTTAGTCATGGTATTCATTAGAAGTGCACTTCAAGAGATTTCTGAACATTAATGGAATCAAGGGTCGTGGGAATACTGAAGGAAAATCGGCTGAAAGATCAGTCATGATCTTAGTGAATGGCAGTCCTCATTAGGGGATCAGAGGTGGAGAGGCTCAGTAACTTTAAATTCCTAGGCATTATCATACCAGAGGGTCTGTCCTGGGAGCAGCAAGTAAGTGCCATCACAAAGAAGGCACTGCAGCACCTCTTCCTTCCTTAGGTGTTTCTGCAGATTCGACATGTCATCTTTGATAAACTTCTATAGTTTCTCAGTGAAGGGCATTCAGATTGGTTGCATCATGCTCGAGAATGGACAAGTCTACAGAAACTGGTGGATACAGGCCAGTCAATCACAAGTGGTGCCCTCCCACCAATGAATATATGTACAAGGAGTGCTGCCACGGAAAAACAGCATTCATCATCACGGAATCCACCATTTACGCCATGCTCTTATTGCTTCTGCCATCGTGAAGGAGGTACAGGAGCCTGAGGTCCTACACCCCCAGGTTCACAAACAGATATTGCCCTTCAGTCATCAGACTCGTAAACCAGTGTGAATAACTCTCAACTAACTCCGCAATGTATGAACTCATTTTTAAGGACTCTACAACTTATGTTCTCATCACCCCTTTCAAAGTATTAAGATACAAGTTATCAGGTTTTGAAGGTTACAGGATTTCAGTTCCATTAGTTTCAACAATACATTCTTTTTCTACTAATGCCAATTTCTTTTAGCTTTCCATACCCACTATATTTGCTTATTTCCAGAAGAATTTACATGTCTTTGTCATGAAGGCAGGCATAAGAATTAAATTTATTTGCCACTTCATTATTCCCCAATATATTTTCTCCTCTCTCAGTCTATGAGATTAGGTTTCAGAATTTATATATATCTTTTTACCTATCTGCAGAAAATTTTGGAGTCAATATTTTTGTAACAAATGTCACAGAAGCACAACAGTTAGTGTTGCTTCGGTGGCCTGAGTTCAGTTGCCAGAGTGGAGTTTGCATATTTTTACAGTGATTGCAGAGATTTCCCCAGGTGATCCAGTTTCCTTCTACATCCAAGTATGTAGAAATAATTTAGTATGTAGGTGGTGTAGATGTGCGGCAGGGGAATCAGAGCGGAGGTAAAATAACTTCCTCCCATGTTCCAAGATCTCTTGAAATGGTTACTAGATTAATTGGTACTTTGTTTTGTTTAGAGATACACATGGAACAGGCAATTTTGGCCCAATGAGCCATGCTGCCAGTTACCCACCTATTTATCACAGGCCTAATCACAGGACAATTTACAATCACCATACTAACTGGAATGTGGAGGAAACCCACACAGTCATGGGAAGAACATACAAACATTTTACAGGCGTCACTGGAATTGATCCCCAAACTCTGACATCCCGAGCTGTAATAAGCACTATACTATCGTGGCTCCATTGTAAATTGTCCTGTGATTAGACTAGGGTTAAATAGATAGGTTGTTGGGTGGTATGGCTCGTTGGGCCAGAAGAGCCTGTTCCTCACCAAATCTCTAAATAAATAAATAACTATATCATGCAGTTCACCCCCATTTTTTTAGTAATGGTGTCATAGATGGTTAAGGAGCACCAAATATACAAAAAGCTGTTTTAAATTCATCAGATGTTAATGTAGGTCATTTGCCAACAAATTTGACCTATTTGGTCTCTAATTTAATGCTGTTAATGTTGATTTATGGTTTGCCATTCCAGGGTGCCGAAAGAAATCAACTCAATACTTAAATCGTCCCAATCTACCTAAATTAGCATACAAGAGATCAAAAGGTAGAAATCCAGGAGTTCTTTTCTTGCCGGATTTTGCATCTAATATGAAGACAGATAAAGCATTGGCCCTTGAGGACTTTTGTAAATCACTTGGGCATTCGTTTGTAAGGTACTGCATGGCTAGATTTACAGTATATCTTATGTAAAAATGTATGCACTTATAAATGCAATGGTTGCTGGTGTTGGAAATGTATTGTCTGAATGATAGTTAAGTTAATGGCAATTTACCTCCTGGCAAAAATAGATTTTCCCATAGTAATTATATTTTCACTTCTATTCAAGTGGCGCACAACCTTCTTTCCAGGGAGAACAAATTCTGTAAAAGATAGAACAGGTTCTTTGGTCCATTATGTTATGTCAAACGAACTGAGCCAATGATACCTAATCTCCTCTGCCTGTGCATTGTACATATCCTTCCATTCTCTGCATATTCATGAGTCCATCTAGAAACCTTCTAAACACCCCCATCATACCTGCTTCTACTATCAGCCCTGGCACCATATTCCAGGCATCCACATTTTGTGTGGCTGGGAAACAAAGCAAACATCACATCTTAAATCATGCCTTCTAATATTAGACATTTTAACCCTGAGAAAAAGATACTGTTGTCTATCCTATCTATGCCTCATTTAATTTTATAAACTTCTGTCAGGTATCTCATCAGCCTCCACACACTAGAGAGAACAATTCAAATTTATCCAACCACTCCATATAAGCATATGCCCTTTATTTCAGGCAGAATCCTAGCAAACCTCTCCTGAGCCTCCAGATCTTTCTTATAATGAGCCAACCAGAATTGGATGCAATATTTCAGATACAGCCTATCCAGATTTTTTTAAAACTGCACCGCAACTTCCTGACTCTTGAACTCAATGCCTCGGCTAATAAAGGCAAGTGTGCCATACACTGCCCTTGCCACCTTATCAACTTTTAGGGAGCTATGCACTTGGACTTTAAGGTTGTTATGGCCAGGGGTGGTAGTGGAGATGAGCTCCCATTGTTTATTAAATGCTCCCAATGGTGTGCACCTCAAGTTGCTTCTAACAACCAAGTCCAGCTCCTGGCCTTTACATGTGGCTTAGCTACTAAGCCCAGTGCAACTGTTTGTACTGACAAGAGAAGGGGCAATGGTGGGTTACTGGCACCTTAAAACTATTTGCTTCAGGCAGATGGGATTTGTCAGCTGTGGTTGGCAGCTCATCTAGAGGAAGGAAAACTCTGATCTTAAACCTCCACTGCCATGCAGCTACTCATGAGCAAGGCTTCATGAGTAAACCCCATGGGAAGGATCCAGAGTTACTGTTCCCAAGTCCCTATGTTGCCTTCAGCACTGACTAGCAATTCCTGTGATGCTGCTGGTACCTAACTGTATCAGTCTCTGCCTTTCATCAGATGCATGGAGAGGGGGAGCTTGTTATGTGGGCAACAGCTTGCTCTCCATATTGTACTGCCCAGGCTTGTGTATCTAGACAGCTAGGACACAGCAACCGTGATCGACCTTGACTGATGGAGGCACACTTGAACCCCAAGATCCATCCATGCATCTGCACTGCTAAGAGTCCTCTGATTAACGGTAACGCTTTCCCTTTGCATTTAGTTTCCCAAGAGTGCAACTTCTTGCACTTGCACAGATTCTATAGTTTTATTTTGACCATATATAGCCAATTACCAGCATTTTAAGTCATGTTTAAGGGCATAATTATTGCTCGACCATTGGTGTATTTACCACATTTCTGGTATTCGTAGAACAGTGCAGAAATACTTCATATTTAGCCAGGTTAAACTCCATTTGTCATTTCTCCACTTGTATTTGCATCTATTGTAATGTTCTTCAAGATACCCAAGATTACCTCCTCTTTTATCTCAAAATTCCCTAGCAAATTAGCACACTCCAGATTAAGCTTCCTATCTGTCACTTCCTTCTCCTTTGTGAATGCTGATGCAAAGTACTCATTTAGAAACTCATCCACATCCTCTGCCTCTAAGCACATTCCCTTCACAGTGGTCCTACCCATCCCCTAGTTATCCTCTTGCTCTTGATTTATTTATAGAATACCTTGGGAATTTCATTAATTCTACTTACCTAGAACTTTTCATAACCCTTCCTGGCTATCCTAATTCCTCACTCCTATCTTGGTTTCTTTTCTGGCTTTATAATCCTCGAGGGCTCTGTTCTTGGTCTCCTAAACCTTTTTGTATATTTCCTTTTCCTTCTTGACTAAGTTCACATCTCTTTTGACTTCAGAGTTTTCCCAACCTTGCCCATCCTTGCTCTTTCCTCATACTGGAACATACCTGACCTGTACTCTGTACAATTGGGCTTTAAAAACCCTACTCATTTCAGATGTGGACTTGCCCAATAACAGCAGCTTTCAATGAACTCTCCCTAGTCCCTGCCCAGTAATCTTGTAATTCCATAAGACTATAAGATACAGGAGCAGAAGTAGACCATTTGGCCTGTCGAGTCTGCTCCACAATTCCACGCTGCCATGGTAGCATAGCGGTTAGTGCAATGCTACACAACTCAGGCATTGGACTTCAGAGTTAAATTCCAACATCTTCTGTAAGGAATACGTGGGTTTTCTCCAGGTGTTCCAGTTTCCCCTCACAGTCCAAAGACATACCGGTTAGTAGGTTAATTGATCATTGTAAATTGTCCTGTAATTAGGCTAGGGTTAAATCTGGGGTTGCTGGGTGGCACAGCTCAAAGGGCAGATTCCATGTTGTATCTCAAAAAAAAGTAAATAAATTCTTCCTGTTCCAGTTTCGTATTTTCCAATAAGGTCTATACATTTCCTTTTCTATAGCTATCTTAAAACTTAGGATTTGGTATCAGTGTTCCCTAACTGTTCTCCTGCTGAAAGGTCAGATCAGCCAGCCTCATTTCCCAACACCAGACCTAGCACTGGCCCTTCTCTTGCTGGACTTTCCACCTTGCCAGATCTCAGCCCAGTAACATTGTACTTTTCACTATGTAGTGACAGGTTGATGTCCACCTATAAAACGAACCAATAGTATTCTTAACTGGAGAAATGAATTTATGGCTCAAGTTTTTTTTAATATAATTTTTATTGAGTTTTCAAAGTAAGTACATGAGAAAATAATATCTACCCTCCCCCCCCCCGATATATACTCCTACCTAAAGAGAAAAGAAAAAAAGAAAAAAAAAGAACCGCCTGAATATTGGAAGGTTGGCACATGCTCCATGGGATTAAAAATAAATTTAATATATATTTGTTACTTTCCCCAAGGAACCAAGATCTTTATCATCGGAGCTGTAAATAAAGGCTCCAAATATTCAAAAATGTTTCATATTTATCTCTTAAAGTCTAAAACATTACTTAGCTTCTCAACTCTCATAGTTCCCTGGGGAATCTCTTTGAACTTCACCATGTTGCTATGTGTTTCCCTCCCAATCATTCAGGCAAAAAAAGAAAAAAAAAGAGAGATAAGATACAAATAAAGAAAAAACAAAATACCCCCCCACTAATGTTGTGAATGAAAAGATACACAACACTACCCCCCCTCCATTGTGCGGGTCGTGGCTATTGCCACGCTTGCACACATGAATAACGTAGCAATTGGACAGTGTTTCTTCCAGCTCCCCCATAACAAAAAATTGTATATATATAAAAAAATTAATGTCCTTATTCCCAGCTAATATTCCTCAAATTTTAACCTTTCTTCCCCTCCCTCATATAATTAATAATATATTTATATATTCATCCGCCTAAAAATCCAACAGGCCTAATCCTTGATCCAGTCTTCATCTTCAATCCATCTCAGGTCCCCTGGGTTTGTTCTTGTATCTGGTGAATATTCAAAGAATCTCGTACAAACTCCTCCGCTTTCCGGTAATCGTCAAAAAATCTTTTTTCTCCACCAGGCAGAAAAATCTTCAAGGTTGCAGGATAACGCAATATAAATTGATAACTGTGATCCCATAGGGCTTTTTTCACTGGATTAAATTTCTTCCTTTTCTTCAAAAGTTCATAACTTATGTCAGAGTAAAAAAAAATTTTCTTCCCTTCTATCATCAGTGGCCTTTTTCTCTTCTTGGCAGCTTGGGCAACCGCCTGTAGAATCCTTTCTTTGTCTTGAAATCTTAAGAATTTTATTAAAATTGATGGTGGATATTGGTCATCTTGTGGTTTTGGTCTCAGAGCTCTATGTACCCGCTCTATTTCAATTGATCGGGCTTCCTCTTTCATTTGCAAGGTTTTCGAGATCCATCTTTGAAAAAATTCTATTGGACTATCTCCCTCTATACCTTCTTTAAGACCAACAATTTTAATATTGTTACGTCTACTAAAATTTTCCAACACGTCCACTTTCTCCAAGAGTCAATTTCTTTCCGTATTCTGGACAAGCACATCATTTTCTGTTTTTTCCACTCTATCGTTAATATGCTCCATTGTTCTTTCCATCTTCTGAAGTTTCTTATCCACTTTATCCTGTCTTTTCATAGCTTTATCATAGCACGTCCTCACGTCTCTAAGCTCTGTTCTTAATTTTCTTAGTTCAGCTGTTAATTGCAATAAAACCTCTCTTATGTCTCCGTCGTCTCCTTTACTTCCAGTCTCTTTCAGTTCTTCCTCCTCTTCTTCATCTGTATTCTCTATGGTATCCAATTCTGACTCTGAGTCGTTTTCAGTTGCAGTGGCCGTTGGTTCGGCTCAAGTTAAAATAAATATGTTGTTATGCAGATACAAATTGATGCCTATAGTATGGTAGCCCAATGTTACAAGTAGGAAATCTGTTCCCACCAGCACTATATTTGTTTTATAAGGCAATTCCCCCCCCCCACCACTCATTAATATAGTACACCTAGGTCTCAAAAGTAGGCTGGACTAAGAACCCAGAAGATCTGTACATGTCCAACATGGACCCTGGGTCTTGGACCCTTGTGTTTCTAAAAACAATTATGACCCTGGTCCCAACATTGGTTGGACCCTAATGATCCAAACAGAAGCAGAATGAGTCCAGTTTTACCTTGAGTCTGTCTTTTTTTTAAACATAGATGTTCTTTGATAATTACAATGTGTGACAAAGAGCTCAAATTTTAGAGGACTCTAATTATGGTTTAGTATGTTATAATAGGAAGAGATCTCAAGCAGAAACTTATATTAATATAGATTGTTGAAGAGATGGCTAATTTTCTTTCACTGAGCCAAGAATGTTATGGATTAAAGCTGAAGAGTTGTGATCAATTAAGAAGAATTGGATGGATGGGTTAACTGTTTTTTTCCGTGCCTTATTTTATCTGCTTTCAGCCTTCTTTGGAAGACTTGTAACCTGGGATTTTACTTTCTTTGCTTAGTAAGTTGTGTTCATAAACCTGTTATAAATGCCTAGCTTTAACTCTTTTATTAAATTGGTAACTCTCTGTTTAAAATATTAATGGTTACATGTGACTTTAGCAACAATGATATTCTTGTTCTTTTCAATCTCAAAAAGTCCAAACAATTCCCCTGCATTTTTCCCGTTCTCATTCCACCCCATTCTTGACTCCGATCTGAACCCAGCATTCTTAATCCCTCATCTGCCAGAATCCACCCAGACAAGTTGTCCTTTCTTTCAACCAACATACATAGAAGTTGCTGGTGAATGCAGCAGGCCAGGCAGCATCTCTAGGAAGAGGTACAGTTGATGTTTCGGGCTGAGACCCTTCATCAGGACTAACTGAAAGAAGAGGTAGTAAGAGATTTGAAAGTGGGAGGGGGAGGGGGAGATCCGAAATTATAGGAGAAGACAGGAGAGGGAGGGATGGAGCCAAGAGTTGGACAGTTGATTAGCAAAAGGGATATGAGAGGATCATGGGACAGGAGGCCTAGGGAGAAAGAAAAGGGGGAGGGGGGAGGCCCAGAGGATGGGCAAGAGGTATAGTGAGAGGGACAAAGGGAGAAAAAGGACAGAGAGAAAAGAATGTGTGTATATAAATAAATAAGTACTGGATGGGGTACGAGGGGGTGGTAGGGCATTAGCGGAAGTTTGAGAAGTCAATGTTCATGCCACCTGGTTGGAGGCTACCCAGACGGAATATAAGGTGTTGTTCCTCCACCCTGAGTGTGGCTTCATCTTGACAGTAGAGGAGGCCGTGGATAGACATATCAGAATGGGAATGGGACGTGGAATTAAAATGTGTGGCCACTGGGAGATCCTGCTTTCTCTGGCGGACAGAGTGTAGGTGTTCAGCGAAACGGTCTCCCAGTCTGCGTCGGGTCTTGCCAATATATAGAAGGCCACATCGGGAGCACCGGACGCAGTATATCACCCCAGCCGCCTCACCTGCAAGGACTGTCTGGGGCCCTGAATGGTGGTAAGGGAGGAAGTGTAAGGGCATGTGTAGCATTTGTTCCGCTTACAAGGATAAGTGCCAGGAGGGAGATCGGTGGGAAGGGATGGGGGGGACAAATGGACAAGGCAGTCGCGTAGGGAGCGATCCCTGCGGAAAGCAGAGAGAGGTGGGGAGGGAAAGATGTGCTTAGTGGTGGGATCCCGTTGGAAGTGGCGGAAGTTACGGAGAATTATATGTTGGACCCGGAGGCTGGTGGGGTGGTAGGTGAGAACAAGGGGAACCCTATTCCTAGTGGGGTGGCGGGAGGATGGAGTGAGAGCAGATGTACGTGAAATGGGGGAGATGCGTTTGAGAGCAGTGTTGATGGTGGAGGAAGGGAAGCCCCTTTCTTTAAAAAAGGAGTCCATTCTTTGTCATTTACCATCTATCCCTGCCTCTAACTACCTGTTTCTTTTGCCCCTGTGCCTGGCCATCTTGTTTCTGATCCACGCTCCAATATGATTCTCTCCTTAACTTATTTACTCTTATGTTTTCATTCTACAATCGGAGATTACAGAAGAACTCCTATTCCACAATGCATTATGCTTCATACCTTGGGAGAGATAAGACCATCGAAAACACCCTATTAATAAGGTGAATAAAACTGAAATATGCCCTGAACTATGCAGTTCATCTCAATTACTCCATGAGGTCTTTCCAAATAGTTCTAGTTCCCGTATTTCATTCTCCATATCAAAAATTTCTCTTAAATTCATTAATGGATTTGCTGCTAACTGTTGTGACACCTAACTTTGTATTACCTCATGGAAATGTGCCATAGCTCAGAAATAGGCCCATCACATCCATATGAACTATCAAATACCCTTCTACACTAATCTCCTTTATCTGTTCCCTTCTATGCCATGGTGATTTGAGTGATTGCCTCAAAATTTCTTAAAATTAGTGAGAGTACGTAACTCCAGTACTCATTCAGACAGTGCATTTCAGATTCCAGCCATCATCTTGGTGAAAAGGTTCTTCCCCCAGATTTTCTCTAAACCTCTTACTCCTCACCCTAAGCCTATGCCCTCCCATCTTAAACACCTCACCATGAGAAAAGGTTTCCTGTTGTCTTCCCCATGTACACCCCGCATAGCTCCATATAGCCATGTGGGATATCTTTTTTTTTCCTGAACTCCAAGGAAACCAATCCCCATTTATCCAGTTTCTCCTCATAACTGAAGTGCTACATCCTAGGCAACATCCTCTGTATGTGCTCAAGTGCAATCGTGTTCTTTGTGGTGACGAGAGCGATACATTATTCCATTGTGTACTAACCAGTGTTTTATACAGTTGTACACCTCTGCATGAAACATAGAATTCTGCATATCTTTTGTGTAATGTGGAGCTGCACTTTCCAGTCTGCTAATCTATATAACTTCTGCTCTCGTTTCTATTTTGATGCCAGCATGCTGTGTATTGATGACTGTCCCCTAATTTTACATATTCTAGCTCCTAGAAATTAAAAATGCACTAGCTCTACTGCATTAACCCAATCTAGTCTTCATGTTATTTCCTCAGGTGGTTCTTAATTTTATTCACCTCAATAAGTAACTCTCCGCTCAATGAGTGGGTATCTGATAGATGTTCAGAAAACAATCTTGCCCATTGCTTATTACGGAGTATATATCATTTTCTATTTTATTTGCATCTGTGAGCTATGACCTGTCTTATTCAAAATGTTAAGTTACTTGATCTATAGTTCTCTGCATGTCTGCTTCGTAATATAATGCAGAAAAACATAATTTACCATAGGTATTGCAATGGGCAGATTACCTAATATACTTCTTTAGATATGTAGATTCATACAAAGGTATTAATGAGTTCCTTAAGCAAAACCCTGCTTTTTAAAATCGAAAAAGTATCTATGATTTTAATTAATAAACTAATCTATTCTAAAGGAAGGAGAAAAAGTTAACATTTTAGGTTCGGGATCCTTTATCTGAAAATGGATCTCAAACCTCAAACATCAACTGTTTCCCTTTCTAATAAATGCTGCCTGGCTTGCTGAGTGTTGCCAGCATTTTCTGCTCTCTTCCCCAGGTATCTGGTATCTGCAGTTGCTTGTTTTTTCTCTGTATTCTAAATGTCAGGTGAAATTTGAACAGTAACTCATGAAACAAACTATTGACAGAATGGAAATTGTTTTCTTGCCATTGCCATGCATATTTTCAATGTTACTTTCTATAATTTATTATGAAATAAAGTTGGCTTTCTTAGAACTTTCTTATGCGATTTGGTTTTGCTTTTATAAGGTTTGATTATACGGGATGTGGTGCATCTGGTGGAAACTTCAGTGAGTGTACAATAGGACAATGGAAGAAGGATGTTTTGTCTGTAATCGATGAGCTCACCGAAGGACCACAAGTAAGATTTTATAGCCATGTAAATTAAGGGTTCAGATTTTCATCTTAGTGACTTCAGAGGTACTTATGGTGAAGTATCATATAACTATATAACCATATAGCAATTACAGCACGGAAACAGGCCATCTCGGCCCTTCTAGTCCGTGCCGAACTCTTACTCTCACCTAGTCCCACCGACCTGCACTCAGCCCATAACCCTCCATTCCTTTCCTGTTCATATAACTATCCAATTTAACTTTAAATGACAACATCGAACCTGCCTCAACCACTTCTGCTGGAAGCTCGTTCCACACAGCTACCACTCTCTGAGTAAAGAAGTTCCCCCTCATGTTACCCCTAAACTTTTGCCCTTTAACTCTGAACTCATGTCCTCTTGTTTGAATCTCCCCCACTCTCAATGGACAAAGCCTATCCACGTCAACTCTATCTATCCCCCTCATAATTTTAAATACCTCTATCAAGTCCCCCCTCAACCTTCTACGCTCCAAAGAATAAAGACCCAACTTGTTCAACTTTTCTCTGTAACTTAGGAGATGAAACCCAGGTAACATTCTAGTAAATCTTCTCTGTATTTACCCTAACTGTAAAATGCAAATGAAATCAAAATTGGAAAACAGAAAAAATATAGTTTTGAATTCCACTTGTACTTTTGGAATATAACTTACAAAACTTAAAAAGGAGGCAGGACTATTTTTTGTTAAGAAGGGTGAAAAAATTGAATTAATATATCTCAGCTGTAGATTGGGCTGTCGAATTGTTATTTTTCTTGTAGTTTGACTTTCCTATGCTTTCTTGTATTTCTTATACATGTGATTGTTCAGTGAATTTTCCAGTAATTGGTGTACAGTTGTCCCTGCACTTTTCTGGAAACTTCGTCTCAGTGGCGGTGTCATATTACTTGAATTTGGCTAACTTTTATCAACAGAATTTCTGTTTAGTTCTAGTCTGGTATGGGAAGACAATGACTCTGTCTCTCCCCCTTGTCTCTCTGTGCTTCTCCTGCCTACCTTTGCTCTTGTAATATTTAATAAAACAACCGTAAACAACAAGTTTTATTCCTCATTCTTGACTTCTGAAGAACATTGGGATTCAATACGGCCACAAATCCTCATTCTACGTTTTTGCCACTGAAATAGCTAGCCTCTCCCTTACAGAAGGTACACATTTCTGTCAAAAGCATATTCCTTTATTGAATTATTGCAAATTTGACAGTTCTTATTTCTTAGTCGCTGTTCTTTCTGCACCTGCTGTTTCAGTCATCCTTTCCCACACACTGTTGTTCATTTCCATCCTTCAGGTTATGAACAATCCTCAGGAAATGAAACTTTGTTGTAACCTGGAGAATGCCGGTAATTATTTTCACTTCAGCTCCTTTACAACTGAATGTCTCATTCACTTCCAGAAGAAACAATCCCTATATTCATTCATTTGCTACCTTCATAATTTCTAAATGGAGGATCTTTGTAACTGCCACTCACTGCTTAATAATATAGGAGAAAAAAATTGCTAGAATGATTTGCCAAAGTCATGACAAATTCAGCCATAAATTTAGCTGAAGTTGTTCGTCTTGAAGCATTAAAAGTAGAGGGGAGATTTCACAGAGATACAGAGATGTACAAGTTAATGACTGGTTCTGAAAGGTTCTAATTAGTAGACAGGTGAAGGATCAGAAGCAGTTTTTTTTTGGCAAGGTATGCTTTCTCTGTTTGGATAGGAGTAATGATTTATGTAGAATTTGCAGCAAGTAGGAGTGGCAGAAACTGAATTAATCATTACCTTAAAAAGGGAATTTGGATATGCATGTGTGAGAAAATAATTTGCAGGGTTGTATTGAAAGCATAGGGGAATGGAACTGAAGATATTGTTCTGAAAGGAGCTGATGTAGTCAATACAGCCAATGGGTTGAGTTTACCCAGTTGCGTTGTTTTCCATTCCCGCCTCAGTGTTTATTCTTTGCAGTTTTGTAGATTTTAAGCCCTTCTTTCCACTAAATTTAAAAAAGAGTGAATTACAGTTGAATGTATTTTCATGCGAAGTACTCTTCAGTTTTTGTACATTCACACACCTTGTGCATCCTTTCTAGGGACATCGCAATCTGTAATAAAAGTGTCTGTTCTAGCTTGAGCTAAGCTTTTCCTATCTTATCTCTTTAGTAAGGTAAATCATCTGGATAAGAGAAGAATTTTAGCTTTATTGAACTTTATTTACTGCTACTATTTCACGTTTAGCCAAAACAGCAGTTAAATCTCTCTGTACAAGGAATAATCTGAATGTTCTGCTACTTTGGGTAGTGCATCTGGACAGTCTGCCAGTTTAACACCCAAAGTATAAAGCATGGCAGATCATCAGACTTTTACTGCATATCAACAAATTGGCTGAGAGGGCTAAATGCCAGGTTTCCAAGTTTGCCAATGATACAAAACCACATTGGATTCTGAGTTGGGAGGAAAAAGTAAAGAGGCTTATTGGGATTATGGATGTGTTGAATGAATGGACAAGTACACGGAAAGTGCAATATAACATTGAAAAAATATGAAGATATTGTAATTATATGGATGGTTCATATTCAATCAGTAAGGTCAGAAATCATTTTATTAAATGCAATAATACATACAAAAGATCAATAAGAAAGAAACAACTGTGTTCAGGAAAACTAAATCTATGCTTACATGTCTTAGATCACGCAATCAGATAAAACACCACAGTTCCATAGCATTAGAGTATTCCATCTCTTCTCTTATGCAGATAAGATAATCTTACCTTCAAATCTGTTCACACCACTCATGAACCCAATTCAGAGATAATGGTCCATTGAATCAAACAAGAAGCTGGAGAAAGTAAATATTTCTCAAGAGAAAATAACAACTTCCTAGAGCAACAGTGAATGCATGACAGTCTTCCATTGATACCATTCACGACATTACAAAAGACATCTGACATGCAGTGGAAAACTCCCATGTTTTATGTGCGTTGACAAACAACTCTTGATCATGTGACTGATCATTATAGTTACTAATCTTTCCCAAGCTGTTTACTCAGTACTACACCTGTGAATTTTGCAATGTTATTTGCACGTGTATTCAGAGATTCATAGTCTAAGTAGATTATATTAATAATATCACTATTATAAGCCATATTATTAAAACTATTAAACACTATTATTAAAAAGTTCTTGCTGTATTCTACACAACAGTGAGTATAAAGTAATGAATTCTCCCAATTAATTTTTGCATATTCTGGTCCCATGCCATCAAAATTAGCCATGTCCAGATTATGGACTTTAACATGTGGACCAGTTTTATCTCTTTCCATAGCTATTTTAAAACTGATGGGATTATGGTCGCTGGCCCCAAAGTAATTCTTGACTGACACCAACCAGTTGCTTATCCTTATTTCCTACAAGAAAGACTATTGGTCCCTCTCTATTTCAGCCGTCTACATATCGCTTGAGAAAACTTTCCTGGACAAACTTCACAAATTCTGCCCCATCCAAATCCTTAGGACTTTGGTAGTCCTAGTCAATGTTAGGTCAGTGAAGATAACATCTTCGATTACACCAATTATTCCTACTTCTATAAGAACATAAGAAAAAGGAGCAGGAGTAGACCATCTCACCCAGTGGTCCCCAACCACCGGACCGCGGACCAGTACCGGGCCGCAAAGCATGTGCTACCAGGCCGTGAGTCAGCTGCACCTTTCCTCATTCCCTGTCACGCACTGTTGAACTTGAACATAGGGTTGCCAACTGTCCCGTATTTGACAGGACGTCCCATTTATTGGGCTAAATTGATTTGTCCCATACGGGGCCGCCCTTGTCCCGTATTCCCCCCGCTAAGATAGAGCGTTCCTATAAAACCTTTGGTGCCGAAATGGCGTGAAACGAAGAAGCAATTACCATTAATTTATATGGGAAAAATTTTTGAGCGTTCCCAGACCCAAAAATAACCTAACAAATCATACCAAATAACACATAAAACTGAAAATAAATAACACTGAAATATGGTAAAAGCAGGAATGATATGATAAATACACAGCCTATATAAAGTAGAAATAATGTAGGTGCAGTGTAATCGGGAAGATGAAGGCAAAACCGATTTGTGGGAAAAAGAATCTGTACGTACGCGCATGCGCACATCATATGCGCAGTCATGCATGCGCACACAGGTGCCTGCGCAAGGCTTCATTGCCATGGTAGTCTTTCCTGGGGTTAAGTGTCCTGGGATTTGACTGCTACTTTCGTCCCTTATTTGGGAGTGAGAAAGTTGGCAACCCTAACTATAAAAGACATGTTGGGGTGAGTTTAATCCTACTTGAACCCCCTCTCCCCCGGTTTGGCCGGTCTGCAAGAATATTGTCAATATTAAACCGGTCTGCGGTGCAAAATAGTTTGGGGACCCCGATCTAGCCTATTGAGCCTGCTCCACCATTCAATAAGATCATGGCTGATCTGACCTTGCACTCACCTCCACCGATCTGCCTTCTCTCCTTAATCCTTAATTCCCCTACTATGCAAACATCTATCCAACCTTGTCTTAAATATATTTACTGAGGTGGCCTCCACTGCTTCATTGGGCGGAGAATTCCATAGATTCACCCATCAGTTCCTCCTCATCTCTGTCCTAAATTTACTCCCCCAAATCTTGGGGCTATGTCTTAGTCACCACTATCAGTGTAAACAGCTTCTCTGCCTCTAACTTATCTATCCCTTTCATAATTTTATATGTTTCTATAAGAACTCCTCTCATCCTTCTGAATTCCAGCAAGTATAGTCCCAGGTAATCTCTCCTCATAGTCTAATACTCTCATCTCCTCTACACTGCCTCCAAAGCCAGTATATCCATCCTCAAGTAAGGAAACCAGAACTGCACACGGTCCTCCAGATGCGGCCTCACCAGTACCTTATACAGTTGCAGCATATCCTCCCTGCTCTTAAATTCAACACTTTAGCAATGAAGCCCAGCATTCCATTTGCCTTCTTGATAGCCTGCTGTGCTTGCAAACCAACCTTCTGCAATTCATTAACAAGCACTCCCAAGTCCTTTTACCGTTTAAATAATAATGTGATCTTCCATTTTTTTTTCCTTCCAAAGTGGATGACCTCGCATTTACCAACATGGTACTCCATCTGCCAGACCCTTGCCCACTCACTTAACCTATCAAATCTCTCTACAGACTCTCCATATCCTCTACACAATTTGTTTTTTCACTCAATTTAGTGTCATCAACAAACTTGGATACACTACACTCTGCCCTCTTCCAGATCGTTAATGTATATCTCGAACAGTTTCAGGCCCAGCACCAACCCCTGTAGCACACTGCTCACCACTGATTGCCAACCAGAGAAACACCTTTGTATCCCAACTCTCTGCTTTCTATTGGCTAACCAATTATCTATGCTAATACATCATCCCCAACTTTATGCCTCTTCCCTACATATTTGCTCCTCTAGGTCCCACTGACTATCTGAGGGACCTTTAGTACAATGCATTCAAAGTGATCATACCTTTCATTTCTAAGTTGTGCCCTTCCTACCTCAATGGACAAACCCAGGAATATCCCCTTGGTACCATGTCATTGGTAGAAAAATTAGTGGAGTGAAGGTCTCTGGTTTTGTCGGCTGTGTAAGTCTTTTTTTTAATATAATTTTTATTGAGTTTTCAAAAAGAATACATGAAAAGATAAAATCTACCCTCCCCCCCCCCCATATATATAGTCCTACCTAAAAAGAAAGAAGAAAAGAGAAAAAAGAAAAGAGCCGCCTGGGTGTTGGAAGGTTTCCACGTGCTCCATGGGATTCAAAATAAATTTGGTATAATTATTCGTTACTTTCCCCAAGGGACCAAGGTCTTTATCGGAGCACTTAAATATGCCATCCTATCTTTTGTAAATAAGGGTGCCAAATATTCAAAAATGTTACATATTTATCTCTTAAATTATAAGTAATTTTTTCGAGTGGAATAGAACTAGCCATTTCATTATTCCAACGATCCATACTTAAATACGAATCAGATTTCCAAGTAACTGCTATAGTCTTCTTAGCTACTGCCAATGCAATTTTTATAAATTCTTTCTGATATTTATTCAATTTAAGTTTCGGTTTTATCCCTTCAATATCACCTAATAGAAATAATACAGGGTTATGTGGAAGTTGAGTTCCAGTAATTTGTTCCAATAAGACTCTTAAATTTATCCAAAAGGGTTGAATTTTAAAACAAGACCAAGTAGAATGTAAAAAAGTACCAATTTCTTGATTACACCGAAAGCATTTATCAGATAGATTTGAATTTAATCTATTTATTTTTTGTGGTGTAATATATAATTGGTGTAAAAAAATTATATTGTACTAATCTAAGTCGAACATGTATTGTATTTGTCATACTGTCAAGACAGAGTCTTGACCAATTTGTTTCATCAATATTAATATTCAAATCTGTTTCCCATTTTTGCTTTGACTTATGGGTTCCTTGTTTAATTGTCTGTTCTTGAATCAAATTATACATACAAGAAATAAATTTTTTAATTTTCCCTTTTTGAATTAAAATTTCAATTTCATTAGGTTTTAGCAAAAACATTGTTTGACCCAGCTTACCTTTTAAGTAAGCCCTTAATTGAAAGTAACAAACGAAAGTATTATTAGATATTTTATATTTATCCTTTAATTGTTCAAATGACATCAATATACCTCATTCAAAACAATCTCCTATAAATTTAATCCCTTTTTGGTACCAATTATATAAAAGTTGATTGTCCATTGTAAAAGGAATAAGTCTGTTTTGAAACAAAGGTCTCCTTGCTAATAGAGATTTCTGTGTTTCATTATCATCATTTATCTTATTCCATAAATCAATCAAATGTGTTAATAGAGGAGATTCTTTCTTTTCCCGTATCCATTTAGATTCCCATTTATATATAAAATCTTCAGGTCTATTTTCTCCTATCTTATCTAGTTCTATTTTAATCCATGCTGGCTTTTGATCATCGGAGAAAGATGCAATAAATCTAAGTTGATTTGCTTTATAATAGTTTTTAAAGTTTGGAAGTTGTAACCCTCCTAACCTAAATTTACATGTCAATTTTTCCAATGATATTCTTGACATTTTACCTTTCCAAAGAAATTTTCTCACACATTTATTTAACTCTTGAAAAAATTTCTGTGGCAATTGTATTGGTAATGTTTGAAACAAATACTGTAATCTAGGAAATATATTCATTTTTACAACATTGACTCTACCAACTAATGTTATTGGCAGTATCATCCATCTGTCAAAATCTTCTTGAATTTTTTTCAACAGTGGTAAATAATTAAATTTATATAAATTCTTTACATCATTATCAAGTCTTATACCTAAATACTTTATACCATTTACCGGCCATCTAAATTGGGTTACTAATCGACATTGACTATAGTCTCCTTCAGTAAGAGGTAAAATTTCACTTTTATCCCAATTTATTTTGTAACCTGATACCTTCCCATATTCATCCAATCTAGAAGATAGTTTATGTAACGAATGTTGTGGGTTTGTTAAATAGATCAAAACATCATCGGCAAAAAGATTAATTTTATATTCCTCCTGATTAACTCTAAAACCCATAATATCTGGATCAATTCTAATTAGTTCTGCTAATGGCTCTATCGCAGTACAAATAAAGCAGGTGATAATGGACAACCTTGTCTAGTTGACCTTTTTAACTGGAATGGTGTTGAAATTTGAGAATTTGTCACTACTTTAGCTTTAGGGTTAGAATTTAAAGTTTTAATCCAATTTATAAAAGATGTTCCTAACCCATATTTTTCTAATACTTTAAATAAAAAATCCCATTCTAATCTATCAAATGCTTTTTCTGCATCCAAAGCTACTACTATATGTGGGAGGGTGAGGAGCCAGAGGTCGTGGTACATATAGGTACCAATGACATAGGTAGGAAAAGGGATGAGGTCCTGAAAGGAGAATATAGGGAGCTAGGAAGGGAGTTGAGAAAAAGGACCGCAAAGGTAGTAATCTCGGGATTACTGCCTGTGCCACGCGACAGTGAGAGTAGGAATGCGATGAGGTGGAGGATAAATGTGTGGCTGAGGGATTGGAGCAGGGGGCAGGGATTCAAGTTTTTGGATCATTGGGACCTCTTTTGGCGCAGGCGTGACCTGTACAAAAAGAACGGGTTACACTTGAATTCTAGGGGGACCAATATCCTGGCAGGGAGATTAGCGGGGGCTACTGAGGTGACTTTAAACTAGAATGGTTGGGGGGTGGGAATCAAATTAAAGAGGCTAGGCGTGAGGAGGTTAGTTCACAACAGGGGGATGGGAACCAGTGCAGAGAGACAGAGGGGTGTAAAGTGAGCATAGAAGCAAAAAGTACAAAGGAGAAAAGTAAAAGTGGCAGGCCGACAAATCCAGGGCAAGCATTAAAAAGGGCCACTTTTCAACATAATTGTATAAGGGCAGAGAGTTGTAAAAGAGCGCCTGAAGGCTTTGTGTGTCAATGCAAGGAGCATTCGTAATAAGGTGGATGAATTGAAAGTGCAGATTGTTATTAATGATTATGATATAGTTGGGATCACAGAGACATGGCTCCAGGGTGACCAGGGATGGGAGCTCAACGTTCAGGGATATTCAATATTCAGGAGGGATAGACGTGAAGGAAGGGGAGGTGGCGTGGCGTTGCTGGTTAAAGAAGAGATTAACGCAATAGAAAGGAAGGGCATAAGCCGGGAAGATGTGGAATCGATATGGGTAGAGCTGCGTAACATTAAGGGGCAGAAGACGCTGGTGGGAGTTGTGTACAGGCCACCTAACAGTAGTAGTGAGGTCGGAGATGGTATTAAACAGGAAATTAGAAATGTGTGCAATAAGAGGATTTCTTGGAATGTATGCGGGATGGTTTTTTGAACCAACATGTCGAGGAACCAACTAGAGAGCAGGCTATTCTGGACTGGGTTTTGAGCAATGAGGAAGGGTTAATTAGCGATCTTGTCGTGAGAGGCCCCTTGGGTAAGAGTGACCATAATATGGTGGAATTCTTCATTAAGATGGAGAGTGACATAGTTAATTCAGAAACAAAGGTTCTGAACTTAAAGAGGGGTAACTTTGAAGGTATGAGACGTGAATTAGCTAGGATAGACTGGCAAATGACACTTAAAGGATTGACGGTGGATATACAATGGCAAGCATTTAAAGGTTGCATGGATGAACTACAACAATTGTTCATCCCAGTTTGGCAAAAGAATAAATCAAGGAAGGTAGTGCACCCGTGGCTGACGAGAAATTAGGGATAGTATCAATTCCAAAGAAGAAGCATACAAATTAGCCAGAGAAAGTGGCTCACCTGAGGACTGGGAGAAATTCAGAGTTCAGCAGAGGAGGACAAAGGGCTTAATTAGGAAGGGGAAAAAAGATTATGAGAGAAAACTGGCAGGGAACATAAAAACAGACTGTAAAAGCTTTTATAGATATGTAAAAAGGAAAAGACTGGTAAAGACAAATGTAGGTCCCCTACAGACAGAAACAGGTGAATTGATTATGGGGAGCAAGGACATGGCAGACCATTGAATAATTACTTTGGTTCTGTCTTCACTAAGGAGGACATAAATAATCTTCCAGAAATAGTAGGGGACAGAGGGTCCAGTGAGATGGAGGAACTGAGCGAAATACATGTTAGTAGGGAAGTGGTGTTAGGTAAATTGAAGGGATTGAAGGCAGATAAATCCCCAGGGCCAGATGGTCTGCATCCTAGAGTGCTTAAGGAAGTAGCCCAAGAAATAGTGGATGCATTAGTGATAATTTTTCAAAACTCGTTAGATTCTGGACAGTTCCTGAGGATTGGAGGGTGGCTAATGTAACCCCACTTTTTAAAAAAGGAGGGAGAGAGAAACCGGGGAATTATAGACCGGTTAGCCTAACGTCGGTGGTGGGGAAACTGCTGGAGTCAGTTATCAAGGATGTGATAACAGCACATTTGGAAAGCGGTGAAATCATCGGACAAAGTCAGCATGGATTTGTGAAAGGAAAATCATGTCTGACGAATCTCATAGAATTTTTTGAGGATGTAACCAGTAGAGTGGATAGGGGAGAACCAGTGGATGTGGTATATTTGGATTTTCAAAAGGCTTTTGACAAGGTCCCACACAGGAGATTAGTGTGCAAACTTAAAGCACACGGTATTGGGGGTAAGGTATTGGTGTGGGTGGAGAATTGGTTAGCAGACAGGAAGCAAAGAGTGGGAATAAACGGGACCTTTTCAGAATGGCAGGCGGTGACTTGTGGGGTACTGCAAGGCTCAGTGCTGGGACCCCAGTTGTTTACAATATATATTAATGACTTGAATGAGGAAATTGAATGCAGCATCTCCAAGTTTGCGGATGACACGAAGCTGGGTGGCAGTGTTAGCTGTGAGGAGGATGCTGAGAGGATGCAGGGTGACTTGGATAGGTTGGGTGAGTGGGCAAATTCATGGCAGATGCAATTTAATGTGGATAAGTGTGAAGTTATCCACTTTGGTGGCAAAAATAGGAAAACAGATTATTATCTGAATGGTGGTCGATTAGGAAAAAGGGAGGTGCAAAGAGACCTGGGTGTCATTATACACCAGTCATTGAAAGTGAGCATGCAGGTACAGCAGGCGATGAAAAAGGCGAATGGTATGCTGGCATTTATAGCAAGAGGATTCGAGTACAGGAGCAGGGAGGTACTACTGCGGTTGTACAAGGCCTTGGTGAGACCACACCTGGAGTATTGTGTACAGCTTTGGTCCCCTAATCTGAGGAAAGACATCCTTGCCATAGAGGGAGTACAAAGAAGGTTCACCAGATTGATTCCTGGGATGGCAGGGCTTTCATATGAAGAAAGACTGGATGAACTGGGCTTGTACTCGTTGGAATTTAGAAGATTGAGGGGGGATCTGATTGAAACGTATAAAATCCTAAAGGGATTGGACAGGCTAGATGCAGGAAGATTGTTCCCGATGTTGGGGAAGTCCAGAACGAGGGGCCACAGTTTGAGGATAGAGGGGAAGCCTTTTAGGACCGAGATTAGGAAAAACTTCTTCACACAGAGAGTGGTGAATCTGTGGAATTCTCTGCCACAGGAAACAGTTGAGGCCAGTTCATTGGCTATATTTAAGAGGGAGTTAGATATGGCCCTTGTAGCTGCAGGGGTCAGAGGGTATGGAGGGAAGGCTGGGGCGGGGTTCTGAGTTGGATGATCAGCCATGATCATAATAAATGGCGGTGCAGGCTCGAAGGGCCGAATGGCCTACTCCTGCACCTATTTTCTATGTTTCTGTATACTCTTCTCATCCCTTTTTTGTGCCAAATGAATTATACTGAGTAGCCGGGTTACATTATCTGCCAATTGTCTATTTTTAATAAATCCTGTTTGATCCATATGTATTAATTTTGGTAAATATTTAGATAATCTATTCGATAAAATTTTTGCTATTATTTTATAATCCGTATTCAATAAAAAAATAGGCCTGTATGATGTTGGTTTCATAGGGTCTCTCTTTTTTTGGCAATACTATTACAATCGCTGTTGAAAAAGATTCTGGAAGTTTATGTATTTTTTCTGCTTGACGTATTAGTTCCATAAAAAGAGGAAATAATAAATCTTTAAATTTTTTATAAAATTCAGGTGGAAAACCATCTTCTCCTGGAGATTTATTACTTTGCAGTGATCCTAAAGCTTCTTCAACTTCTTTTAATGTAAAAGGCATATCTAATCCCTTCTGTTCTTCCAAATTCAATTTTGGAAGAGAAATTTGTGATAAAAACCTTTCTATCTCATTAACATCATTTTGGGATTCTGATTGATATAATTCAGAATAGAAATTTTTAAAAGTTTCATTTATTTCAAGAGGTTTATAAGATATTTTATTTGCCCTTGTTCTAATTGCATTTATTGTTTTGGAAGCTTGTTCTGTTTTCAACTGCCAGGCAAGAATTTTATGTGCTCTCTCACCTAATTCATAATACCTTTGTTTAGTTCTTATAATTGCTTTTTACGTCCTATATGTCTGAAGCGTATTATATTGTAACTTCTTATTAACAAGTTGTCTTCGTTTTTCTTCTGACATATATCTTTGAGATTCTTTTTCTATTTTTGTAATCTCTTTTTCCAATTGATCTAGTTCTGCCATATATTCTTTCTTAATTTTAGACGTATAACTTATTATCTGGCCCCTAAGATATGCTTTCATCACATCCCATAATATAAATTTATCATCCACTGAATGAAAATTTGTATCCAAAAAAAATTGAATCTGCTTTTTCATAAAATCACAGAAATCTTGACGTTTTAATAATGTTGAATTAAATCTCCATCTATAAGCCACTTTTTCCTTATCAGCCATTATTATTGTCATTAATAAAGGGGAATGATCTGATAATATTCTTGCTTTATATTCCATATTTTTCACTCTGTGTTGAATATGCATTGATAATAGAAACAAATCTATCCTTGAGTAAGTTTTATGTCTATGGGAGTAGAACGAATAGTCTCTTTCTTTAGGATTGATTCTTCTCCATATATCAATCAAATTTAAATCCTTCATCAATGATAAAGTTAAATTTACTACCTTCGATTTTATAACAGCTTTGGTTGATCTATCTAAGACTGGGTCTAAGCAAAAATTAAAGTCTCCTCCAATTAATATTTTTTCATGTGCATCCGCCAAATTCAGAAAAGCTTCTTGTATGAATTTTGCATCATTTTCTTTTGGTGCATAAATATTCATAAAAGTCCATAATTCAGAAAAAAGTTGACAATGTATAATCACATATCTCCCCGCAGAGTCAGTTATTACATTTTGTATTCTAATTGGTCAAAATTGCTACTCCCCTCGCTTTTGAATTAAATGAAGCCGCAACAACACTTCCCACCCAATCTCTCTTTAGTTTCTGATGTTCTGTTTCTGTTAGGTGCGTTTCCTGTAAAAAAGCTAAATCTATCTTCATTTTTTTAATATGTATTAAGATTCTTTTTCTTTTCACTGGTCCATTAAGCCCATTAACATTAAAACTCAAAAAATTCAATAAATTAGTCATTATTCTTAACAAAGTTACTCCAATCTAAAACATTACTTATCTTCTCAACTCTCATAGTTCCTTGGGGAATCTCTTCAAACTTCACCATGTTGCTATGTGTTTCCCTCCCAACCTTCCAGGCAAAAAGAAAAGAAAAGATAGAAAGAATACAAAAAAAGAAAAAACAAAATACGCCCCCCCCCCACTAATGTTGTGAATGAAAAGATACACAACACTACCCCCCTCCATTTTACGGGTCGTGGCAAAAGCCACGCTTGCACACATGATTAGCGTAGCAATCGATCAGTGCTTCTTCCAGCTCCCCCGCAACAAAAAAAATTATATATATATAGGCAAAATTAATGTTACTATTCTCAACTAATATTCCTCCAGTTTTAACCTTTCTTACCCCCCTCGGATAATTAATGATATATTTATACATTCATCCAGCTTCAAAAATCCAACAAGTCCATTCTTTAACCCAATCTTCATCTTCAATCTATCTCGCTCCCCTGGATTTGTTCTTGTATCTGGTGAATATTCAGAGAATCTCGCACAAACTGCTCTGCTTTCTGGTAGTCATCAAAAAATCTTTTTTCTCCACCAGGCAAAAAAATCTTCAAGGTTGCAGGATAACGCAGTATAAATTGATAACCATGATCCCATAGGGTTTTTTTTACTGGATTAAATTTCTTCCTTCTCTTCAAAAGTTCATAACTTATATCAGGGTAGAAAAAAACTTTGTTCCCTTTAATTATCAATGGCCCTTTTCTATCCTTGGCAGCTCGAGCAGCTGCCTGTAGAATCCTTTCCTTGTCTTGAAATCTTAAGAATTTTATTAAAATCGATCGTGGATATTGGTCATCTTTTAGTTTTGGTCTTAGAGCTCTATGTGCCCGCTCAATTTCAATTGGTCGAACCTCCTCTTCCATTTGCAAAACATCCGGGATCCATTTTTGAAAAAATTCTATTGGTTTTTCTCCCTCCGTACCTTCTTTAAGACCAACAATTTTAATATTATTACGTCTACTGAAATTTTCCAACATGTCCACTTTCTCCAAGAGTCAATTTCTTTCCGAGTTCCAGACAAGCAAATCATTTTCTGTTTTTTCCACTGTATCATTCATATGCCCCATTGCTCTTTCCATCTTTTGAAGCTTCTTATCCATTTTGTCCTGTCTTTCCATAACTTTATTATAGCACATCTTCGTATCTCTAAGCTCTTCTCTTACTTTTCTTAGTTCAGCCGTTAATTGTAATATAGCCTCTCTTATGTCTCTATCATCTCCTTTACTTCCAATCGCTTCCAATTCTTCCTCCTCTTCTTCATCTGTGTTCTCTGCAGAATCCAATTCTGACTCTGAGTCATTTTCAATTGCAGTGGCTGTCGGTTCTTGTAGTTCGCGTTGTGTCGATTTGCGCATGCGCATTTCCAGTGCCGCCTTCGAAGAACCCGTTACCACCGCCATTGCTTCCTGTTCTACCGAAGGAGATCCAACCTGAGTCCGAGGCTCCATCGTTGCAGTAGGCCCTTTTTTCTTCCCCTCTCGCGGCTGCTTCGCAACAGCAGACTTCTTTTGTTGCGGTTTAGGAGGCATATCGTAAAGTAGTCTTACAAAGTTTATAAATAGTTTTCAGAAAATATTTATTAACTTTGTTTTGTTTAAACGGTACTTTACTGATTTGTTGCGGGAGAGCTGGATTTACACGTCTCAATCCCACGTCATCACATGACGCCCCCCGGCTGTGTAAGTCTAGGGAGGACAATCCCCAGCCCCGCCAAACGTGGGAGATTGAGGCGTGAGCCCACCCCAAAAACCCCTGTTACAAATCAGTGCCATGAAATAACAGACAGTACACTGCATACAATTAAAAGATTTAGCTTTATAATTCTTAATTTGACTAAAAGGTTAGTAAAGAAAGAACAAAAAAAGAAAAGGGCCCATTTTAATGAAACAGTCTAATGTACACAAGTTGGAGCTCACGGTTTCCTCTTTGCCGATCTCCTTCGATCTTACCCCAGGCTCTGTCGAATCACGGCCTTGCTCCAGGTCGACTCCTACGACCTCTTCTCTCCAGCGTCTCCTTCATCTCTCTTCATCTGCTTAACAAAAGCCCCAAGCCCAACCTTAGTGTCCCTCACCAGAGAAACCTCCCCTTAATACGACCATCCTAATTGGATGGCACACAATTCTCCTATCTCTTATCTTCAACAGTAACCCAAACAAGCAGCTTGCAGAGAACAGCACCAGATCAAATACAGAACAGCATAACAGTAAAGAAATATGAACCACGGCATTACAGGAGTAACTACCTACTAAAGGATAGAACTGATAAATATTTGGAAAAGCAAAGGCTGATTAGAGACAATTAGCATTGCTTTGTGCAGAGTAACTCTGGCCTTGCTATTTTGAGATTTTTGAGAAGAAATTTAGTAAGAAAATGGTTAGTGTGGTAGATGTTGGCTATATAGACTTCAGTAAGGCATTTGACAAGGTATTGCGTGGTGGGCATATCCAGAAGGTTAAGATACAGTGTGAGTACTGAGACTCCTGTACCTCCTTCCTAATAACGGCGGGGAGAAGAGAGCAGGGCCTGGACAGTGCAAGTCCTTGATGATGGTTACTGATTTCTGGTGACAGCCCTCCTTGTAGATGTGCTTAATGACAGGGAGGGCTTTCACTGTGATGGACTGGACTATATCCATTACTTTTTGTAGGGTTTTCCATTCAAGGGTGTTGTGTGTTTAATACTTATGTAATATTGGAGTAATATTGCAAATATATTGTTTGATTAAGCATTCTTTGTTGTTTCGATAATGCATTACAGATTATGTGTAAATATACGTAAATGGCATACATCATCACACCACTGTGTCATATGTGCATACCTCACTTAAAGTGAAAAACAAAACTAAGGCACACATTCTCCCTTGTTTTTCTTTCAATTAGTTTTGTGTTTTGGAGTTGCAGTCTCTCAATGCTACAATCAGAAGTTCCCACCTGCTTCAAAAGGGCAACAATTATACCAGTGCCCAAGAATAGCAGTGTGATATGCCTCAATGACTATCATCCAGTCGTACTCACACCTCCGGTGACGAAATGCTTTGAGAGATTGGGCATGGGTAGGATTAACACCTGTCTCGGGTAGGATTAACACCTGTCTCAGGAAGGATCTGGACCTAATACAATTTGCCTATCATCACAATAGGTCTATAACAGGCGTGATCTCAATGGTTCTCCACACAGCCTTGGCCTGGATAGTGCAGATACCTATGTCAGGATGCTGTTCGTTGACTATAGCTCAGCATTAAACACCATTATTCTTTCAGTACTCCTTCTGCAACTGGATCCTCGACTTCCTGACCAGAAGACTACAATCTGTGTGGATTGTAAATAACATCTCATCGCTCTGACAATCAACACTGGTGCTCCGCAGGGATGTGTGCTTAGCTCACTGCATCTCTATACTCTCTACATCCTTGACTGTGTGGCTAGGCACAGCTCAAATATCATTTATAAATTTGCTGATGATACATCCGTTGTTGGCAGAATTTCAGATGGTGACAAAAAGGTGTTGAGGAGCGAGATATACCAGTTAGTTGAGTGGTGTCACAGTAACAATCTGCTCTCAACGTCAGCAAGACCAAAGAGCTGATCGTGGACTTCCAAAAGGGTAAGATGAGGGAACACAAACCAGTCCTCATAGAGGGATCTGAAGTGGAGAGAGTGAGCAATTTCAAGTTCCTGGGTGTCAATATCTCTGAGAACCTAACCCAGACACAACATATTGATGCATCTATAAAGAAGGCAAGATAGCGGCTATATTTCATTAGGAGGAGATTTGGTTTGTCAACTAAAACACTTGAAAACTTCTACAAATGTACCATGGAGAGCATTCTGACTGGCTGCATTACCATCTGGTATGGGGGGTGGGGGCTACTGCACAAGATCGCAGTAAGTTGCAGAAACTTGTAAAATTAGTCAGCACCATCATGGATACGAGCCTCCATAGTATTCAAGACATCTTCAAGGAGCGGTGCTTTAGGAAGGTGTTGTCCATCATTAAGGGTCCCCACAACCCAGGACATACTCTCTTCACACTGGTACAGTTAGGAAGGAGGTACAGAAGCCTGAAGGCACAAACTCAGTGATTCAGGAACAGCTTCCTCCCGTCTGCCATCTGATTTCTAAGTAGACATTGAACCCATGAACTCTTCCTTATAATTTTTTTATTTCTGTTTTATTACAGCAGTGGTCCCAGTAGCAAAGAACAATGGGTCTGTCAGGATCTCTGGTGATTTTAAGGTCACCATCAACCCAGCACTGTAAGATCAATACCCAGGATAGTGGATGATATCTTTGCAAACCTTTCTGGAGGAAAACACTTCAGCAAAGTGGACTTAGCTGAGGCCTATCTACAGATGGACCTGGAAGAGTTCCTCACCATGAACAGAAAGGGCTTTATTGCTATAATGGGAGTGGCGTCTGCAGCTGCACTCTGGCAGAAAGCTATGGACCAGCTGCTGCAAAGTTGTCCAGGCACTCAGTGTTACCTGGATGACAAGGAACTTCTTCAAAATCTCAGGACAGTGTTAAAAAGAATAGAAGATTATGGCCTCAGAGCACATTGCAACAAGTGTGATTTTTTAAAAACAAGCATCACTTACAGTGGTCACACTATTGACACACAAGAATTACACAAGTGTGCTGAGAAAATTTAATCAGTGTTAGATGCCCCAATGCCAAAGGATGTGTCACAGTTGCTGCCTTTTTAAGATTTGTTAACTAGTATAATAGTTTCCTGCCAATCCTGGCTACTGTACTGCACCTTTTGAACTCATTATTACAGATAGGGAAGAAATGGCAATGGACAAATCAAGGTAAGCTGGCTTTTCAGAAGACGAAGGAAATGGTAATGTCAGACACTGTACTCACACAATTATGATCCACATTGTGCAGTGAAGCTTGTCTATGATGCCTCCCTTTATGGTATAGGTGTTGTCATGTTATGAGTAATGGAAGCAAATGCCCTATAGCCTTTGCATCACATTCCCTTACTGCTGCAGAGAAAAATTATGCACAGATTGACAGAGAGGCCTTGAGGCTGGTGTGAGATGTAAAAGGTTTCCAGCAGTACTTGTATGAGAGAGAGAGAGAGTTTACCTTCATTACTGATAATCAACCGCTAATGTCCACTTTCAATCCACAAACAGTAGCAGCACAAATGTCGAGATGGGCTTTTGGAGGTCACAATTACAAGATAGAATTCAAGATGATGACTAATCATGGAAATGCCGATAGATTGTCCCATTTACCCTTGGAGAAGGAACGCCAAGGTGAACTTGCCCTTGATGGAGCTTGCCTTATGTGGGGATTGACAGTTGTTGTATCATCCAAGCTGAGAGCTCATATGTTGGAGGAGCTGCATGTTGGTCATCTAGGTGCAGTTAAAATAAAAGTGTTGATTGAAGCTTTGGTGGCCTGGAATAGTTCAGCAGATCAAACAGCTTGCCATGCACAAGTGCAGAAGAAAGGCATTCGGATCCGTCAGAACCACTTTCTGTAGTCCCAGAGAGACCTACAACTACCACAGAGGAAGATCCCAGAACCTGAGATTGCTTCACAGCTGCAAGTTTCACCTACCAGCAGAGTGACCTCCCTGGTTAGGAATGATGTTTTCCCACAACAGTATGAAATCTTCCACCATGATTAAATCTTTAGGCCTGAATGGGACAATTTAAAATTTACAATGCCATGGATGTCTGTACAGTAGTTGTATAATATAGCATAGTATTTATATAGTTGAGATGCATTCTATATTGAGATGGAGTTTATAGCTAAGCAGGGAGGAGTGCTGTGTATTTAATTTTTGAGTAATATAAATATATTGTTTGATCAAGCAGTCTTTGTTTTTTACATAATACATTGTGGGTTATATGTAAAAGTATGTGAATGACATACGTCATTATTCCACCATGTCACACGTGCGCGCCTCGCTTGAAGTTAAAATATGAAAGTAAGACTAATGCACTCCAGGCTTCTTTGTTTTTCTTGCGATTAGTTTTAATTTTTGGAGTTACAAAACAAAAGAAGGGCATTGGTGTTTCCATATCAGGACATGGTGCAACCAGTCAGTATACTCTCCACCGCACATCTATAGAAGTTTGTCAAAGTTTGAGATGACACACTGAACCTTCGCAAACTTCTAAGAAAGTAGAGGTGCTTCCGTGCCTTCTTTGTAATGGCACTGATATGTTGACCCTGGACAGATCCTCTGAAATAATAACTCCAAGAAATTTAAAGTTGCTGACACTCTCCACCTCATATCCCCCAACGAACACTGGCTCATGGACGTCTAGTTTTCTCCTTCTGTAGTCAATAATCAGCTGTTTGGTTTTGTTGATATTGTGTGAGAGGTTATTATTGGGACACCATTCAGACAGATTTTCAATTTCCCACCTTCACCAACTTTGATGTGGCCAACAACAGTGGTGTTGTCAGCAAACTTAAATATGGCACTGGAGCTGTACTTAGCCTCACAGACATGAGTGTAAAGCGAGTAGAGTGGGGGGCTAAGCACACAGCCGTGTGCACCTGTGCTGTAGGTGGTTGTGGAGGAGATGTTGCCAATCTGAACTGTCTGAGGTCTGCAGGTGAGGAAATCGAGGATCAAGGAGGTATTGAGGTCTGTGTCTTAGAGTTTATTGATTAGTTTTGAAGGGATGATAATGTTGAATGCAGAGCTATATCAATGAAGAGCATCCTGATGTATGCATCTTCGCTGTCCATTTGTTTCAGGGTTAAGTGAAGAGCCAGTGAAATGGCACCTGATACAGTCATGCACCCCAAGACCTGACTGCTGCTGAACAACAGAAATGACTCCCAATTATCTTCCTTTGAGCAGGAAAACTGTTCTTTTTAAGTACAGGACAACTGCATGGATTATGTGGGGGTTCTGTTCCTGAGAATCATCAGTAACTTGATATTACAGTAAGTTGGAAACTCTACCAGCTCAGGTTGTTGTTATCTGAGATCACAAAAATTGCACTGATCATTTAATTAGCTGCAAAGGGAAAAAAGGAAAAATGTTAAGTAAAGGAAAGGGAATGCCTGTGATAGAAGAGTAGTGAGTTGAAAGATATAGTCAGGGTTTGGTAATCATACAATTGTTACATATCCCGTGAGTATCACGTGAATATGACGTAATTGTCTTATGCTATTGGGTAATTATAGAACATAGAATAGTACAGCATAGTGCAGGCCCTTTGGCCCACAATGTTGTGCCAGCCCTCAAACCCTGCCTCCCATATAACCCCCCACCTTAAATTCCTCCATATACCTGTCTAGTAGTCTCTTAAACTTCACTAGTGTATCTGCCTCCACCACTGACTCAGGCAGTGCATTCCACGCACCAACCACTCTCTGAGTAAAAAAAACCTTCCTCTAATATCCCCCTTGAACTTCCCACCCCTTACCTTACAGCCATGTCCTTTTGTATTGAGCAGTGGTGCCCTGGGGAAGAGGCGCTGGCTGTCCACTCTATCTATTCCTCTTAATATGTTGTACACCTCTATCATGTCTCCTCTCATCCTCCTTCTCTCCAAAGAGTAAAGCCCTGGCTCCCTTAATCTCTGATCATAATCCATACTCGCGAAACCAGGCAGCATCCTGGTAAATCTCCTTTGTACCCTTTCCAATGCTTCCACATCCTTCCTATAGTGAGGCGACCAGAACTGGACACAGTACTCCAAGTGTGGCCTAACCAGAGTTTTATAGAGCTGCATCATTACATCGTGACTCTTAAACTCTATCCCTCAACTTATGAAAGCTAACACCCCATAAACTTTCTTAACTACCCTATCCACCTGTGAGGCAACTTTCAGGGATCTGTGAACATGTACCCCGAGATCCCTCTGCTCCTCCACACTACCAAGTGTCCTGCCATTTACTTTGTACTCTGCCTTGGAGTTTGTCCTTCCAAAGTGTACCACCTCACACTTCTCCAGGTTGAACTCCATCTGCCACTTCTCAGCCCGCTTCTGCATCCTATGTCTCTCTTCAATCTTCAACAATCCTCTACACTATCTACAACACCACCAACCTTTGTGTCATCTGCAAACTTGCCAACCCACCCTTCTACCCCCACATCCAGGTCGTTAATAAAAATCAGGAAAAGTAGAGGTCCCAAACAGATACTTGTGGGACACCACTAGTCACAATCTTCCAATCTGAATGTACTCCCTGCACCATGACCCTCTGCCTTCTGCAGGCAAGCCAATTCTGAATCCACCTGGTCAAACTTCCATGCCTTCTGGCTCTGAATAAGCCTACCATGTGGAACCTTGTCAAATGCCTTACGAAAATCCATGTAGATCACGTCCACTACACTACCCTCATCTATATTCCTGGTCACCTCCTCAAAGAATATCAGGCTTGTTAGACACAACCTGCCCTTCACAAAGCCATGCTGACTGTCCCTGATCAGACCATGATTCTCTAAATGCCCATAGATCCTATCTCTAAGAATCTTTTCCAACAGCTTTCCCACCACAGACGTAAGGCTCACTGGTCTATAATTACCCAGACTATCCCTACTACCTTTTTTGAACAAGGGGACAACATTCGCCTCCCTCCAATCCTCCGGTACCAGTCCCGTGGACAACGAGGACATAAAGATCCTAGCCAGAGGCTCAGCAATGTCTTCCCTCGCCTCGTGGAGCAGCCTGGGAATATTCCGTCAGGCCCCGGGGACTTATCCGTCCTAATGTATTTTGACAACTCCAACACCTCTTCTCCCTTAATATCAACAAGCTCCAGAGCATCAACCTCACTCATATTGTCCTCACTGTCATCAAGTTCCCTCTCATTGGTGAAAAACGAAGAGAAGTATTCATTGAGGACCTCGCTCACTTCCACAGCCTCCAGGCACATCTTCCCACCTTTATCTCTTATCGGTCCTACCTTCACTCCTGTCATCCTTTTGTTTTTCACATAATTGAAGAATGCCTTGGGGTTTTCCTTTACCCGACTCACCAAGGCCTTCTCATGCCCCCTTCTTGCTCTTCTCAGCTCCTTCTTAAGCTCCTTTCTTGCTTCCCTATATTTCTTAATAGACCCATCTGATCCTTACTTCCTAAACCTCATGTATGCTGCTTTCTTCCACCTGACTAGATTTTCCACCTCACTTGTCACCCATGGTTCCTTCACCCTACCATTCTTTATCTTCCTCACCGGGACAAATTTACCCCTAACATCCTGCAAGAGATCTCCAAACATTGACCATAGTACATTTCCCTGCAAAAACATCATCCCAATTCACACCCGCAAGTTCTAGCCTTATAGCCTCATAATTTGCCCTTCCCCAATTAAAAATTTTCCTGTCCTCTCTGATTCTCTCCTTTTCCATGATAATGCTAAAGGCCAGGGAGTGGTGGTCACTGTCCCCCAGATGCTCACCCACTGAGAGATCTGTGACCTGACCCGGTTCGTTACCTAGTACTAGATCTTGTATGGCATTCCCCCTTGTCGGTCTGTCAACATACTATGACAGGAATCCTTCCTGGACACACTTAACAAACTCTGCCCCATCTAAACGCTTGGAACTAATCAGGTGCTAACCAATATTAGTGAAGTTAAAGTCACCCATGATAACAACCCTGTTATTTTTGCACCTTTCCAAAATCTGCCTCCCAATCTGCTCCTCAGTATCTCTGCTGCTACCATGGAAACCGTGGTGATTAAAGAAGAGGAAGTACTGGTGCTTTTAAGGAATATAAAAGTGGATAAGTCTCCGGGTTCTGACAGGATATTCCCTAGGACCTTGAAGGAAGTTAGTGTAGAAATAGCAGGGGCTCTGACACAAATATTTCAAATGTCATTAGAAGCGGGGATGGTGCCGGAGGATTGGCGTATTGCTCATGTGGTTCCATTGTTTAAAAAGGGTTCTAAGAGTAAACCTAGCAATTATCGGCCTGTAAGTTTAACGTCACTGGTGGGTAAATTAATGGTAAGTATTCTTAGAGATGGTATATATAATTATCTGGATAGATGGTCTGATCAGGAACAGTCAACATGGATTTGTACGTGGAAGGTCATGTTTGACAAATCTTACTGAATTTTTTGAAGAGGTTACTAGGAAAATTGACGAGGATAAAGCGGTGGATGTTGTCTATGTGGACTTCAGTAAGGCCTTTGACAAAGTTCCACACGGAAGGTTAGTTAGGAAGGTTCAATCGTTAGGTATTAATATTGAAGTAGTAAAATGGATTCAGCAGTGGCTGGATGGGAGACACCAGAGAGTAGTGGTGGATAACTGTTTGTCAGATTGGAGGCTGGTGACTAGTGGTGTACCTCAGGGATCTGTACTCGGTCCAATGTGGTTTGTTATATATATTAATGATCTGGTTGATGGGGTGGTAAATTGGATTAGTAAGCATGCAGATGATACTAAGATAGCTGGCTTTGTGGATAATGAAGTAGGTTTTCAAAGCTTGCAGAGAGATTTAGGCTGAAAGATGGCAGATGCAGTTTAATACTGATAAGTGTGAGGTGCTATATTTTGGTAGGACTAATCAAAATAGGACATACATGGTAAATGGTAGGGCATTGAGGAATACAGTAGAACAGAGGGATCTAGGAATAATGGTGCATAGCTCCCTGAAGGTGAAATCTCATGTGGATAGGGTGGTGAAGAAAGCTTTTGGTATGCTGGCCTTTATAAATCAGAGCATTGAGTATAGGAGTTGGGTTGTAATGTTGAAATTGTACAAGGCATTGGTGAGGCCAAATTTGGAGTATTGTGTACAGTTCTGGTCACCGAATTATAGGAAAGATGTTAACAAAATAGAGGGAGTACAGAGAAGATTTACTGGAATGTTACCTGGTTTTCAGCACCTAAGTTACAGAGAAAGGTTGAACAAGTTAGGTCTTTATTCTTTGGAGCGTAGAAGGTTGAGGGTGGACTTGACAGAGATATTTAATATTATGAGGGGGATAGATAGAGTTAACGTGGATAGGCTTTTTCCATTGAGAGTAGGGGAGATTCAAACAAGACGAGTTGAGAGTTAAGGGGCAAAAGTTTAGGGGTAACATGAGGGGGAACTTCTTTACTCAGAGCTGTGTGGAACGGGCTTTCAGTAGAAGTAGTAGAGGCAGGTTCGATGTTGTCATTAAAAAAAATTGGATAGGTATATGGACAGGAAAGAATGGAGAGCTCTGGGCTGAATGCAGGTAGATGGGACTAGGTGAGAGTAAGCGTTCGGCACGGACTAGAAAGGGCAAGATGGCCTGTTTCTGTGCTGTAATTATATGGTTATGTGGAATGATGTAATGGTCTTGTGCCATTAGAATGATGTAATTGTCTTGTGACAGTGGGGTGGATGTGATGTCACGTGATGGCATGTTCTAACTGGTATATGAGGGAAGACTGCCTCTTGCATAGTTCGTTTTGGTGGGAACTCACAGTTGGTAGGTACACCATCGGAGAAGAAGAAAGAGTTAGAGTGAAGAATCCGAACAAATCCCAGAGGGATTGGGGTTAACCAGCAGCATTCGGTGCTTTGCGGGTGTGACTGACACTTGGAACCATCCGTACGTAGCACGCATGTTTTGTTAACCCTTACACGGTTTGGTTATTGTGTGATGACCACTTCCGGCAGAAAGGTCAGTTACTTTGAGAACTCATATTCTGCGTCATAACTTCGGAAAAGATATTTCTCGGCTGGAACTGGCATCAGCAGGTTCGACTTTTCTTCATCGCAAGGTTCGGGAAGTCTCTCCTCTCAGTTATTTCATAAATCATATGGACTTATTAAACCACCACCTTAAGACTGTGCTTAAATGGGATCTGTTGAGAATTGCCTTTAAGTTCAACCACTTGATAACTATAGAAGCATAACGCTGTTAACATCCATTTAAGTTAATCATTCGTTTACTGTTCTATTTTTTTATTTGAGTAGAGGTTAATAAATGTCGTTGTTTATTTTATAAAAACAGGGCTCAAATTCATCTCTATTGTTGCTGATTAATAACACAATCAATTTGCTTCCTCTTTTCTTCCCCCTTCCCAGCTCTATAAAGACTTCTTAATTTCTAACTTTTTCTCATTTAGATGAAAAGTCTTCAAACTGAGCTCCACCAACTCCATTGATGGTACTACATACAATTGGCTTGAGCCTGCTTGGGGAAAGGCTATCTTAGATTGGGTGTTGTGTAATAACCCAGATTTTATCAGGGAGCTTAAATAAAGGAATCCTCGAGGTTGTGATCACAATATGATTGAATTCAACTGCAGTTTGAGAGGGAGAAGCATAATTCACATGTGTCATTATTGCAATGGAATAAAGGGAATTACAGAGGCATGAGAGAGAAGCTTGCCCAGATGGATTGGAGGAGGATACTGGTGGGGATGATGGCAGAGCAGAGATAGCTGAAGTTGCAGAGAATACTTCTCAAGGCGCAGGTTAGATATGTCCCACAGGGGAAGAAGTTGTCAAATGGGAGCGGTAGGGAACTGTGGCTGACAAAGGAAATTAAGACCATAAGACAGAGGAGCAGAAGTCGGCCATTCTATCATGAGCTGATCCATTCTCCAATTTAGTCCCACTCCCCTGCCTTCCCAACATAACCTTTGATGCCCTGGCTACTCAGATACCTATCAATCTCTGCCTTAAATATACCCAATGACCTGACCTCCACTGCCACCCGTGGCAACAAATTCCACAGATTCACCACCCTCTAGCTGAAAATATTTCTTTGCATCTCTGTTCTGAATGGGCACCCTTCAATCCTTAAGTCATGCCCTTTCATACTAGACTCCCCCACCATGGAAAACAACTTTGCCACATCCACTCTGTCCATGCCTTTCATCATTTGAAATATTTCTATGAGGTACCCCCTCATTCTCCTAAACTCCAAGGAGTACAGTCCAAGAGTGGTCAAACGTTTCTCATATGTTAACCCTCCCATTCCTGGAATCATTCTAGTGAATCTTCTCTGAACCATCTCCAACATCAGTACATCCTTTCTTAAATAAGGAGCCCAAAACCGCACACAGTACTCCAAGTGAGGTCTTACCAGTGCGTTATAGCAGTGGTCCCCAACCACCGGGCCGCGGACCGGTACTGGGCCGCAGAGCACGCTCTATCGGGCCGCGAGGAAACGATATGATTTGGCGATACGAGTCAGCCGCACCTTTCCTCGTTCCCTGTCACGCCCAGTGTGGAGCTTGAACGCATGCGAGGTCATTACCCGCGCGTCATCCATGTCAGCGCAGGAAGGAGATCAACTCCTCGAGTTTGCAAATGACGGCGGGCTGAAAAGTATGTTTGACATAACATCTCTGCGGGCATTCCAGATCAAGATGGCCACGAAAGCATTGAAAAAGTTGCTTCCATTTCCAACATACCTCTGCAATTAATGCAACGAAAACTAAATTGCAAATAGACTGGAAATAAGGAACCCCGTTCGAGTATCGCTGTCTTCCATCACCCTTCAATAGGACCATCTTGTTGCAGGAAAACAAGCCCAGGGCTCCCATTGATTCAGCGATATTGGTGTGTTGCAATGATTTTATATGTTCATACAGGGAAAATATGTGCTGTGTGTTTAATATCCAAACGTTACTTAAAATGTTATGAAGCTATTGACCTATTTATATAACCGTATAACAATTACAGCACGGAAACAGGCCATCTCGGCCCTTCTAGTCCGTGCCGAACGCTACTCTCACCTAGTCCCACCGACCTGCACTCAGCCCATAACCCTCCATTCCTTTCCTGTCCATATACCTATCCAATTTTTCCTTAAATGATAATATCGAACCTGGTTCTGCCACTTCTACTGGAAGTTCATTCAACACTTACTTCAAGCTCCCCATCCTCCCCAATAATTGACTTATCACTATATTCATGCTGTGTGCTCAATATTAAATTCGTTAGATAAACCCTTTTAGAAATGAAATTGAGTGTATTAGCCACCTATCACCTATATTCCGGTCGTAATTAACACCCCGCCCCCAAACAGAATGGACAAAACCGATTTGCAGAGAAAAAAATTGGTAGGCGTGTAGCTGGTGCCCGTGCAAGGCTTCATGTTGATTGTAGTCTTTCTCTAGGTAAACACAACGTATTTGACTGCTATTCTTGTCCGTTGGCATCCCTACCGCCCCCGCTCCCCCCGGGTCTGCTGGTCCGCAAGAATATTGTCAATATTAAACCGGTCCACAGTGCAAAAAAGTTTGGGGACCCCTGCCTTATAGAGCCTCAACATCCCATCCCTGCTCCTATACACTATTCCTCTGGAAATGAATGCCAACATTGCATTCGCCTTCTTCACCACCGACTCAACCTGAAGGTTAACCTTAAGGGTATCCTGCACGAGGACTCCCAAGTCCCGTTGCATCTCAGAACTTTGAAGTCTCTCCTCATTTAAATAATAGTCTGCACTTTTATTTCTTCTGCCAAAGTGCATAACCCTACACTTGCCAACATTGTATTTCATTTGCCACTTCTTTGCCCATTCTCCCAATCTATCCAAGTCTCTCTGCAGACTCTCTGTTTCCTCAGCACTACCTGCCCCTCCACCTATCTTTGTATCATCAGCAAACTTAGCCACAAAGCCATCTATTCCATAATTCAAATCGTTGATGTACAAAGTAAAAAGAAGTGGCCCCAACATGGACCCCTGTGGAACACCACTGGTAACCAGCAGCCAACCAGAATAGGATTCCTTTATTCCCACACTCTGTTTCCTGCCAGTCAGCCAATGCTCTATCCACGTATGTAACTTTCCCATAATTCCATGGGCCCTTATCTTTTTTAGCAGCCTCATGTGCAGCACCTTGTCAAAGGCCTTCTGAAAATCCAAATATACAACATCCACTGCATCTCCCTTGTTTAGCCTACTTGTAATATCCTCAAAAAATTGCAGTATGTTTGTCAGACAGGGTTTCCTTTAAGGAATATAAAAGTGGATTATTATCTAAGTGGGGAGAAGGTTCAAACGTCAGAGGTGCAGAGGGACTTGGGACTTCTCATGCAAGACTCCCAGAAGATTATTTTACAGGTTGAGTCTGTGGTAAAAAAGGCAAATGCAATGTTGGCATTTATTTCAAGGAGAATAGAATATAAAAGCAAGGAGATAATGCTGAGTCTTCATAAGACACTAGTCAGGCCACATTTAGAGTATTGTCAACAATTCTCAGAAAGAAGGTGTGGTCATTGGGAAAGAATCCAGAGGAGGTTCACGAGGATGATTCTCTGAATGAAGGGGTCAACATGAGGAGCATTTGGCAGATTTGGGCCCATACTCTAGAGATGAGAGGGTTAGGCTATGAGGAGCGATTGATTCCCCTGGGATTGTACTCACTGGAATTCAGAAGAATTGGAGAAGATCTTATAGAAACATACAAAATCATGAAAGGGATAGATAAGATAAAGGCAGGAAAGTTGTTTCCACTGATAGGTCAGACTAGAACTAGGGGACTTAGCCTCAAGATTCGGGAGAGTAGATTTAGGACAGAGATGAGGAGGAACTGCCGTTCCCAGAGAGTGGTGAATCTGTGGAATTCTGTCCTCAATGAAGCAGTGGAGGTTACCTCAGTAAATATTTTTAAAACAAGGTTGGATAGATTTTTGCATAGTAGGTGAATTAAGGGTTAAGGGGAAAGAGCAGGACAGTGGAGATGAATCCATGGCCAGATCAGCCATAATCTTATTGAATGGCGGGGCAGGCTTGATGGGCCAGATGGCCTACTCCTGCTCCGATTTCTAATGTTCTTATGTACTGACTAGAGTTTAGAATAATGCGTGGGGATTTCATTGAAACCTACCAAATGTTGAAAGGACTAGATAGGGTGGATCTGGAGAGGATGTTTCCTCTGCTGGTGGTATCCAGAACTGGAAGGCACAGCCTCAAAATTGATGGGCAACCCTTTAGAACGGAGGCAAGGAGGAATGTTTTTTGCCAGAGAGTAGTAATGGAATGTTCTGCCAGAAACAGCGGTGGAGGCCAAATCTGTCGGTATATTTAAGGCAGAAGTTGATCGTTTCCTGATTAGTCAGGGCATCAAAGGATATCGAGAGAAGGCAGGTGTATGGGTTTGAGTGGGATCCGGGATCAGCCATGATGGAATGGCAGAGCAGACTTGATGGGCTGAATGGCCTAATTCTGCTCCTATTTCTTATGGTCTTTTCTCTTTGTTTTCCAATTTTCTAGGATGTGCAGTATTTTCCTTTCTGCAAAACAAATTATTGTTCCTTTCAAGTGGTAAACCAATTAATTTTGAATATTTTGCTTTTTCTTAGATTCTGGTGGGTTCTAGTTTGGGAGGATGGCTCATGCTCCTTGCTGCAATAGCACGACCGGAGAGAGTAGTTGCACTTGTTGGCATAGCTACAGGGGCAGACTATTTAGTGACTGCTTTCAGACAGCTTCCTTTGGAGGTAAATAGACTGTGTTCTTAATTGTCATATAATTCCATCAAATCGCCTTTGGAAAGAAGGACAGGCCTCCACAGTATTTAGTTTGTTGTCAATATGATTCACTGCACATGTTAAAACAAAATATTTCACTACACTGGATCAGGATCAAAATCAAGTTTATTATCTCTGACCTGTTTGCTATGTCCAAAACAGAACCCCACTTTCAATGGATAGCAGAAGCATTGAGAATATATCAAAGGTTCAAAGTTCATTTAATATGAAGGTATGAATACTTTATACAACCTTGAGATTCATCTCCTTATAGATAACTACAAAACAAAAAAATTCAATAAGTGTCATTAAAACAAAAGAACACCATCGAACATCCAATGTGTAGAGAAAATAAATTATGCTAATGATAAAAATTAGCAAATATCATTCAGGACTGAAGTTCATAAAATTGAGTCCACAGTCAGGCATCACTGCAGCCGATTCAGATGCCCATTAGTTGCAGGCCACGTTCTCAGTTCAGCGCAGAGATGAATAAACCTTGTGGAGCAGCGAGTTCAACTGGCCCATCCCTTGCCTCCGGCCCCAACACCCTGACCTTTTCAATCTGGCTCAGTGCGTAAATCGTCCAAACCTAGGGTCGTGCCTTGCTCTTGGACCTGGACTCTACTACTTCGATACACTCTCGGTCCCAAGCCCCACCACCTCCATACTATGCATTTAAATCAATCAAACTTTAGGTCTTTCCTTGCTCCCAGACCTGGGCTGTGCCTCAAGTTAGCTTTGTCTCACCTCAGTTCTGCTGCATCTAATTGCCTCCCAAGTCCACTCAAGCAATGGCCATACATTGGCTCGTTCCCCTCTCTCCGGGCCGGACCCCACTGCCTCATTTCAGCCTGGAAAAGCTATGCAGCACCTTCGAGACTTCAGTTCACTCTGCAAAAATGCCAGGTCATACAGTTGGTTCAAAAGCTCAGCTCCAACAGGGTAGTTACAGTCTGTATGCAGTGATCATTTACCAGAAAAGTGTGATTAATAAAGTATTGAGTTGCTTTTTATTTGCCACCAGCAAGTAGTCGCAGAGCATCACCGGCACCATCTTAAACTGGATGCTCAGATTGAATTTCATCAGGACAATATGACTTGGAAATCTATTATATGCCCCTGTTCAGGTGTAACAGTGTTGTAGCTCTAAAATGTATAGACATGGCAAAATAATTTTGATGAATATGACAGTGTTTCATATTGATGCTTAATGTTTCCAGCTCGGATTAGCAATTAAAAATTTCCTTTCCTGAAGATTGTTATGTACTCCACATGGCTAGATAAGTGATAAGCTTTTATCTGATGAGATTATCATGACCTTAAACATCTATTGTGATAATATATTTTAACAACACTCTCTAAATTGCTTATGTTTCTGTAGACAAAGAAAGAAATAGAAGAACAAGGTGAATGGTATTTGCCAAGCAAGCAAAAGGAAGCAGGATTTTACAAGATTCCCTATTCATTTATTAAAGATGCTGAAAATCACTGTGTGTTGCACAGCACCATTCCAATCACTTGTCCTGTGAGGCTTATTCATGGGATGGAGGATGGGTATATTCCCTGGCAGATTTCACTGCAAGTAGCTGAAAGTGTTGTTGGTTCTGATGTTGACCTTATCCTTCGCAAGCAGGGTCAGCATAAAATGGCTGAGAAAGATGATTTAAAATTAATAGTTTACACAATTGATGATCTCATAGACAAACTTTCAACACTGCCATAAACCAACAGCATTAGAAATTAGTATGTATATAATTAAAAAGTACATTGAATTTATAGAGATAGTTTTTGTCATCAATTCTGTGATGTAAATATACTGTGCAGGATTATTTTGAACTGCACTTAAAATGTGCTTATAGAATATATTACTTTGATTAAAAAATCAGCAATTGTTAGAAACAAAAACAGTCAGAGTTTTGTTGACTGTTGATGGATGATTATTAATGCAGCACAGCTGTATAAGATTACTGGTGTTAATAAGTGTGTCCTTACACAGCAATGTTAATGCATCCTTGATAGTTTAGCATTGCCTGGTTGCAGGAACAGGATGAACTATATCGTTTTAATGCAGTATTTTAGAAAAATACTAGCAGTTCCAATTAAAAATAATTCTGCACTGTTGCCAGATGTATTTCCACTCTCATTTCAGTATTATATCAATTTTTCTGTGTACATACTCTTCTTTAATTTGGAGATGTGTATTTCTGGAGTATCAGTTATAGATCTTAATGCTCAATTTCATTGTTTATGAAATTTGTTTCCAAATATAACATGCATGAGATCACCCTTGGAAAAAGTGAAATGGTACAACGGATTTCTTTATAAGTTTGCTTTTATAAGTAAGAGGACAAATATTATTTGTTTAATGAATTTCTCAACCTTCGAACCTGGTTCCTGAGAAGTCTGTTAGGTTCAAAAGCTACTAAATTGAGAATAAGTGATTTATATTAAAAATTTGCAATACAATTTGTATTTCATAAGTCAGTCTGATATTATATAAAACATTAAATGCCACAGTATAAAATCCAAACTCTCTTCAGATACTAAGGGCTACGATTTAGTGTTTTGCTGCTGCACAAGTCAGATAACAATAGAAGGTAAGTTTCTGTTCAGAGCTGTATCAGTTTGAATAACGAGGAGAATGTGAATACCCTCCTTGTGTGTTGGGGCAGTTCTGATGAAAGTAATTTTCTGTATTTTTTTTAAGAATATACAATAATCAACGTAATTGTAAGTACATTGTCAAAACTGTTAGTTATTTTGTTCACATACTGATGGTTTAGATTTAATATTTATTACAACTCCAGTCTTGGCTGTGATTTTTTTGCTTCTCTCCAAATAATTAAACTGAAGAGAACATAAAGTTGCACTGATGCTTTTATTTCCTTCTACGTTCATTTCATGTTACAGAATGCTGATTTTCTGTAAGGTCAAACACGCACAGAAAAGTATATTTGAAATGCTTTTGAGCAAGTAAAGGTTTTGATGAAGTGCAGAGAAAAAATAATTACAGCAATCCTTGTGTGTGTGTTTACAAACACAAAGTATATCTGGCCTCTCAACTTTACACGAGATGTGCTAGCAGAATCTAGTGCAGCCACTTCCATTGCTAAGGGTTATTTTTAATTTCAATTAATCTTTTCAATTTAGTACACTTTCATGCTTTAATTATTTTTAATTGTTATCAATAATCTGCTTTTATTTAGTTTTTATTTTCAGCTGTTTCTGTATATCTCTGATTGCCAGAGTCGTTCGAAACTGCAAAAGTCTTTGATAGCATGACAATCAAATACCATCAAGATCATCAAGATATTGGTTTCTTTTGCCTGTAACTGAGTAATCCATAAGACAATAATACATCAGAGCAGAATTAGGCCATTTGGCCCATTGAGTCTGCTCCGCCATTGAATCATGGGTGATCCTTTTTATCCTTCCTCAACCCCATTCCTTGGCCTTCTCCCCATAACCTTTGATACTGTGTCCAATCAAGAACCAATCAAGCTCTGCTTTAAATGCACCCAATAGCCTGGCCTCCACAGCTTTCTGTGGTAACAAATTCCACACCCTCTGGCTAAAGAAACTTCTCCGCATCTCTGTTTTAAATGGACGCCCCTGAATCCTGAGGCTGTGCCCTCTTGTCCTGGACTGCCCCACCATGGGAAAAATCTTTTCCAAGTCTATTCTGTCTTGAACTTTCAGCATTCGGAAGGTTTCAATGAGATCCTCCCTCATCGTTCTAAATTCCAACAAGTACAGACCCAGAGCCATATGTTCCTCATATGGTAACCTTTTCATTCCTGGAATCACCCTTGTGAACCTTCTCTGGACCCCCTCCAATGTCAGCACATCTTATCTTAGATGAGGAGCCCAAAACTCTTCACAATACTCAAGGTGAGGCCTCACCAGTGCCTTATAAAGACCTCTTGAAATGAATGCTAACATTGCATTTGCCTTCCTCACCACCGATTCAACTTGCAAGTTAACCTTTAGGGTGACCTGCACAAGGATAAATTCTTTTGCATCTCCGTTTATTGGATTTTCTTCCCATTTAGTAAATAGTCAGCACATTTATTTCTACTACCAAAGTGCATGACCATGCATTTTCCAATATTATATGTCATTTGCCACTTTCTTGCCCATTCTCCTAATCTAAGCCTTCTGCAGCCTACCTGTTTCCTCAACACTACCTGCCCCTCCACCAATCTTCGTATCATCTGCAAACCTGGCAACAAAGCCATCGATTCCATCATCTAAATCATTGATATACAGCATAAAAAGAAGTGGTTCCAGCACCGACCCCTGTGGAACAACACCAGTCACTGGCTGCCAGCCAGACAAGGATCCTTTTATTCCCACTAACTCCTCCTACCAATCAGTCAATGCTCTAACAATGCTGGTAACTTTCCTGTAATACCATCGGCACTTAACTTGGTAAGCAGCCTCATGTGTGGTACGTTGTCAAAGGCCTTCTGAAAGTCCAAATATGCAATATCCATTGCATCCCCCTTATCTATCCTACTTGTAATCTCTTCAAAGAATTCCAGTAGATTTGTCAGGCAAGATTTTCCCTTAAGAAACTCATGCTGACTTTATCCTATTTGCACAAGGATTGAAAGGCCACAGCAAGGACACGTGGAGTATGCTAAACCTGACGGCCATGAAAAGTGAATGCAAGTGTGGGGCTACTACTGAAAACACAAGAAGCCCAATGCTCCAGATTGTTGACCTAGCATCAGAATTAAAACCCTAATTTTGATTCTGAGGTTCTGAATGACTTTGAGGATTAGTACTCTTTCTGTATTTTCAGAAAATTCATGTCAAAAGAGCAATGTTGCAATAGTCATGGGGGATTTCAATATGCAGGTTGATTGGGAAAATCAGGTTGGTACTGTATTTCAAGGGAGGAATTTGTAGAATGCCTCTGAGGTAGCTTTTTAGAGCAGCTCATGGTAGAGCCCACCAGGGAATCAGCTACTCTGGATTGGGTGTTGTGCAATGAACAGGAATTGATTTGCGAGCTTAAGGTAAAAGACCCTTAGTGACCATAATATAGAATTTACCCTGCAGTTTGAAAAGGAAACACTAAAGTCAGATGTACCAGTATTGTAGTGGAGTAAAGTTACAGAGACAAGAAAGCAGTTGGCCAAAATTGTTTGGAAGGAAACACTAGCAGGGATGACGGCAGAGCAGCAGTAGTTGGAGCTTCTGGGAGCAATTCGGTAAGGCACAGGATAGATACATACCAAGGAAGAAGAAGTATTCTGAAATCAGGATGACATAATTGTGGTGGTGAAGAGAAGTCAAAGCTAACATAAAAGCCAAAGAGGATATATATTACAACTAAAATTAGTGATAAGTTAGAGGATTGGGAAGCTTTCTACACTAAACTGAGGCTGTCTACAAGAAGGGCCAGAGCCATCTCTATTTCCTGAAGAGACTGAGGTCCTTTAACATCTGCCAGACGATGCTGAGGATGTTCTATGAGTCTGTGGTGGCCAGTACTATCATGTTTGCTGTTGTGTGCTGGGGCAGCAGGCTGAGGGTAGCAGACACCAACAGAATCAACAAACTCATTCGTAAGGTCATTGTAATATGACAGGTTTTGACTGAGTGTACCACACATTTCCTGGTTTCTGCTCATCATTCTGCTAAGGAAGACCTTCTTAAAAGCAGCTCTGAAAACTGGGTGAAGGGCACGGAAACCCTCTTCGTATCGTACCAGACCTTAATCCCCACAGCATCCATAATAAGTATCATAATTATGACGCACCTGACTTTCCACAAACACTAGTTTAAACACTGGGATAAACACACAAATAAACTGTTTAATCAATCCTGAAACAGCATTCGATCTCCAGATGAGCACCCCACAAATGCAAACCTCTCATCGAGGCTCATACAAACTCAGCTCATTAGCTAACTCTGGCACGTGATTCAGTCCTGAGAAGGCCATCTTTCATAAGCGTCACACAACTAGGGTCAGTATAACTTGTACAACCAAACAGAAAAGTTGGGATGTTCCAATTAAGGAACGTTGACTGTAGTGAATGATGTGTAAATACAGCCCCATACACAGTTATTGGTCACCAGGAAATAACAGACTGTACACCAACCTAAAAGTACAAAGAAAGTATATTTCCTAATTTTTCAACTTTAACAAACAGTTAATAAAAGAGAAAAGAATAATGAAAGGGCCCGTTACAGTTAAACTAGTCCAATGTGCACATAAACACTGGAGCTCATTTCTGGAGTAGTCAGGTGTATCACTTTCCTCATGCACTGAACCCACGCTCTGCATGAAAGGCACTAGTCACAGTTCAAACTTCCCTTGAAGACTATTGCATACGAACTGGCTAACTCAGAAGTATTGGCACTTTCTCCTTGGAGCCGTTCATCTGCACAAAGCACTTCTTACAACGGGTTCTCCCCTTCAAGCATCTTTCCTTGTACCCCACTCCACAGCTCCTGCCAAAAGGCCTCAAACCAGACTACAGTCCTTCAGAAATCTGATCCCACCCTGCTCCCTCGAATCTTCTATAGCATCTCACTGGGCAAAATATCACAACACGTTACCAGGACAAACCCAATTGGCTGACACAACATTCTTAAGAAATGCATTTGCAGAAAACTGCTAAAATAAAAGTACCTCACAGTTGAGTGATCTGGTGCTTTGCTTTCTCCGAGGGAGATCGGTGAGGTTTGGAGCGGAGTGGACAGCCTGGAAGCCTGGAGACAGGGCACAATCCCTTGATCGACTCCATTGCTTATTGAGCTTATTGAGTTATTGAGCAAGGCTGAAGTTGATGAGGACAAGAGTGGGGGGCAGGTAGTTGTTCAGTGCCATATGCTTGCATTTGATTGGTCTTCCTCTCCCTCTCGCTAGCTACTGTAGGAGGAAAGTGCAGCAGTCTTGGGATCCACATTACAAAGATTGATCGGAGAGGCTGAGGACTTGTTTTGGGGACTTTGAGGTTTGTGTTGCATGTGTTCCTGGATTCTGGTTGCTCTTCTTGAGTGGTTTGATCAGGGCAATCAATGTGGCCCACCAGGACAGCTTACAGTGGGCTAGTGGTGTGATGCTGAGCTAAACTAAACTGGGCTCCAGGTTTGATGTCTGTTTGCTTTTTGCCTTTTGCTCAGTTTGTTGTTTTCTTGAACAGGTTCCATGGTGTTTCTTTATTTCCTGGCTGCCTGCAGAAAGACAAATATCAAAGTTGTGTTCTGTATGCACACTTTGATAATAAATGTACTTTGAACTTTGAATCTTAGCTGTTGAAAATCAATTTGAGTCCATTTGTCAAAAATTGTGATTTAGGTCTGATTAAAGACCTGCATTTCATTAATCAAGCTTACATTAGTAATAATAATTTTGAAGTCAATCTCATTTGCTCTTCATAAAAAGGGGTCTTGGAAGGCAGATAACACAATGTGCATTACTTTGCCAGAAGCAGTGATCCAAGTCAGATTCAGCACTGCAAAAGGCCAGCTTTGTACCATGCCTATAACATACATTCCTATCCATATTAATCCTATTTTCCAGCACTTGGTGCTATTTGGCTCGGTGATTCAAGTGCTTGTCCAGATGTTTCTTAACTATTGTGAAAGTATCTGTCCTCACCATCCTGGACAGTTCACTCAAGACTGTAACCATTCACTGGATGAAAATATTCTTCTTCAGATCCCCTCTTTACTCCTCATGCCTAGCCTTCTGATCTTAGATACCCTGCCACAGAGAAAAGTTTCTTATTTTATGTACTACCCATGTCTCTTAAAATTATGCATACCTCTAGCTTATCCAATCTCTCCTTGAAATTGAAATATACTATGCTGTTGCATTAGGCTGTATAATGGTCACTTTCCCTGTAGTTTAACTTTCTTAATCTTGTCTGTATTTTTATATAGTTATCTATGTATATATAATTGTTCAGTGGGTCTTTTAGTGGTTGCAGTCACATTGTATCTGTGGAAACCTCTTGGTTTTAGTGGCTGTATCACAGCACTTGAATGGTTTGGTTATTGGTTGATTCAAGATTGGTTGAATCTTATTGGTTGATTCAAGATTCAGAATTTGAATGGAATTTACCGCTGCTAGAAATTGATATAAGACCAAACTATGTTCACGCCTTCCCCTTTGTCTCCCTACTAGGCTCTGCTTTTGCTACTCCCTTTTCCTAACTCCTTTGTTTCTAAGCATTTAATAAAAACAGCCATAGACAAGAAGCTTTATGCTTCATTCTTGATTTCTGAAGAACTTCGGATCAAAAACATCAAGATCCAGCAGTTTTGGTGTCATTAGCAGGTGACTGAAGATTTAAGCATCAAGATCCAGCAGTTTTGGTGTCGATAGCGGATGGCTATGAAGATTTAAGCATCAAGATCCAGCAATTTTGGTGTCGTTAGTGGATGGCTGTGAAGATTTAGGGACTCAGAAGAATCCCAGAAAAAGTGAAAAGTTTTGGCACACATATTTAAAAAGGAGGCAAGATCTTCCTTTCTATTTTCCAAATTGACTGAGAATTTGCCTAGTTCTTGCTTCAATATACCATAGTGGAAGTTTAAATGTGAAGGAAAATTCTGTTATACATTGCTGTGCTGGAAAAGATCTGCATTAAAATTAACATAGAAACATAGAAAACCTACAGCACAATACAGGCCCTTCAGCCCACAATGCTGTACCGAACATGTACTTACCTTAGAAATTACCTTGGCTTACCTACAGCCCTCTATTTTTCTAAGCTCCAGGTACCTATCCAGGAGTCTTAAAAGATCCTATCGTATCCACCTCCACCACCGTTACCAACAGCCCATTTCAGGCACTCACCACTCTCTGTGTAAAAAACTTACCCCTGACATCACCTCTGTACTTACTTCCAAGCACCTTAAAACTGTGCCCTCTCGTGTTAGTCATTTCAGCCCTGGGAAAAAACCTCTGACTATCCACACGATCAATGACTCTCATCATCTTATACACCTCTATCAGATCACTTCGCATCCTCTGTCGCTCAAAGGAGAAAAGGCCGAGCTCACTCAACCTAATCTCATAAGCATTTTCCCCAATCCAGACAACATCCTTGTAAATCTTCTCTGCACCCTTTCTATAGTTTCCACATCCTTCCTATAGTGAGGTGACCAGAACTGAGCACAGTACTTCAAGTGGGATCTGACCTATACAGCTGTGACATTACCTCTCGGCTCTTAAACTCAATCCCATGGTTGATGAAGGCCAATGCACCGTATGCCTTCTTAACCACAGAGTCAACAGCAGCTGCTTTGAGTGTCCTATGGACTCGGACCCCAAGATCCCTCTGATCCTCCTGTTATGTACCCCGTAACTGGGTTGCCAAACCAGCAGAAATGGATCACTCAGTTGGAGTCTGGATTACTAGATCTAAGAAAGTTTTATTAAAGAAACAAGCAACACAGTAATCGAAAGGATAATAAATGCAACAGTTCAGCAATGATAAACACACATGTGCACAGAATTAAGATAACAGGATCAATCAAGCTCTATCGTTGTCTAGGGGTAAATGACCAATTTCAAAGTGACACAAAGTCCAGTTCAATTTAGTTCAGTTCGCAGTAATCGTTGCCATGGCGATGGACAACGTGGGGGGGGGAGAGAGAGAGAGAACGGGAACGACTGATCATTCAGAAACGGCTTCCACTCACAGACCGGCGATATTGCTCACAAGCAGCTTTTGGGCTGGTCCTTTGTGATGTCACCTGAGGTCACCGACTGTGACCCCTCCTCCAGATGCGGTCGATCCTCTGCAGTGAACCTGGCACCCAAGCGAGGGTGGACACACACCGGGTTCCCGCTGATCGTACCTTTCCACCCTGGGCGTCTATGGCTTGGTTCCGCAACCAGCCTTCCAAAACGACTCCTGCCGACTTGCGGGGGGGCACCGCTTCCAGGATCTCGTTACCTCGTGGTGTCGTGTGTGTTGCCTTAGCGAACCTGTCCCTTTTTATCCCCCTGATGGGGTATTGCCTGTCCATCACTTCAAACAGTTCAGGGTTCAAAGGGGGAGCCGCTCTAGACAGCTCTCTCTCCCGTCCCTTCATTACACATCTCCAAATGCTGCTCCATTGTTTTCCTTATCTCTCTCTCCTGAAGACAGGTGGCAGACCAACTGCTGATCACACAGGACAGCTAACATCTTATCTATGTGTATTCTTGTCACACTCCACACTGCCGAGAGTCTTATCATTAATACTATATTCTACCATCATATTTGACCTACCAAAATGAACCACCTCACACTTATCTGGGCTGAACTCCATCTGTCACTTCTCAGCTCAGTTTTGCATCCTATCGATGTCTCGCTGCCAGCTCTGACAGCCCTCCCACACTATCCACAACCTTTGTGTTCTTTCTTTCTTTTTAAATCTTTTTATTGAGTAAGTATACAAAAAAGGTAAGCCATATAAACATTAATACAATGTTAAAGTATAATAAAATTCCAAAAGGTATCAATACCAAAAAAAAACTACAAACAATGTAATTTAAACATAAGAAACCAAGATAACATAATAGTATACTAAATTTTATATATATCAATGGAAAAAAAAGAAAAAAAAAACCCCAAAAAAAAACCCACCGTGCAACTAACTAAAAGCAAGGCAAAGCAATGGGCTAACTTGAAACCAAACAGAGTTAAACTTAAAATCACGTCCTCAATCCCGACCTCCATTAAAAACAGTGAAAAAAAAAACAAGAAGGGTAAATATTACATTAAATGAAAATATCGAATAAAAGGTCCCCAAATCTGTTCAAATTTAAATGAAGAATCATAAAGGTTACTTCTAATTTTCTCCAAATTCAAACATAAAATCGTCTGAGAAAACCAAAAAAAGGTAGTTGGAGCATTAAGCTCTTTCCAATGTTGTAAAATACATCTTTTCGCCATTAAAGTAAGAAATGCAATCATTCTACGGGCTGAAGGGGAAAGATTACTAGAAATTTTAGGTAGTCCAAAGATAGCAGTAATAGGGTGAGGAGAGATATCTATATTTAATACCTTAGAAATAATATTGAAAATATCTCTCCAAAAAGTTTCCAAAGTAGGGCAAGACCGAAACATATGAGTTAAAGAGGCTATCTGCCCCGAACATCTATCACAGAAAGGATTAATATGCGAGTAAAAACGCGCTAACTTATCTTTGGACATATGTGCTCTATGAACCACTTTAAATTGAATTAGGGAATGTTTAGCACAAATAGAGGAAGTATTAACTAATTGTAAAATCTGCCCCCAATCATCCACAGAAATGGTAAGCCCCAATTCCTGTTCCCAATCTACCCTAATCTTATCAAATGGAGCTTTCCTAAGTTTCATAATAATATTATAAATCATAGCCGATGCACCTTTCTGACATGGATTGAGGTTAATTATCGAATCTAAAATATATGTAGGAGGAAGCATTGGAAAGGAAGAAAGTATAGTACTTAGGAAATTTCTAACTTGTAAATATCTAAAAAAATGTATTCTTGATAAGTTATATTTATTAGATAATTGTTCAAAAGACATAAGGGAACCATCTAAAAATAAATCCAAAAACCGTAAAATACCCTTAGTCTTCCAAGTTTGAAAAGCGCGATCCGTAAAAGAGGGAGGAAAAAATATGTTACCTAAAATAGGAATCGCTAACCTGAATTGATTAAGATCAAAAAATTTTCTGAATTGAAACCAAATGCGCAAAGCATATTTAACTATCGGGTTAGAGACCTGCTTAAGGGGTTTCGAATCAAAAGGGAGAGAGGAGCCTAAAATAGAGCCAAGTGTATAACCCCGAACAGATTGTAATTCCAATGCTACCCATTTAGGAATAGATAGTATGTCCTGGTCAAGTAACCAAAATTTCATATGTCGAATATTAATAGCCCAATAATAAAATCTAAAGTTAGGTAATGCTAAACCTCCATCTCTCTTAGCTTTCTGTAAATGTATTTTACCCAGTCTCGGATTCTTATTCTGCCAAATAAATGAAGAAATTTTAGAGTCAACTTTATCAAAGAAAGATTTTGGAACGAAAATTGGTAATGCCTGAAACACATATAAAAATTTTGGCAAAAAAAACATCTTAACTGCATTAATACGACCAATCAAAGTTAAATATAAGGGAAACCATTTAGATGAAAGTTGAGTAATATGGTCTATTAATGGTAAAAAGTTAGTCTTAAATAAATCTTTGTATTTACAAGTAATTTTAATCCCAAGATATGAAAAATAATTATTAATCAATTTAAATGGAAATTTATAATATAAGGGAAGATGTTTATTAATCGGAAAAAGTTCACTCTTACTAAGATTTAATTTATAACCTGAGAAAAAACCAAATTGTGCTAATAACTCTAAAACAGCAGGAATGGATTTCTCAGGATTAGAAATATATAAAAGTAAATCATCAGCATAGAGTGATAATTTATGGGACTTTAATCCCCGAGTTATCCCAGTAATATTTGAAGATTCTCGAATAGCAATTGCAAGAGGTTCTAATGCAATATCAAATAATAGGGGACTAAGAGGACAGCCTTGTCGAGTACCACGAAAGAGAGGAAAAAAATGGTGAGTTTAAAGAGTTAGTACGAACCGAGGCTACAGGGGAATGATATAACAGTTTAATCCAGGATATAAATTTCAAGCTAAAATTAAACATTTCAAGCACCTTAAATAAATAAGGCCATTCTACTCTATCAAAAGCTTTCTCGGCATCTAAAGAAATAACACACTCAGGAACATTTTGTGAGGGAGTATAAACGATATTTAACAATGTACGAATATTATAAAAAGAGTAACGACCTTTAATAAAACCCGTTTGGTCTTCCGAAATAATAGAAGGAAGTACTTTTTCTAGTCTATTTGCTAATAACTTAGAAAAAACTTTAGAATCAACATTTAATAAGGATATTGGTCTATAAGATGCACATTGAGCAGGGTCTTTATCCTTCTTTAGTATTAGAGAAATTGATGCTCTATTAAAAGATTCAGGAAGTTTACCAAGTTTCAAAGAAGCCTCAAAAACCCTACAGAGCCAAGGAATCAATAAAGAAGCAAAACATTTATAAAATTCAACGGTAAACCCATCCGGGCCAGGAGCTTTCCCCAGATTCATAGAAAAAATAACATTCTTAATCTCATCCATTGTAATGGAAGTATCTAATAAAGACATATCCTGTGAAATCTGAGGGAAGTCTAACTTATCTAAAAAATCATTCATATATTTAGAATCTCGAGGAGACTCTGATTGATATAAAGAAGAATAAAAATCACAAAAGGTTTGATTAATCCCCACATGATCCAGTATCAATCGATCATTTTGGTTATAAATCTGATTGATTTGAGATTTAACATAATTAGATTTCAATTGATTAGCCAGCAGCTTGCCAATTTTGTCACTGTGAACATAAAAGTCACTTCTTGTTTTCTTTAATTGGTTTACAATCGAGGACGAGAGTAGTAAACTGTGTTCCATTTGAAGTTCAGTTCTTTGTTTGTATAACTCCTCAGAAGGAGCCATAACATATTTCTTATCAATTTCTTTAATCTTGTCCACAATTGCCATCTCCTCCTGCTTCTGTTTCTTCCTCAAAGCAGCAGAATACGAAATAATCTGACCCCGAATATAGGCTTTAAAAGTGTCCCAAAGAGTGTTAACCGAAATATCTTCTGTATGGTTAATTGTAAAAAAAAGCTCAATCTGTTCATTCATAAAATTAACAAAGTCCGAGTCCTGAAGCAACAGCGAATTAAAACGCCATTGTCTATTATTTGATATATTGGCCATAATTTTAATAGAAAGCTTAAGTGGAGCATGATCCGAAATGGTTATAGAATCATAATCACATTTAATCACTGAAGGAATAAGACGAGAATCAATGAAAAAATAATCAATTCTTGAATAGGAATGATGAACATGTGAAAAGAAGGAAAAATCTTTTTCCTGAGGATGCAGAAAACGCCAAATGTCCGTCGACCCAGAATCAGAAAGGAAAAAATTAATCAAATTTGCAGATTTATTAGGTAAAGTCCGTAAAGGAGCCGAACGGTCCAAAGCTGGAGACAAACAGGTATTAAGATCTCCACCCCAGATCAATGAAAACTCGTTCAAATTCGAAAACTGATCAAACAATGATTTATAAAATTCCGGACAATCCATATTAGGAGCATAAACATTAACCAAAACTACTTTTTTATTAAATAGTAAACCACTAACCAATAAAAATCTACCATTCGGATCAGAAATAATATCCTGTTGTATAAAAGTAACTGAGGAATCTATAAAAATAGAAACGCCTCGAATCTTAGCATTGGAGTTCGAATGAAATTGTTGTCCCTTCCAGAATTTGAAAAAACGTAGTCTGTCCCTCCTCCGTACATGGGTCTCTTGTAAAAATAAAATTTGTGCTTTAAGTCTCCGGAACACTTTAAAAACTTTTTTCCTTTTAATAGGATGATTAAGACCGTTAGTATTCCAGGAGACAAAATTAATAATAGACTCCATAAATCCTAAAGTCAACCCACAACAAGGAGGATTGACGATAGGCGCGACCCACAAACCCGGAGAGGAAACAGAACATACAAAAGATACCGGGAAAAAGGACGCAACCAGTACTTCAATAATGTATATAGCCCAAAGAGAAACAAACTAAAACGTGAAGCCCCTCCCACCACCCTCTGCCCCAAGACCCCAAGGCAAAATCTAAAGCAGACCCGCCAGAAAGAAGCGAGCGCTAAAACTACCCCCATGACTTCCGGTATACGCTCCCTAAAAAAAAAGGTATAAATATGAAAAAGATCAGCTAATTGTAAAACAGTAAAAAAGTAAAAAAAAGGTAGCTCAATTAAAATACACACAGAACAGAACAAAAGCCAGAAAATATATATTAAAAAAAAACCACAATAAACCTCAAACCCATGAATAAACACAGCAACAAGAAAAAATAAGATTATTGACATAAAGTGGTTATAAAAAGCAAAACAGAATAAAATTTTTAAAAAACTACAAAATTTAAGGCCACACAGGAAATACGTAAGATGACAAAAAGGAAGTAACTACCCAGAATCCCCTGGGAAAAGAAAGAAATGACGCAGTTAAAAAGAAAGTTTAGCAACCATATTAAGAAATCAAAAATAAACTTTTCTGCCCAAATAGGGCACGAAAAAGTTAAAACCAACCAATTCACAGCCTCCGATCAACGGAGATAATTAAAAAAAAGCAATTAAGATGTTGAAGATGAAAGTTGATCCAGATAACTCTGGGCATCCGATGGAGAATCAAAAAAACGAAGGGCTCCATCTGACATGCGAATCCTTAGACGTGCAGGGTACAGCAGCGCTGGTCTTAAATCCATCTTATAGAATTCCGACATCACGGATCTGTAACGAACCCGTTGGTCCCAGATTGGTTTACTGAAATCTTCCACGAATCGGAACTTAAGATCCGAAAAATCAATGAAACCTTTAGATCGAGCGAATCGGAACAGTCTCTCCTTGTCTTGAAAGTAATGAAAACGTAAGATAACATGCCTAGGTCTATCTGACCTAGACGAGTATGATGGGATTCTGTGAACGCGATCCAGTAGCGGTGGTTGGTCAGGAAATACAGTAGGGAATGTCAACCTTTGTGTTATCAGCAAATTTACTAACCCAACCCTCCACCTTCTCATCCAAGCCATTTATAAAAAATCTCAAAGAGTAGGGATCCCAGAACAGATTCCTGAGGCACACCACTGGTCACTGACCTCCATACAGAATATAACCATTCGACAACCACTCTTTGCCTTCTCTGAGCAGCCAGTTCTGGATCCACAAAGCAATGTCCCCTTGGATCCCATGCCTCCTTACTTTCCCAATAAGCCTTGCATGGGGTACCTTATCAAATGCCTTGCTGAAATCCAAATATCCTACATCTACTGCTCTACCTTCATCAGTGTATTTAGTAACATCCTCAAAAAATTCAATCAGGCTCATAAGGCATGACCTGCCTTTGACAAAGCCATGCCAACTATTCATAATCATATTATGCCTCTCCAAATGTTCATAAATCCTACCTTTCGGGATCTTCTCCATCAACCACTGACATAAGACTCACTGGTCTATAATTTCCTGAGCTATCTCTACTCCCTTTCTTGAATAAGGGGACAACATCTGCAACCCTCCAATCCTCAGGAACCTCTCCCATCCCCATTGATGATGCAAAGATCATTACCAGAGGATCAGCAATCTCCTCCCTCACTTCCCACAGTAGCCTGGGGTATAGCTTGTCCAGTCCTGGTGACTTATCCAACTTTATGCTTCCCAAAAGCTCCAGCTCATCCTCTTTCTCAATGTTTATATGCTCAAGCTTTTCAGTCCGCCATAAGTCATCCCTGCAATCGCCAAGATCCTTTTCCGTAGTGAATACAGATGCAAAGTATTCATTAAGTATTGCCGCCATCTCTTCCAGTTCCATACACACTTTCCCTCTGTCACTCAACATTATACTCAAATTACATTCATACTAGCCAGTAGAGTACCTAAGAAAACTTTCGATTGTAATCTAGTGCTTAAGAAACTTTTAGATTGCAACACAATGAGAAAAAAATTGTTGTTTGCATATCAAGAAAATATAAATTGCAATCCTACAAATATATGGACTGCAATCTGACAGAATTCCATCAGACCATAAGATATGGCCAATTGGCCCATCAAGTCTCCACCGCCATTTGATCAGGACTGATCCATTTTTCCTCTCCGCCCCAATCTCCTGCTTTCCCCCCTCCCCTGTATCCCTTCATGCCCTGACCAAGCAAGAATCTATCAACGTCTGCCTAAAATATAAAGTCTTGGCCTCCACAGCTGACTGTGGCACAGATTTCCACAGATTCACCATGTTCTGGCTAAAGAAATTCTTCCTCATCTCTTTTCTAAAGTGACCCCCCACTATTTTGAGGTTGTGTCTTCGACTTTCCACCACTGGAAATATCCTCTACAGATCCACTCCATCAAGGCCTTTCACTATTCAATAGATTTCAATGAGGTCACCCCTCATTCTTAATTCCAGGGAATACAGGCCCAGAGCCATCAAACACTCTTCTTATGATAAGCCATTCAATCCTGGATTCATTTGCATGAACCTCCTTTGAACGCTCTCCATTTTTAGCACATCCTTTCCTGGATAAGGGGACCAAAATTGCACACAACACTCCAAACGAGGCTTCACCAGTGCTATATAAGATCTCAACATTACATCCTTGCTTTTATATTCTCGTCCTCTTGAAATGAATGCTAAAATCGCATTTGCCTTCCTCACTACGGACGCAACATGCAAATTAATCTTTAGTTTTTTTTTTGTATTGTCTCTCCATTTAGAAAATAGACAAGCTTTTCATTTCTTCTACCGAAGTGCATGACCATACAGTTCTTGACACTATATTCCATCTGCCACTTCTTTGCCCATTCTCCTAATCTGTCTAAGTCCCTCTGTAGCTTCCCTATTTCCTCATAACTGCCTGCCTCTCCACCCATCTTCATATCATATGCAAACTTTGCAACAAAGCCATCAACTTTATCATCCAAATCATTGACATACAACGCAAAAAGAATTGGTTCCGACACAAACCCCTGTGGAACACCACTAGTCACCGACAGACAAGCAAAAAAGGCTCCCTTTAGTCCCAATCTTTGTCTTCTGCCAAGCAGCTACTGCTTTATCCATGCTAGAATCCTTCCTGTAATACCATGGGCTCATAACTTATTAAGCAAACTCATTCTCCTTTTTCTATCCTGCTTGTTAATTCTTCAAAGAATTCCAACAGATTTGTCAGGCAAGGTTTTCCCTTGCAGAAACCTTGCTGACTACAGCTTATTTTATCATTTGCCTCCAAGTACTCCAAAATCACATCTTTAACAATCAACTCCAACAACTTCCCAACCACTGAGGTCAGACAAACTAGCCTACAATTTCCTTTCTTCTGCCTCTCTCCCTTCTGAAAGAGTGGAGTGACTTTTCCAAGTTTCAGACTTCTGGAACCATTCCAGAATCAAGTGATTCTTGAAAGAACATTACTAATACTTCCACAATCTCTTCAGTCATCACTTTCAGAATCTTGGGGTGTACACTATCGGGTCCAGGTGACTTATCTATCTTCAGACCTTTCAGTTTCTCAAGAACCTTCACATACTTCATGACACCTGGAACTTCCACCATACTTCTACTGTCTTCCACAGTGAGAACTGATGCAGTTCATCAGTCATTTCCTTGTCCTCCCATTACCACCTCTCCAGCATTGTTTTCAATGATCTGATATCCACTTGCCTCTCTTTTACACTTTTTGTATTTGAAGAAACTTTTGGCTTCTTATATTATTGGTGAGCTTGCTTTTTTATTCCATCTTTACTTTCTTAATGAGTTCTTTCAAATCCTTGAACTTTCCACAGTCTTCTTTCTCTGTTATATGCCCTCTCTTTGGGTTTTATGTTGGCTTTGACTTCCCTTGTTAGCCGTGGTTGTACCATCTTGCCTTTAGAATACATCTTCCTCTTTGGGATATATATATCGTGTGCCTTCAGAATAGCTTCCAAAAATTCCAGCCATTGTTACTCTGCCATCATCCCTACCAATCAATTCTGGCCAACTCCTCTCTCAATCCTCTGTAATTTCCAATACTCCACTGTAATCTGACTTTAGCTTCTCCTTCTCAAATTTCAGGGTGAATTTGATTATATTATGATCACATTCCCCTAAGGATTCTTTTACCACTCAATTCCAGTTCATTGCACAATACCCAATCCGGAATATTTGATCCCCTAGTGGGCTCAACCACAAACTGCTCTAAAAAACACCTTGCTGGCATTCTAGAAAATCCCCCTCTTGGAATCCAGCAGCAGCCTGATATTCCGAATTTATCTGCATATTGAAATCTCTCATGACTATTGTAACAATGCCCTCTTGGCATGCATTTTCTAACTCCTGTTGTAACTTGTAGACCACATCTTTACTACTGCTTAGGGGTCTGTATATAACTCTTATCAGGGTCTTTTTACCATTGTAGTTCCTTAGCTCTATTCACAAAAATTCAATGCCTTCAGAGCCTATGTCACATCTTTCTATTGATTTAATTTCATTTTTTACAGCCATGCCGTACCCTCTGCCTTCCTGCCCATCCTTTCAATACACTACGTGTCCTTGGACATTAACCTCCCAGCTGTAATTTTCTTTCAGCCCTGATTCATTGATGTCTATAACATTATTCCTGCAATCTGTACCTGTGTTCCAAGTTCATTGTCCTTATTCTGTACACTGCCCACATTCCGATTGCAATTCTAAAATAAAATTCTGATTGTAATCCTAAAATAAAATTCCAGTTGTAATCCTAAAGCAATTATTATAATCCTTTTATAACCTGGGAAATGAATACCAATGAATTGATCCACTTGACCCGAAACAGGAGTGTGTGGGCCATAGCAGTCAAAACTCAAACTGGGCATGGCACCTGATGGTGGTGATGATGATGATTATTATTATGATAATCTGATTATAATCCTAAAAAGATAATTCTAATCACAATCCGATAATATTTCAACTGCAATCCATAAAACCATAAGAACATAAAAGATAGGAGCAGGAGTCGGCCATCAGACCCATAGAGCCTACTCCACCATTCAATAAGTTCATGGCTGATCTGGCCATGGACTCATCTCCACCTGCCTTCCTTTTCCCCATAACCCTGAATTTCCATACTATACTATACTTGTCTTAAGTATATTTACTAAGGTAGCCTCATTGGGCAGAGAATTCCACAGATTCACCACTCTCTGGGAAAAGCAGTTCCTCCTCATCTCCATCTACTCCCCTCGAATCTTGAGGCTATGTCCCCTAATTCTGGTCTCAACTACCAGTGGAAACAACTTTCCTGCCTCTATCTCATCTATCCCTTTCATGATTTTGTATGTTTCTATAAGATCTCCTCTCATTCTTCGGAATTCCAGTGACCTTAGTCCCAAGCATCTCAATCTCTCCTCATAGTCTAACCCCTCATGTCTGGAATCAACCTGGCGAACCTGCTCTGCACCGCCTCCAAAGCCAGTATACCTTCCTCAAGTAAGGAGACCAGAACTGCATGCAGTACTCCAGATGTGGCTTCACCATTACCCTATACAGTTGCAACATAACCTCCCTGCTCTTAAATTCAATCCCTCTAGCAATGAAGGCCAATGTTCCATTCGCTTTCTTGATAGCCTGCTGCACCTGCAAACCAACCTTTTGTGATTCATGCACAAGCACTCCCAAGTTCCTCTGCACAGCAGCATGCTGCAATTTTTTACTATTTAAATAATAATCTGCTCTTTTATCTTTTCTTCCAAAGTGGATGACCTTGGATTTACCCATATTGTACTTCATCTGTCAAACCCTTGCCCACTCACTTAACCTATCTATACCTCTCTGCAGTCTCTCCATATCCTCAACACAATTTGCTTTTCCACTCAGTTTAGTATCATCAGCAAAATTAGATACATTACACTCGGTCCCCCCTTCCAGACTGTTAATGTATATCGTGAACAGTTGCGGGCCCAGCACCAACCCCTTCGGCACATCACCACTGATTGCCAACCAGAATAACACCCATGTATCCCCAACTCTCTGCTTTAGTTAACTAATCCTCTATCCGTGCTAATACGTCACCCCAACTCTATGCATCCTTATCTTATGGTTAAGTCTTTTATGTGGCACCTTATCGAACGCCTTCTGGAAATCAAGTAAATAATGCCCATCTGTTCCCCTCTATCCACTGCACTCGTTATATCCTCAAAGCACTCCAGTACGTTTGTCAGACAGGACCTGTCTTTGCTGAATCCATGCTGCATTTGCCTGATGGATCCATTTCTTTCCTGATGCCTCACGATTCTTTAATGATAGCTTCCTGCACTTTCCCAACTACAGATGTTAAACTAACTGGCCTATAGTTATATTTCAAACAACAGGAATTCTGCAGATGCTGGAAATTCAAGCAACACATGTCAAAGTTGCTGGTGAACGCAGCAGGCCAGGCAGCATCTCTAGGAAGAGGTACAGTCGACGTTTCAGGCCGAGATCCTTCGTCAGGACTAACTGAAGGAAGAGTTAGTAAGAGATTTGAAAGTGGGAGGAGGAGGGGGAGATCCAAAATGATAGGAGAAGACAGGAGGGGGAGGAATGGAGCCAAGAGCTGGACAGATGATTGGCAAAGGGGACATGAGAGGATCATGGGACAGGAGGCCCAGGGAGAAAGACAAGGGAGAGGGGAGAATGGGAATGGGTTGTGGATGCAGACTGGGAGACCGCTTTGCTGAACACCTATGCTCTGTCCGCCGGAGAAAGCAGGATCTCCCAGTGGCCACACATTTTAATTCCACATCCCATTCCCATTCTGATATGTCTATCCACGGCCTCCTCTTCTGTAAAGATGAAGCCACACTCAGGTTGGAGGCACAACACCTTATATTCCGTCTGGGTAGCCTCCAACCTGATGGTATGAACATTGACTTCTCTAACTTTCGCTAATCCTCCCCCTTGTACCCCATCCGTTACTTATTTTTATACACACATTTTTTCTCTCACTCTCCTTTTTCTCCCTCTGTCCCTCTGACTATACCCCTTGCCCATCCTCTGGGTTTTCCCCCTCTCCCTTGTCTTTCTCCCTGGGCCTCCTGTCCCATGATCCTCTCATGTCCCCTTTGCCAATCACCTGTCCAGCTCTTGGCTCCATCCCTCTCCCTCCTGTCTTCTCCTATCATTTTGGATCTCCCCCTCCCCCTCCCACTTTCAAATCTCTTACTAACTCTTCCCTCAGTTAGTCCTGACGAAGAGTCTCCGCCTGAAACGTCGACTGTAACCCTTCCTAGAGATGCTGCCTGGCCTGCTGCGTTCACCAGCAACTTTGATGTGTGTGGCCTATAGTTACCTGCCTTTTGCCTACATCCTTTTTTGAACAGTAGTGTGACATTCATCATCTTCCAATCTGCCCGGACCTGCCCAGAGTCCAGAGAATTTTGCTAAATTATCACCAAATGCTCTACTAGAACTTCTGCCATTTCTTTCAGTACCCTGGGATGCATTCCATCAGGACCAGGAAAATTGTCAATCTTCAGGCCCACAAGTTTGTTCAGCACTACCTCCTTAGTGATAGCTATTGTATCGAGGTTCTCTCCTCCCATCGTATCCATATCATCTCTCTTCAGCATATTAGACATGTTTTCCACTGTGAGGACTGACACAAAATAGTCATTCAAAGCCTCGGCCATTTCCTCATTACCCAATATCAATTTCCCATTCTCATCCTCCAAGCAACCTATGTTCACTTTAGCCACTGTATCCCACTTTATGTAATTATAAAAAACTTTTACTATCCATTTTTATATTTTGTGTTAGTTTATTTTCATAATCTAGCTTCCCCTTTTTTATTACTCACTGAGTGGTTCTTTGTTGCTTTTTAAAGTTTTTCCAATCTTCCACTTTCCCACTACTCTTGGTGACTTTGTACGGACAAACTTTTCGTTAGATGCCTTCTTTCATTTCCTCAGTTATCCAAGGCTGACTCTCCCCACCCTTATTGTCCTTGCTTTTAACTGGAATATACTTTTGTTGAGCACCGTGAAAAATCTCTCTGAAAGTCTTCCACTGTTCCTCAACCGTCCAATCATATAGCCTCTGTTCCCAGTCTACATTAGCCAAGTCCTCCCTCATCCCATTGTAGTCTCCAGTGTTTAGGCATAATGCACTAGTTTTAGATTGAACTATTTCACCCTTCATTTGTATGAGAAACTCAAAAAGAAACTCTCTCCAGGAGGATCCCCAACTACAAGATCACTAATTTTACCTGTCTCATTGCACAAGAGCAGATCTAAGATAGCACGTTCCCTTATAGGTTCAGTAACCTGCTGTTCAAGAAAGCTATCACATATGCATTCTATGAAGTCGTCCTCAAGACTGCCTTGACCAACTTGATTCACCCGATTTATGTGCAAGTTAAAGTCCCCCATGATAACTGCTGTTCCATTCTTATATGCCTCAGATATTTCTCTGTTTATTGCCTGTGCCATTGTAATGTTATTATTCAATGGCAGATAGACAACTCCCACCAGTGAATTTTACCCTTTACTCTTTCTAATCTCTACCCAGATGGATTCAACATTCTGCTCCTTAGATCTTATATCGTCTCTCGCTATCACCCTGATCTCATCTTTAATTAAGAGCACTACCCCACCTCCTTTACCTTCCTGCCTATCCTTCTGTATTACCTGATATCCTTGGATATTTAATTCCCAGTCCTCTCCACCCTGCAACTACGTTTCTGTAATGGCCACTAAATCATACCCCTTTGTAGTGATTTGTGCCACAAGTTCACTGACCTTGTTTTGAGTACCTCAGACTTTCAAATAAAGTGCTCGTTGTGCTTTTAAAATTTTGTAATCTTTTTCTCTTTTGCACTTGACTTTTCTTCACTCCACTCTTACTTTTCTCTTTTTTATCTTTTGTTTTTTCTTTGTCTTTATCCACACTTTCCTTTTTCACTTTATCCATACTTCTCCAATCTGTTGAATCCACCTCCCTGCTATGTAGGTTAAAGCCCTATCCAGAGCACGAGTTATGCGATTCGCTTGGATCCAGGCCCCATCACAGTTCAGGTGGAGCCAGTCCCAATGGAACAACTCTCTCCTTCCCCAAAACTGGTGCCAATTTCCCATGAATTCAAACCCACGTCTCCCACTCCAATCCTTGAGTCACGCACTTAATTCTCTAATCTTCTTGACCCTCTGCCAATTTGCATGTGGCTCGGGTAGTAATCCAGAAATTGCCACCTTTTTGGTTCTGATTTTTAATTTAGTCCCTAGCTGCTCAAATTCCCACAGCAGAACCTCTTTCCTCATCGTTGGTGCCCACATGGACCACGACAACTGGATCTTTCCCCTCCCTCTGCAAATTCCTCTGCAGGTCAGATAAGATGTCCCAAACCTGGGCACCAGGCAGACAACACAGCCTTTGGGATGCTCTATCATCGTGATGGAGAACTCTGTCTATTCCCCTGACTATACTATCCCCAATTACCACTACATTTCTTCTTCTTGCCCTCTTAAATGGCTTCCTGAACTACAGTGCCACAGTTACGTTGCTCATCCTTCCTACAGCCCCACCCCCCCACACCCTCATGAACACTGGGAGCAAGAATCTCAGAATTCTCGAGGCTGAGACTCTTCCAGCACCGTCTCTTCGATCCCACTACGTGCCTCGCTTGCAGTCACATTCTCTTGTCCCTGACCACAGATTGAATTTGCAGCAGCTAATCTAATGGGTGTGACTATCTCCTGAAACAAAGAATCCAGGTAACTCTCCCCCTCCCTGATGTGCTGCAGTGTTTGAAGCTTAGATTCCAGGTCATCAACTTTGAGCCTGAGTTCATCAAGCAACCAAGACTTGCTGCAGATGTGGTCACCAGGAACCACAATGGGGTCCACCAGCTCCCACATCATGCAGCTACAGCACATCACCTGATCCTGCATTATCCCTACTTTATTTAATTAGGGAGGGGAGGCCACGCATTGACACCAGCAATACTCGTGACCCTGAGAAGATATCCGAGTTTGTGCAAGACCTGGAGGAAGCTCTGCCTGGCTCTCCTGACACCAATATCAGCAAGAGATGGGAAAACCTGTGGGACACCATCTACAACACTGTGATATCCACCTTCGGAAAAAAGACAGTCAAGTCTGCTGACTGGTTTGAGGCCCGCTCTGAAGTGTTGTTGCCTCTGATTGAGGAGAAGAGAAAAGCACTGACAAGTCCTCTCGTAGCGAGAAGAACCTGCAGGTGCTCCGGTCTGCCTGGAACAAAGTTCAACAGGCTGCCAATGACTATTGGCTTCAGCTCGGCTCCAACATCCAGGAGGCTGCTGACGTTGACAACATCAGATGGAATCAAGCAAGCCAGTGATCCATTACAGAGCAAGAACGCCCCACTAAAATCATCAATGGGAGAGGTCATCAAGGACGGAACACAACAGGTGGAACACTAGGTAGAACATCACTCGGAGCTGTATGCAAGAGAGAATGTTGTTACATATAAAGCTCTGAACACCATTGAACCTCTGCCCACCATGATTGAACTTGACGTAGACCCCACACTAGAGGAACTCAGTGAAGCACTAAAAGCACTCTCTTCTGGGAAAACACCAGGAAAAGATAGCATCCCCCCCTGAGGTTCTCAAATTTGCCAAGGGCACCATCATCCCAGAGCTGCACCAAATCCTTTGCCAGTGTTGGAGAGAAGGCAGCGTACCCCAAGACATGTGGGATGCAAACATCGTCACTCTCTACAAGAACAAGGACGACAGGAGCAACTGTAACAACTATTGCGGCATCTTGCTTCTCAGCAGTGTGGGGAAGCTTTTTGCTCGAGTAGCCCTGAAGAGGCTCCAGCTGGTCGCAGAAAAGGTCTATCCCGAGTCTTTGTGTGGGTTCAGAACTGAGCGGTCCACCATTGAAATGATGTTCTCCCTCAGGCAACTGCAAGAAAAGTGCAGAGAACAGCAGAAACCACTCTACATCGCCTTCATCGATCTTACTAAGGCATTCGACCTTATGAGCAGGAAGGGCCTCTTTGAGATCCCCCAGTCCTACTTATTATCATCAAATCATTTCATGATGACATGGAGAGGACCATAGTGTTCGACAGCTCCACATCAGAGTCCTTTAACATCTTCAGCGAGGTAAAACAGGTGTGTGTCTTTGCTCCGATGCTGTTTGGTATTTTCTTTGCAGTCCTACTCATCCGATTTGGGGAGGCCACTGAGGGCTTTATCTCCGTTTCAAGATCAGACGGAAACCTCTTCAGACTGTCCAGACTCAGAGTGAGGACCAAAGTGCAGATAAGCTCCTCAGTTTATGGACTTCCTGTTTGCCGATGATGCAGCTGTCGCAACTCACTCACAGCAGGAGCTACAAGATCTCATGACCCGCTTTGCGGAAGCCCACAGAGAGTTCGGCCTGACTATCAACCTGAAGAAGGCACAGGTGATGGGGCAAGTCATTGACGACAAGCCATCCATGAACATGAACTGAACTATCAGCTAGAAGTCATCCACAAATTCACATTCCTGGGCTCCACGATCTCAGATAACCAGTCACACAAAAGCAAAATCAACAAGTGCATCGAAAAAGCAGCCACAACCTTCTCAAGGTTAACTAAGAGAGTCGGGGCCAACAGCAGACTTGCGATGAACACCAAAGTCAAGGTGTACAGAGCCTGTGTGCTCAGCACTTTCCCTACGCCAGCAAAACTTGGACCCTGCGCAAAAAACAGAGCAGCGACTCAAGGCTTTCCATATGTGCTGCCTCAGACGCATACTTGGTATCACCTGGGAAGACAAGGTTACAAACAACACAGTGCTTGAGAGATCAGGCACCACCTCCATGTTCAGCTTCCTCAAACAGAGGCGTATCCGCTGGCTCGGCCACAACTTGTGCATGGCAGATGGGCACGTATTGAAGGACCTTCTGTTTGGGAGCTGGAGTCTGGGAAGAGGCCAACAGGAAGACTCCAGCTGCACTAGAAGGAGACCTGCAAGCGTGACCTCCAGGTCCTTGGTATTAGCACCAACACGTGGCAGTCACTCACCTCAGACAGGTGTGGCTGGAAGCAGGAGCTGAAAAAGTGTCTTTTGAGATACAAGACCACTCTGAAGCAGCAAGCAGAGGAAAAGTGAGCCCGCCGAAAGTTCTGTGCCCAAGCTGCCCAAGACGTCAGAGCTGCCTCAGCGTTCTACTGTACACTGTGGCAAGGACTGTCACTCCCGCATTGAACTCCACAGTCACAGCAAACACTGCTTAACCCAGACCACCGGAGGCGCAAACCTGGGATCAATAGCTGCCTACTAATTTAGTGACTTTTAATTCAACTACTACAAAAGCCTTACCTGCTATTTACCTGTACCTACTAGCCAAAGCCTCAAGTTTCCACTCCTACACTGGTCCATTCACACAATGGCTGCTCTGCTTTGACCCTGCTTTACTTTTATTTACTCCTGCTAATGAATTGCGAATCAATTAGTCGGCCACTAATGTTCCGAACCTCGTGAAACTCTCCTTTTTTTAAACTCTCATCCTGACATGTGTGAAGCTCTCTCTCTCTCTGCAAATTGATTGGTCTGATGCTAATGCATCTGCTAATTGGTCTGCCAACAACATTTCAGTGCAATGCAATGATATTTCAATTGCAGTTCATGTTAACAGTTCATACAAATGAAGTGTTATGCAATATAGAATTAAGACAATGCCCAAAGTTATGAAAGCTACTACAGGAAAAGGGGAAGCTGAATCTCCAGTTGTTACATGTGAACAGGTGAATGAGAGTTTGTGTTTTCGCTGTATCAAATACTTCAAATTGATGAGATTAATGAAATATCCATCAATGCTGAGTCTAATGAAATATGGCTCTTGCATGATATTGAGAAGGCCTTTGGAGAAGCAGGAATACTGGCTGGACATTAGCAGTATTATGGTGGTTCAGAAAGCAAAAATGGGCTGGACTGGAAAAACAGATCTGTGAGTTTAAGCAAACGTGTTCAGCTTGAGAAGAGAACTTGTGAGTTAACTGAACAAGTCGAAAAGGGAAAACTGTGACAAACTACAAAGACAGTATGACAGAGACAACAAAAAGTCAAAAGAGCAACTTTTTTCATTAGCTGAGCCTGTGAAAAACATAAGTGCATTGTATGGAGCTTTGAAGAGAACTGCAGCAGTATCAGAAAGCCCAGCAGGAACATCCCCGCCAATAACACTTCTGTTTGGGAAACACTCCCTACGTTGGACAGACCTCTGAGACAGCACTGTCATCTGAGCTCTAAGGAATTATGACATTTACATTACACATGGACTCTACAGTGACCTCTAGTGGCTCCAATGAGGATGACAGTGATATAGAAACAGAAAATAGGTGCAGGAGTAGGCCATTCAGCCCTTCGAGCCTGCACCACCATTCAGTATGATCATGGCTGATCATCCAACTCAGAACCCTGTACCTGCCTTCTCTCTATACTTCCGATCCCTTTAGCCACAAGGGCCATATCTAACTCCCTCTTAAACATAGCCAATAAACTGGCCTGGTAAACACCAGGAATTCTGCAGATGAATGAATAAGTTTTTCCTCATCTCAGTCCTAAAATGCTTCCCCTTTATCCTCAAACTGTGACCCCTCATTCTGGACTTCCCCAACATTGGGAACAATCTTCCTGCATCTAGCCTGTCCAATCCCGTTAGGATTTTATACATTTCAATAAGATCTTCTAAATTCCAGAAAGTATAAGCCTAGTCGATCCAGTCTTTCATCATTTGAAAGTCCTGCCATCCCAGGAATCAATCTGGTGAACCTTCTTTGTACTCCCTCTATGGCAAGAATGGCTTTTCTCAGACTAGGGGACCAAAACTGCACACAATACTCCAGGTGTGGTCTCACCAAGGCCTTGTACAACTGCAGTAGTACCTCCCTGCTCCTGTACTCGAATCTTCTTGCTATAGATGCCAGCATACCATTCGCCTTTTTCACAGCCTGCTGTACCTGCATGCCCACTTTCAATGACTGGTGTATAATGACACTCAGGTCTCGTTGCACCTCCCCTTTTCCTAATCGGCCACCATTCAGATAATAACCTGTTTTCCTGTTCTTGCCACCAAAGTGGATAACCTCACATTTATCCACATTAAATTGCATCTGCCATGAATTTGCCCACTCACCTAATCTATCCAAGTCACCCTGCATCCGCTTAGCATCCTTCTCACAGCTAACACTGCTGCCCAGCTTCGTGTCATCTGCAAACTTGGAGATGCTGCATTTAATTCCCTCGTCTAAGTCATGAATATATATTGTAAACAACTGGGGTCCCAGCACTGAGCCTTGCAGTACCCCACTAGTCACTGCCTGCCATTCTGAAAAGGTCCCATTTATTCCCACTCTTTGCTTCCTGTCTGCCAACCAATTCTCTATCCACATCAATACCATGCCCCCAATACTGTGTGCTTTAAGTTTGCACACTAATCTCCTGTGTGGGACCTTGTCAAAAGCCTTTTGAAAATCCAAATATACCACATCCACTGGTTCTCCCTTATCCACTCTACTAGTTACATCCTCAAAAAATTCTATGAGATTCGTCAGACATGATTTTCCTTTCACAAATCCATGCTGACTTTGTCCGATGATTTCAACACTTTCCAAATGTGCTGTTATCACATCTTTGATAACTGACTCTAGCATTTTCCCCACCACCGATGTCAGGCTAACTGGTCTATAAATTGCTCGGTTTCAATCTCACTCCTTTTTTAAAAAGGGGGGTTACATTAGCTACCCTCCAATCCTCAGGATCTAATCCAGAATCTAAAGAGTTTTGAAAAATTATCACTAATGCATCCACTATTTCTTGGGCTACTTCCTTAAGCACTCTGGGATGCAGACCATCTGGCCCTGGGGATTTATCTACCTTTAATCCCTTCAATTTACCTAACACCACTTCCCTACTAAGATGTATTTCCCTCAGTTCCTCCATCTCACAAGACCCTCGGTCCCCTACTATTTCCGGAAGAATATTTATGTCCTCCTTAGTGAAGACAGAACCAAAGTAGTTATTCAATTGGTCTGCCATGTCCTTGTTCAATTCACCTGTTTCTGACTGTAAGGGACCGACATTTGTCTTAACCAATCTTTTTCTTTTCACATATCTATAAAAGCTTTTACAGTTAGTTTTTATGTTCCCTGCCAGCTTTTTCCCTTTCCTAATTAAGCCCAGTGTCCCTTTCATTTAAGTATGTTCTCACTTCAACAGGAATGTTTCTTTTAAATTCCTCCAGTAAAATCAACTCTTTTAATTTATTATACTCCCTATTCACATTTTTAGAGGAAACCCATCTCTCAAAACACACAGATTTCTCTGAGGCAAATTCCACATAAGATTTTCCACTGATTTCTTCAAATTTCCTGAATCTTTCTCTATACGCTTCCGAAACCAACTTATATGCCTTTAATATATGCCGTTTAACAATATCATAATCCAGTGCTTGCTCAGCATTTAAAGCTGTATAAACTTGTTGCGCCTTGCCTTTAATTACACTTTGTAACATCACTGGCCATTGCTCTTTCAGCCACTTTAAACTCAGAGCAATAGTTTTGAAATGCTGGAAATATTTCTCCACTTCAGCTTCATTAAATGGAGGAGCCAAAGTAACTTCATGACTAGCAATAAACTGTTTCATAGAACCAGAAGACAGATTTCCCCTTCTTAATTTCTCCATCTCAAACTCAAATTTCCTCTGGTTTTCAGCTTCTCTTTCTTTAAATTCTTTTAGTTTACTTTCCTCTGTTTCTTTAAGTTCCCTTAATTGACTTGCCTCTCTTTCATCAAATTCCATTTTTTATTAGCCTCTCTTTCATCAAATTTCCTTTCTTTATTAGCCTCTCTTTCAACCATTTCCACTTTAAATCTTTCAAACTTTAACTGTTCAAGATGTAACTGCATTTCCAAATTACTCATTGGAAACCTATCTAACACCTCATCCTCAAACATTTTCGAAATAATATAATGCTCAGTGATTTTTCTTTGTATTAAAGCCTTTGTGGTATTCTTCATAATTCCTTTAATATCCAACCCCCTAGCAACCTCCAATACCTCAGGTTTTCTCGCATTCACTAAAGACACCGGGTCAGGCGTGTCTATAAACTTGTCAATATTCATTGTGGTCGAATACCACTCACTCACGAATCAAACTAAAAAAAATCGGGTATTTTCCTTTTCCAAATCAGAATGACAATTACTAGCACTTAAACTCAAAATCGGAACATATCCCAGATGAGCCCCCACAAATTATGTTACGTAACCGGCAATAATGAATATCAATCAAGACAGGTTATATAAAAATAACCAAACATTTATTAAACACGGATAAACAATAAAAAAAAGACAAAAACCTTAACCAGAAGTTAACCGCTATGCAGCTGTTCAACAAATCGTCACCCGGCCCTGGTTCTTAAAGCGGTAAAGTCAGATACGGTTCTTAAAATGGTAAATTCAAAAATCCAACAGATTTATACATTCAATTGGGAGAGACTTCTCTGGAGAAGGATTTCTTCATAGATGCAACTTTCCTGTTGGTTCTGTCCGAAGGATTCACGATGCAGGAAATAAACAGTTTAAAACAACTGACCTTAATTTCTTTTGGAGAGAGCAAATCCCGCATGAACTTCCTTTCTCTTTTGGCAAGAGTTATCTTTGATGCAGGTCACTACTTCTTCAACGAAGACTCAATAAGGTTGATCCTTTGTTAAACTGCCAAACGATACCAGCTCCTCTTAATCCTTTGGGTCCTGTACTTCGATAAAGTCTTCACTCTCCCTACTGCTGGAAAACGGTATATCAACATATCTAGCAAAAGTTTCCAGTCTAGCACTATTGTACCTTGCAACAGAATGTAACACTACGTTTTAAAAATGAAACTGCGTCATAGAAACAAATACGCAACAGAAACGGAGACACATTAACGTTCTAGCTGGAAAACTAAAAACTAAAAACTAACTACGTCATCTGAGGTCTTCCCTTATATACCCATGGTGTACATCATCACGTGACTTCACATCGGTGGGAAAATTACATCAGGTGACCTCCAAAAGACTATTACATCATTCTTACAAAAAAAATCACAGATCTCCTTGAGGTATGTAACAATATCAATGGAGTGAAAAGAAGGAGCAGCAGAGTGATGATGGTGCTTAACGGCGACTGTGTTGCTTGCATCTTCGGAAACAGCTCTATTTCCACCTTTAATATCTCAACTTTTCCCTTTTCAGGGTTCTTTTGAAGACCCTGATCTGGAGTTACACGTTGACTACGGTTCTTTGCGGGAATGGGACCCGCTCTCGGGGTTTTTGGACTGGCTGTTGTTTGGCACGCCAGGGGCGCAGCCTAAGTATTTGGCTTGGCTTTGGAAGCCTAGGATCTCGGGCCTCTGGAGACGAGCAGATTGAGGATCGGTGTCACGTCAGGAGGAGTGTGTCATCAGCGGAGTCAGAATATCTGCAGCTGTGTGCCCAGAGACTCATGATCTTTGGGCAAAGAGCTTAAAAAGGCGTCGTGGTGGACTTTTAACATCATAAACCAGTGAGTTGTTTGTTAGGTCTCCCCGCTCGCTGGGAAAACGGAGACACCTCCTTCTCCCTTATTAGGGAGCCTGAGGTATGTCGAATGCCAGGTGAACAAGTAGTCTTTGGGGTAACTGCAAGTCTGTGTCTTTACTGTTGCTTTGCTCACGCTTGAGTGCTCGGTGGTGGGTGCCAATGCTCTTTTTTTGCCGGGGGGAGGGGGGATTGTTGCTCGCTGCTGCTTACATGCAGGAGAGGGGAGCTGGCGGGGGGACCTTGGGGTTCTAACATCTGACCATCGTTCATCCTTTGGGGCACTCCTCTGTTTTCGTGGATGGTTGTGAAGAAAACGTATTTCAGGATGTATATTGTAGACATTTCTCTGACATTAAATTGTACCTTTGAAACCTTTGAAACTTTTGAAACTGTAAACCACCTGTGTGATGGCTTCAGGACATTAAAAGTAGTTGATGGATTTGTCACTAGAGGGTTTAACTTATCAATATATTGATTAGCAATGTGGTATTTCACTGTCAGCCTCCATTTTCTTAACAGGCCAGACTGGACTTTTTGGCAGACTGTGAATTTTAACAAGAATCTCTTGCTTTTGCAGGTCATTGACAATAGGCAAATGGATGTTCTGCTCAAAGGATGTTGCTTAGAACAAGGTGACATCTTAGCTGCAAACTTAATAGGATTTGTTTTCAGCAGGACACAGATTTTTTTTCCTTTCAACCATATGGGATGATTGGTTAATTCAGATTTGGACAACCAGATGAAATTCCAAACGATTTTACCATTTACGAACTCAAGGGTCAAGTTTAAAGTTATCAAGGCATCCATTCAAAGAAGAGGTTGCAAGACATTTCCTATCCAGAATTGTATTTCTCATAGATGAGGACCAAGCTGTACCTTGGCTGGTTTGCTTTTGATTAGTATAATCCTCTGGCCTGTACATCACTTGCACATATACAGATATTAGTCAATTTTTTTTGGATTTTTGGACAATAGATTTGATTATACATGTTAGCTTAGCTCCTGTATCCAATTAAGAATTCAGTACAATCACTTCCAGTTAGTAAGTTAATATATACATCCATTACATCTACCGATGCTTGTTGAAGCCAGGTCATCAGATTAATGTCTCCTGACCTTTGACTGGTTGCACTGTTGAACTTGTTTCTATTTCCTTTACCAACAGCTTTATTTTATCACAGATGTCTGAGGGGATTCACCTCAGAGGTGTGGCTTGGACTCAGATTGCTGTGGTACACACTGTAAATTCCAGTCCACGCTGTCCTGCAGCATTCCATTGAGTGGTGGTAAAAATCTTCTGAGTTGTATATATTTCAATGCTAGGAGTATTGCGAGGAAGGCAGATGAGTTGAGGATGTGGATTGACACGTGGAATTATGATGTTGTAGCAATTAGTGAAACTTGGCTACAGGAGGGGCAGAACTGGCAGCTTAATATTCCAGGGTTCCGATGTTTCAGATGTGATCGAGGCAGAGGAATGAAAGGTGGGGGAGTAGCATTGCTTGTTAGGGAAAATATTACAGCAGTGCTCAGGCAGGACAGATTAGAGGGCTTGTCTACTGAGTCCTTATGGGTGGAGCTGAGAAACAGGAAAGGTATGGCCACATTAGTGGGATTGTATTACAGACCACCCAATAGTCAACGAGACTTGGAAGAGCAAATCTGCAGAGAGATAGCAGACAACTGCAGGAAATATAAAGTTGTGGTGGTAGGGGATTTTAATTTTCCATACATTGATTGGGACTCCCATACTGTTAGGGGTCTAGATGGTTTAGAGTTTGTAAAATGTGTTCAGGAAAGTTCTCTAAATCAGTATATAGAGGGACCAACTAGAGGGGATGCAATATTGGATCTCCTGTTAGGAAACGAATTAGGGCAAGTGACGGAAGTCTGTGTAGGGGAGCACTTTGGTTCCAGTGATCATAACGCCATTAGTTTCAACTTGATCATGGACAAGGATAGATCTGGTCCTAGGGTTGAGGCTCTGAACTGGAAGAAGGCCAAATTTGAAGAAATGAGAAAGGATATAAAAAGCGTGGATTGGGACAGGTTGTTCTCTGGCAAAGATGTGATTGGTAGGTGGGAAGCCTTCAAGGGGGAAATTTTGAGAGTGCAGAGTTTGTATGTTCCTGTCAGGATTAAAGGCAAATCGAATAGGAATAAGGAACCTTGGTTCTCAACGGATATTGCAACTCTGATAAAGAAGAAGAGGGAGTTGTATGAAATGTATAGGAAACAGGGGGTAAATCAGGTGCTTGAGGAGTATAAGAAGTGCAAGAAAATACTTAAGAAAGAAATCAGGAGGACAAAAAGAAGACATGAGGTTGCTTGGCAGTCAAAGTGAAGGATAATCCAAAGAGCTTTTACAAGTATATTAAGAGCAAAAGGATTGTAAGGGATAAAATTGGTCCTCTTGAAGATCAGAGTGGTCGGCTTTGTGCGGAACCAAAGGAAATGGGGGAGGTCTTAAATAGGTTTTTTGCGTCTGTATTTACTAAGGAAACTGGCATGAAATCCATGGAATTGAGGGAATCAAGTAGTGAGACCATGGCACTGTACAGATTGAAAAGGAGGAGGTGCTTGCTGTCTTGAGGAAAATTAAAGTGGATAAATCCCCGGGACCTGACAGGGTGTTCCCTTGGACCTTGAAGGAGACTAGTGTTGAAATTGCGGGGGCCCTGGCAGAAATATTTAAAATGTCGCTGTCTACGGGTGAAGTGCCGAAGGATTGGAGAGTGGCTCATGTTGTTCCGTTGTTTGAAAAAGGATCAAAAAGTAATCCGGGAAATTATAGGCCGGTGAGTTTAACATCAGTAGTAGGTAAGTTATTGGAGGGAGTACTAAGAGAAGGAATCTACAAGCATTTGGATAGACAGGGGCTTATTAGGGAGAGTCAACATGGCTTTGTGCGTGGTAGGTCATGTTTGACCAATCTGTTAGAGTTTTTCGAGGAGGTTACCAGGAAAGTGGATGAAGGGAAGGCAGTGGATATTGTCTACATGGACTTCAGTAAGGCCTTTGACAAGGTCCCACATGGGAGGTTAGTTAGGAAAATTCAGTCGCTAGGTGTACATGGAGAGGTGGTAAATTGGATTAGAAATTGGCTCGATGGAAGAAACCAGAGAGTGGTGGTAGAGAATTGCTTCTCTGAGTGGAGGCCTGTGACTAGTGGTGTGCCACAGGGATCAGTGCTGGGTCCATTGTTATTTGTCATCTATACCAATGATCTGGATGATAATGTGGTAAATTGGATCAGCAAGTTTGCTGATGATACAGAGATTGGAGGTGTAGTAGACAGTGAGGAAGGTTTTCAGAGCCTGCAGAGGGACTTGGACCAGCTGGAAAAATGGGCTGAAAAATGGCAGATGGATTTTAATACAGACAAGTGTGAGGTATTGCACGTTGGAAGGACAAACCAACGTAGAACATATAGGGTTAATGGTAAGGCACTGAGGAGTGCAGTGGAACAGAGGGATCTGGGAATACAGATACAAAATTCCCTAAAAGTGTCGTCAAAGGTAGATAGGGTCGTAAAGAGAGCTTTTGGTACATTGGCCTTTATTAATCGAAGTATTGAGTATAAGAGCTGGAATGTTATAATGAGGTTGTATAAGGCATTGGTGAGGCCGAATCTGGAGTATTGTGTTCAGTTTTGGTCACCAAATTACAGGAAGGATACAAATAAGGTTGAAAGAGTGCAAAGAAGGTTTACAAGGCTGTTGCTGGGACTTGAGAAACTCAGTTACAGAGAAAGGTTGAATAGGTTAGGACTTTATTCCCTGGAGCGTAGAAGAATGAGGGGAGATTTGATAGAGATATCTAAAATTATGATGGGTATAGATAGAGTGAATGCAAGCAGGCTTTTTCCACTGAGGCAAGGGGAGAAAAAAACCAGAGGACATGGGTTAAGGGTGAGGGGGGAAAAGTTTAAAGGGAACATTGGGGGGGCTTCTTCACACAGAGAGTGGTGGGAGTATGGAATGAGCTGCCAGACGAGGTGGTAAATGCGGGTTCTTTTTTAACATTTAAGAATAAATTGGACAGATACATGGATGGGATATGTATGGAGGGATATGGTCCGTGTGCAGGTCAGTGGGACTAGGCAGAAAATGGTTCGGCACAGCCAAGAAGGGCCAAAGGGCCTGTTTCTGTGCTGTAGTTTCTATGGTTCTATGGTTCTATATTCAGAAAGTTTCTCAGAAATCTTTTGCTTGCAATCAACCACTTTTCTCCAATCAGTTTGTACTGGTGGCCTGTTCTTCCAACCCTCTCTGAATAGCATTCTAACTATCATTTGTTTATCATCTCTCATGTTGTCGTTAATTCTACGAGACAACTATCTGATTCGCTGAGAAGACAACAAAGTAGCCAAATTTGGATGCTATCATATGGGTACAGTTTGCATATGTTCTTAATATGTACTCGCGGGAGCACAAAGCACAGAATCAAATATTGCTGTGATGATTGAACGTTCTAGTATCAATTGTTTGGTGACAATAAAGTATAAAGTATATGTTGAAGCTCAGCCCAGGACTTCAATCTTCCTTTCTTTTGATCATTTGTCAAATCTTTTCCAATTCTGGTGGTTGATGGAAAACCATCTGTCTCCTTTCATTTTCAGTCCTGCATGTCTTCATTTCCTTGTTCTTTAAGGAGCAAGCTGTGACAGAACTGCCAATCCTACTCTTTCATCAGGCCACCTAACAGTAGTAGTGAGGTTGGGGATGGCATTAAACAGGAAATTAGAAATGCGTGCAATAAAAGAACAGCAGTTATAATGGGTGACTTCAATCTACATATAGACTGGGTGAACCAAATTGGTAAGGGTGCTGAGGAAGAGGATTTCTTGGAATGTATGCAGGATGGTTTTCTGAACCAACATGTCGAGAAACCAACTAGAGAGCAGGCCATTCTAGACTGGGTATTGAGCAATGAGGAAGGCTTAATTAGCAATCTTGTCGTGCGAAGCCCCTTGGGAAAGAGTGACCATAATATGATGGAATTCTACATTAAGATGGAGAGTGACATAGTTAATTCAGAAACAGAGGTTCTGAACTTAAAGAAGGGTAACTTTGAAGGTATGAGACGTGAATTAGCTAAAATAGACTGGCAAATGATACTTAAAGGGTTGACGGTGGATATGCAATGGCAAGCATTTAAAGATAGCATGGATGAACTACAACAACTGTTCACCCCAGTTTGGCAAAAGAATAAACCAGGGAATGTAGTGCACCCGTGGATGACAAGGGAAATTAGGGGTAGTATCAATTCCAAAGAAGAAACATACAAATTAGCCAGAAAAAGTGGCACACCTGAGGACTGGGAGAAATTCAGAGTCCCAGAAAACCAGAAATTAAACCTGAAGATAGTGAGGAAAGTAAGGATGAAGGGAAACATGTGAAGGAAAGACATTTTGGTATTATTTGTAATTATTGTAAGAAACCTGGACATGTAGTAGCTAATTGCTTTTGATTGAAAAAGAAAGAGAAGGAAGTAGTCCCAGATGCTTGTGTGCAGCATATTGAAACACCTGTAAATTCACAGGGTTTAGGAAATACTAATGAAGATGTGTAGAGTCTGACCAAGTTAAGAGGGGATATGAAAATTTTATAACAGAAGGATTTGTATCCTTGAAAGAGAGATCCAATTCAGTACCAATAAGAATACTTAGAGATACTGGAACTTCTCAATCACTAATATTGGACAGTGTGCTAAAGTTTAGCAATGAGTCTGACATTGGTAAGGTAAATTATATAAGAGGAGTAGAGAGTGCCCTTATGCCAATACATTTACGTAGAGTAAATTTAAGGTCAGGATTAGTTACAGGGATTGTTAAAGTAGGATTACAATCTAGTTTACCTGTGAATGATGTTTCTCTTTTGTTAGGGAATGGCTTGGCAGATGGACAAGTTTTTCCTGAAGTGCGTTTGACAATAAATCCAAATTCTGCGGAACCAGAGAGGGATTCTAACACAGATTCTTCCTGTGCTGTAACAAGAGCTATGGCTAAAAAGACTGATGTACAGGATGAGGTTGTTACCCATGACTGTTCAAATCAAGATTCGAAGAGAGTCCAAGACCCATAGCTAAGTGCAGAGCCAAGTAAACGTTGTGGAGCAGTGTGCTGAGCCAGCCCAACCCTTGCCTTCAGCCCTGACATCCTGACCTTTTTCAAACTCACCTGGTGCCTAAGTCATTATCCAGACATCCGGTTCCATCACTTCAGAACACCCTGGGGCCTGGACCCCGCTGCTTTGATTCGGCCTGTACCCAAACTTCGGCCTGGTGCCTAAATCTTCATCCAAATATCAGGTTCAGTGGCTTTGGTAAACTCTGGGTCCTGGACCCCGCAGTCTCGATTTGGCCTGTACCTGACCTTTCCGATTTGCCCCGGTGCTTAAATTGATCGAGCCTCTGGTCTTCTTTGCTCTCAGAAATGGGTCCACTGCCTTCCCTTGCCTCAGATCTGCCACATCGAAGTGCCTACAAGTCCAAAGGAATGTTACAGACTATTACTTGTGGCGATCATTTGCCAGCAAAAGCAAAAGAGTGATTAACGAAGTATTTAGTTGTACTGGGAACACATGCAGTGAATTCTACAACTGAAATTATGGAAATAAAATTAAACTCAGTATCACAGGCGAACATACAAGATATCCAAGAGATGCAAGCTCAGTGCTCTAACCGGGAAAAGAAAAACTGGATGTAGAATGGTGGGAGGTTAAACAGTGGGTGTAGTATGAAGATATGGCAGTAGCCATAGACTGTTAGCTTTATCTGGCACAGCAGTTACACCCTGGGACACTTTGGGGTGGAAGATATGATCACAGATTCTCCCAGTGATGGTGGCAGGCACAAGCTTGAAAAGTATTTGAAATATGCATGACATGCCAGAAAACAGATCCTGGAGCAGCTGAAAAGCTACCACAATTAAGTGCTCTTGCTCCACCTGGTCCATTTTACATTACAAATGGACTGCATTGATTTGTCAAAGTGTCAAGGATACTCAGATGTACTGGTAATTGTGGACAAGCTTTCAAGATGGGACGAAGCTATTCCAGCAACTGCGCACACAGCAAAAACGCCGATCACTAACTATATTCCTACATGGAGATTGTCACATCACATCGACTCTGACCAAGAACTCATTTCACTGACAGTGTCTGTCAGGATTAATGTCGACTGGTGAACATTGGGTGATGTGGACAATGGAAAGACTATTCAGAGTCATCAGGAGAAGTTGAACAAATGAATGGAATCATCAGATATGACCAATTAAGTATCATGGGGAAGACGTACTATGGCCTATAGCTCTTCCTATAGTCTAAAGTAGCTTCAGAGCAACCACAAACAAGAAAACTAAATTAAGTCCATTTGAGGTCTTATATCACTGCTGGGAGCTCTTGAACTCAGAAAGGTTGATATTCACATTATGGCAGATGGTTTAGTTAATGTTAGAGATCTAGAAAATTATAAGGATAGCAGGAAGGAGCTGAAGAATGAAATCAGGAGAGCCAGAAAGGGTCATGAGAAGGCCTTGGCGGCAAGATTAAGGAAAACGTCAAGACATTCTACAAGTATGTGAAGAGCAAGAGGATAAGACGTGAGAGAATAGGACCAATCAAGTGTGAAGGTGGAAAAGTGTGCATGGAACCGGAGGAAATAGCAGAGGTACTTAATGAATACTTTGCTTCAGTATTCACTACAGAAAAGGACCTTGGCGATTGTAGGGATGACTTGCAGTGGACTGAAAAGTTTGAGCATATAGACATTAAGAGTGAGGATGTGCTGGAGCTTTTGGAAAGCATCAAGTTGGATAAGACACCAGCACCGGATGCGATGTACCCTAGGCTACTGTGGGAGGTGAGGGAGGAGATTGCTGAGTCTCTGGTGGTGATCATCAATGCGGATGAGAGAGGTTCCGAAGGATTGGAGGGTTGCAGATGTAGTTCCCTTATTCAAGAAAGGGAGTAGAGATAGCCAAGGAAGTTATAGACCCTTGACTCTTACTTCAGTGGTTGGTAAGTTGATGAAGATCCTGAGAGGCAGGATTTATGAACATTTGGAGAGGCATAATATGATTATGAATAGTCAGCATGGCTTTGTCAAAGACAAGTCATGTCTTATGAGCCTGATTGCATTTTTTGAGGATGTGACTAAACATATTGATGAAGGTAGAGCAATAGATGTAGTGTATATGGATTTCAGCAAGGCATTTGATAAGGTACCCATGCAAGGCTTATTGAGAAAGTAAGGAGACATGGGATCCAAGGGAACTTTGCTTTGTATATCCAGAACTGGTTTGCCCACAGAAGGCAAAGAGTGGTTGCAGGTAAGTCATATTCTGCATGGAGGTCAGTGGCCAATGGTGTGCCTCAAGGATCTGTTCTGGGACCCCTTTTCTTCGTGATTTTTATAATTGACCTGGATGAGGAAGTGGAGGGATGGGTTAGTATATTTGCTGATGACACAAAGGTTGGGGGTGTAGTGGATAGTGTGGAGGGCTGTCAGAGGTTACAGACGGACATTGATATAGACAATAGACAATAGACAATAGGTGCAGAAGTAGACCATTCGGCCCTTCGAGCCCGCACCGCCATTCTGAGATCATGGCTGATCAACTACTATCAATACCCGGTTCCTGCCTTGTCCCCATAACCTTTGATTCCCCTATCCATAAGATACCTATCTAGCTCCTTCTTGAAAGCATCCAGAGAATTGGCCTCCACTGCCTTCTGAGGCAGCGCGTTCCACACCTCCACAACTCTCTGGGATAAGAAGTTCCTCCTCAACTCTGTCCTAAGTGACCTACCCCTTATTCTTAAACCATGCGCTCTGGTACTGGACTCTCCCAGCATCTGGAACATATTTCCTGCCTCTATCTTGTCCAATCCCTTAATAATCTTATATATCTCAATCAAATCCCCCCTCAATCTCCTTAATTCCAGCGTGTACAAGCCCAGTCTCTCTAACCTCTCTGCGTAAGACAGTCCGGACATCCCAGGAATTAACCTAGCGAACCTACACAGCACCTCCTCCACAGCCAGGATGTCCTTCCTTAACCCTGGAGACTAAAACTGCACACAATACTCCAGGTGTGGTCTCACCAGATAGGATGCATTACTGGGCTGAGAAGTGGCAGATGGAGTTCAATCCAGATAAGTGTGAGGTGGTTCATTTTGGTAGATCAAATATGATGGTAGAATATAGTATTAATGGTAAGACTCCTGGCAGTGTGGAGTATCAGGGGGATTTTGGGGTCCGAGTCCATAGGACACGCAAAGCTGCTGCACCGGTTGACTCTGTGGTTAAGAAGACGTATGGTGTATTGGCCTTCATCAACCGAGTGATTGAGTTCAAGAGCCAAGAGGTAATGTTGCAGCTATATAGGACCCTGGTCAGACCCCACTTGGAGTATTGTGCTCAGTTCTGGTCAGCTCACTACAGGATGGATATGGACACTATAGAAACTATACAGTGGCATGCAAAAGTTTGGGCACTCCTGGTCAAAATTTGGAGAGGGAAGGGGCAGAGGGGGCTAAAGCCATAAGATTACCACTCTGACCATGTCCCCTCAGACGATGGCCAGTGCAGCAATGGCCACTGTGCTTGCCACTGTCTTCCTTTAATTTTCTCTTACAAATCAATCCTAAACATAGATTGGCCACTGATCAAAGATCTATTATACTGCTGCGAACCACTCCCACCTTTTATCCTCAGGCTGTAGACCTTTTTGAAGTCCCCACCTCTCCAAACTTCTGAAGAATGCAAATGTCACTCCAGTCTTCAAGAAGGGAGAGAGGAAAGGAAACTATAGGCCAGTTAGTCTGACCTCGGTGGTTGGGAAGATGCTGGAGTTGATTATTAACGATGAGGTCTCAGGTACTTGGAGGTACATGATAAAATGGGCCGCCATAGTCAGCATGGTTTCCTCAAGGGAAGATCTTGCCTGCCAAATCTATTGGAATTCTTTGAAGAAATAACAAGCAGGATAGACAAAGAGAATAGGTTGATGTTGTGTAATTGGATTTTCAGAAGGCCTTTGACAAGGTGCCACACAAGAGGCTGCTTAACAAGCTATGAACTCATGGTATTACAGGAACGATTGAAGCAGGGATAAAGCAGTGGATGACTAGCAGGAGGCAAAGAGTGGGAATGAAGGGAGCCTTTTCTGGTTGGTTGCCAATCACTAGCCATGTTCCACAGAAGTCTGCGTTGAGAGCAATAACTTTTTGCATTATATGTTATTGATTTGAATGATGGAATTGATGGCTTTGTTGCAAAGTTTTGTGGACGATACAAAGATCGGTGGAGGGTCAAGTAGTTTTGAGGAATTAAAGAGGTGATAGAATGACTTAAATGGATTAGAAGAATGGGCAAAGAAGTGGGAGGTGGAATACAGTGTCAAGAAGTGTATGGTCATGTTCTTTGGTAGAAGAAATGAAAGGGTTGACTATTTGCTAAATGGAGAGAAAATATTAAAAACTGAGGTGCAAAGGAACTTGGGATTCCTTGTGCAGTATTTCCTAAAGGTTTATTTGCAAGTTGAGTCTGTGGTGAGGAAGGCAAATGTGATGTTAACATTAATTTCAAGATTAGAATATAAAAGCAAAGATGTAATGTTGAGACTTCATAAAGCACCGTTGAGGCCTCACTTGGAATATTATGAGCAGTTTTGGGCCCCTTAACTAAGGAAGAATATACTGAAACTGGAGAAGGTTCAATGCAGGTTCGCAAAAATGATTCCAGGATTGAATAGCTTGTCGTACGAAGTTTGATGGCTCTGGGCCTATATTCACTAGAATTCAGAAGAATGAGGGGTGACCTTATTGAAACCTATCAGATGGTGAAAAGACATTGTAGCGGTGTGCTACGCACAGCGCAAGAATAACCACACAGAGTCGGTGAGTTAAAGTTGCGATGAAAGAGATTTATTCAAACTTCGTGGCCTGCTTTAAAGCCTTCCTGTTCCCGCCCTCCCTGGGGCGGGACTGCTGTGGGGAATGCATATTCCCAGACCCTTTCTGCGCGCGGGATTCGTGGGTGCCAGAAAGTGGGTCGCCACATAACCCCCCTCCAGAACCGGCGATACCTCCCCCAATGTCCACAGTCTGGATCGGCCTCTGTTTGGGAGGTCTGCCCCTGCGCCATGGTGCCTGAGCCTGGACCGGCTGCGCCAAGTCCACATGGGCCGGTTTGAGTCGGTCCACCGTGAAAACCTCCTCTCTCCCCCCAATGTCCAGCACGAACGTGGACCCGTTGTTCCTGATCACCTTAAACGGCCCCTCGTAGGGCCGCTGTAGCGGTGCCCGGTGTCCGCCCCGTCGTACAAAAAGAAACTTATAGTTCTGCAGGTCTTTGGGTACACAGGTCGGGCTCTGTCCGTGCTGTGAAGTGGGGATGGGGGCCAGGTTACCGAGCCTCTCCCATAGTCTGTCCAGGACTGCTGTTTGTTCTTCCTCTTGCCCCCTTGGGGCTGGTATGAACTCTCCTGGGACTACCAGGGGTGCGCCGTACACCAACTCGGCCGACGAGGTGTGCAGATCCTCTTTGGGCGCCGTGCGGATTCCGAGCAGGACCCAGGGAAGCTCGTCCACCCAGTTAGGCCCCTCCAGGTGGGCCATGAGAGCCGATTTCAGGTGACGGTGGAAGCGCTCCACTAGTCCATTCGACTGTGGGTGGTAGGCAGTTGTGTGGTGTAGCTGAGATCCTAAAAGGTTGGCCATAGCCGACCACAGGCTGGAGGTGAACTGGGCGTCCCTGTCGGAGGTAATGTGGGCCGGTACCCTGCAGCGGGCTACCCAGGTAGTGATCAGTGCTCGGGCGCAGGATTCGGAGGTGGTGTCGGTGAGCAGGACTGCCTCTGGCCATCTGGTGAACCGGTCTATCATAGTTAGGAGGTACTGCGCTCCTCGTGACACTGGCAGGGGCCCCACGATATCCACATGAATGTGGTCGAACCTCCGGCGGGTGGGTTCGAACCGCTGCGGTGGAGCCTTGGTGTGCCGCTGCACCTTGGCCATTTGGCACTGCATGCACGTTTTGGCCCATTCACTGACCTGTTTACGCAGCCCATGCCACACGAACCTGTTGGAGACCAGCCGGACGGTTGTCCTGATGGAGGGGTGCGCTAAGTTGTGAATGGACTCGAAAACCCGCCGGCGCCAGGCTGCTGGGACGACGGGGCGGGGTTGGCCGGTAGCTACGTCACACAGTAGGGTCCTCTCACCTGGGCCTACGGGGAGGTCTTGGAGCTGTAAACCGGAGACTGCAGTCCTGTAACTAGGGATCTCATCGTCTGCCTGCTGTGCCTCTGCCAGCGCTGCATAGTCCACCCCCTGGGACAGGGCCTGTATGGTCGGTCTGGATAGTGCATCCGCCACGACGTTGTCCTTTCCAGAGACATGCCGGATGTCCGTCGTGTACTCGGAGATGTAGGACAGATGTCACTGCTGGCGGGACGACCAGGGGTCAGACACCTTCATGAACGCAAAGGTAAGCAGTTTGTGGTCTGTGAACGCGGTGAAGGGCCTACCTTCTAAGAAGTACCTGAAATGCCAGATTGCCAGGTATAGTGCCAATAGCTCCTGGTCGAAAGCACTGTATTTGAGTTCAGGTGGTCGTAGGTGTTTGCTGAAGAACGCCAGGGGTTGCCAGCGACCCTCGATGAGTTGTTCCAGCACTCCACCGACCGCTGTGTTGGATGCATCCACCGTGAGGGCAGTAGGAACGTCTGTTCTGGGGTGCACTCGCATCGCGGCGTTTGCCAAGGCTTCTTTGGTTTTAATGAAAGTGGTTGCGGCCTCTTCGTCCCAGGTAATGTCCTTGCCCTTACCCGACATTAGAGTGAACAGGGGTCGCATGGTTCGGGCTGCTGAGGGGAGGAAACGGTGGTAGAAATTCACCATACCCACGAATTCCTGCAGGCCTTTGATTGTGTTGGGTTGGGGGAAGTGGCGGACCACGTCTACCTTGGTGGGCAGCGGGGTTGCCCCGTCTTTAGTAATCCTTGGCCCAGGAAGTCGATGGTGTTGAGTCCAAACTGGCATTTGCTGGGTTGATTGTAAGGCCGAATTCGCTCAGGCGGGAGTAGAGCTGGCGGAGGTGGGACAGATGCTCCTGCCGACTACTGCTTGCTATGAGGATGTCGTCCAAATAGATGAATGCAAAGTCCAGGTCGCGTCCCACCGCGTCCATTAGCCGCTGGAAAGTCTGTGCGGCATTCTTTAGACCAAACGGCATTCGGAGGAATTCGAAAAGTCCAAACGGGGTGATAAGTGCTATTTTGGGGATGTCATCTGGATGTACAGGGACTTGATGGTATCCCCGGATGAGGTCTACCTTGGAAAAGATCCTTGCGCCGTGTAGGTTTGCTGCGAAGTCTTGAATGTGCGGCACAGGGTAGCGGTCTGGCGTTGTAGCCTCGTTCAGTCTGCGGTAGTCACCGCATGGTCTCCAGCCCCCCATTGCCTTGGGCACCATGTGAAGTGGGGAGGCCCATGGGCTGTCGGACCGTCGTATGATCCCCAATTCCTCCATCTTCTTGAACTCCTCCTTCGCCAGTCGGAGCTTGTCCGGGGGAAGCCTTCGAGCACGGGCATGGAGGGGTGGTCCCTGGGTCAGGATGTGGTGCTGCACTCCGTGTCTGGGCATGGCTGTCGTGAACTGCGGTGTCAGTACTGATGGGAAATCCGCCAGGACCCTGGTGAATTCGTCGTCGGACAGCGTGATGTAGTCCAGGTGTGAGGCTGGCAACTGTGTTTCACACAGGGAGAACGTTTGAAAAGTCTTGGCGTGGACTAATCGCTTCCCTTGCAAGTCGACCAGCAGGCTGTGGGTTCGCAGAAAATCCGCCCCCAGGAGTGGTTGGGCCACGGCGGCCAGTGTGAAGTCCCACGTGAACCGGCTGGAGCTGAACTGTAGCCGCACCGTGCGGGTGCCATAGGTTCGTATTGTGCTGCCATTTGCGGCCCTCAGGGTGGGTCCCGGTTCTCTGTTGCGGGTGTCGTAACTCGTTGGAGGTAAGACGCTGATCTCCGCTCCGGTGTCGACCAAAAAGCGGCGTCCCGACTGCTTGTCCCAGACGTACAGGAGGCTGTCCTGATGGCCAGCCGCCGTAGCGATCGGCAGCGGCTGGCCCTGGCGTTTCCCGGGAATTTGCAGGGTGGTCTGCAGTGGCGGGCCCCTGTGCCCCACCGCTGGTGGTAGAAACACCATTGTTCATTGGGCTCCTCACTCCCGTCGCCGGGTTTTGTAGGCTCTGCTGCCGGGCCTGGTCTGGTCTGTCGTTGGGCACGCAGCTTGGTGATCTGTGCGACGGATGCCCCTCTCTTTCCTGGCATTCCACAGCACATCTGCTCGGGGTGCCACCTCCCAGGGGTTGCTGAAATCTGCGTCAGACAGCAGCAGGCATATGTCCTCGGGCAGTTGCTCTGGGAACGTCTGCTCGAACATGAGGCAGGGTTTGTGTCCTTCAGCCAGGGCCAGCATTTCATTCATTAATGCCGACGGCGGCCTGTCTCCCAAACCATCCAGGTGCATTAAGCGCCGTGAGAGTCCGAAAGTCCTTATGAGCAGGGCTTTGAATGCTGTGTATTTGCCGTCCTCTGGGGGTGACTGTATAAACTCCTCAACTTGTGCAGCTGTCTCCTGGTCGAGTGAACTCAGCACATAGTAGTAGCGGGTGGACTCCGAGGTTATCTGCCGAATGTGGAATTGAGCTTCTGCTTGTTCGAACCATAAATGGGGTCGCAGCGTCCAGAAGCTTGGCAGTTTTAATGAAACTGTGTGAACAGATGCAGCGTTGGTCATCTCTGGTCCAAATATCGTTTGGGCCGTTGGGGTCACCAATTGTAGCGGTGTGCTACACACAGCGCTAGAATAACCACACGGAGTCGGCGAGTTAGAGTTACGATGAAAGAGATTTATTCAAACTTCGCGGCCTGCTTTAAAGCCTTCCCGTTCCCGCCCTCCCTGGGGCGGGACTGCTGTGGGGAATGCATATTCCCAGACCCTTTCTGCGTGCGGGATTTTCCCCCTGCTGGTGAAGATGGCCTGGCGCCCTTTTTGGGGCCGGCCCTCTGCCTGCGCGTGCTGTTGTGAGCCGGTTCATGTGTGCCAGAAAGTGGGTCGCCACAACATCATGATAAAATGGATACAGAGAGGATGTTTACTATGGTGGGAGAGTCTCAGACCAGAGGACACAGTCTCAAAATAGAGGGACTTCATTTTAGAACGGAGACGAGGAGAAATTTCTTTAGCCAGGGAGTGGTGAATCTGTGGAATTCTTTCCCACAGGCAAAGACTTGGAGCTCAAATCTTTATGTATATTTCAGACAGAGGTTGTTAGATTCTTGATTGGTCAGGGCATGAAGGGATATGAGGAGAAGCCAGGAGACTGGGGCTGAGAGGAAAAGTAGATCAGAGATGTAGGAGCAGACTCGATAGGCCAAATGGCCTGATTCTGTTCCTACGCCTTATGGTCTAAATATAAAAACACTTTCTAAAAATAGTTGTTGATGATTGTGCCCCCCACAAAATCATTCAGAGTTTTCCCCAACTAGAAGCCCTTAATGAACCATGAAATGCACAATCTGCTGAGGGCCAGCTCAGTGGCGTACAGGTCTGGTGACCAAGTAAGATATAAGTGGTCAGGGTATGATCTCCAGAGTGCCATCTCATGTACAAAATGGCAATTCCGGACCAAACTTGGATCACTGAAAGATGTTCGATATCTGTTATAAAGGAAACCAAGCAACAAAGTTGTCAACATGGCTTCAGTTCCAAATAAGCTCTCTGCCCTCAAAACTCACTTTGACCATCAAACCACCAAACCACAGAAGAACTTGACAAACTCCCAATAACCTAATAAACCTGTGATTTCAGTCTCTGAGGCTGGAGTGAGAGTATCCTTCAGGAGGGTGAACACATGGAAAGCATCCAGCCCAGAATGGGTACCTGAGTGAGTAATAAAGATCTGTGCTGATCAACCGGCTTACCGATATCTTTAAGCTCTTACTTCGGAAACCTGAGATACCCACCTGTTTCAAGCAGGCTTCACTTACACTGGTGCAAAAGAAGGAAGTGGTAACCTGTCTCAACGACTATCATCCAGGAGCTCCTACATCCATTGTGATGAATTTCCCTGAGAGATTGTTGATGAAATGTATCATTCCTGCCTGAGAAACGACTTGGATCTGTTCCCATTTGCCCACTGACACAACACGTCCACACCAAATGCCATTTTATTGGCTCTTCATTCAACCCTGAAAAATCTAGACAGCAAAGATGCATACATCAGAATGCTCTTTATCAACTACCACCATTCCCTCAAAGCTAATCAATAAGCTTCAAGATCTTAGCCTCAATTTCACCTTGTGTAATTGGATCTGCAATTTCCTCACTTGCAGATCCCAGTCATCTCAGATTAGCAGCAACATTTTCTCCACAATCTCTATTGCATCCTGTTAGCACTTCCATTGTATCCTGGATAATGAACTACCTGAATGGAAGACACTTGTGCAGCTTCAGAGGTGTGTGTCAGACATGGCTATAAGCAGCATTGGGGCCCCACAGTATTGACTCCCTTCCTGTTGACCCTGTATACTTCAAACTTTAGATACAACACTGAGTAATGTCATCTGCAGAAATTCTCTGATGATTCAGCAATATTTGGTTGTATAAAGGGAGGACAGGAGGATGAATACAGGGACCTGGTGGAGGACTGTGTCAAATGGTGCAAGCTGAATCATCTGCAGCTCAACATTAGTAAAACAAAGGAGATGGTGATGATGGACTTTAGGAAGACTAAGCCTGCACTGCTCCCTACTACTATTGATGTTGAGGAGGTGGATGTGGTGAGGACCTACAGGTACCTGGGGGTGCACCTGGATGACAAACTTGAGTGGAACACCAACACAGAAGCTGTGTGCAAGAGGGACCAGAGTCACCTCTACTTCCTGCGGAGCCTGAGGTCCTTTGGAGTATGCAGGCCTCTCCTTCACATGTTCTACCAGTCTGTTGTCACCAGTACAATCTTCTATGCTGTGGTGTGCTGGGGCAAAGGCATTAACACAGATGATGCCAACAGGCTCAATAAACTGATTAGAAAGGCTGGCTCAGTTATAGGAGCCAAACTGGACACTTAGGAGGCCATGGTAGAACAAAGGACCCTATGGAATTCTGGACAATTCTGGACAATGTTTCTCACTCTCTGCATGCAAACTTGGCTGGACGGAAGAGCACTTTTAGTAATAGGCTAATACAACTGCGCTGCTCCAAAGAGCGCTATATGAGGTCATTCTTACCCTCAGCCATTAGGATCTACAATGAGTCACCTATAGCCGGGGAAGTGATGACCCCCTCTTTGAGGTATCTTTTTTTATTATTCTTTCTTATTTCTCTTGTCATATTTGTACATAAGTATATCTGTGCACTTGTAATGCTATTGAGATGCTGTGATTTCCTTTGGGATCAATATAGTATCTACCTATCAGCACAGGTGCACCATACGGCTGTGTGCTTAGTCTACTTGTGCTGTGTGCTGCTCTACTTGCTTTATACTTATGGCTGTGAGGCTGTGCACGGTTCCAATACCATATTTAAGTTTGCTGATGACACCACTATCACAGGCCAGATCAAAGGTGGTAATGTGTCAGCACATAGAAGGGAGATTAAAAATCCGGCTGAGTGGTGCCACGGCAGCAACCTGTTCAATAATATCAGCAAGACCAAGGAGCAGATTATTGACTTCAGGAAGAAGAAACTGGAAATCCATGAGTCAGTCCTCATCGGGGGTTCAGAGGTGGAGAGGGTCTCAGTGTTACCTTTTGATAGGATCTGTCCTGGGCCCAGCACATACTGTAAGTGCAATTATGAAAATAGCAGGGCAGCACCTCTACTTCCTCAGAACTCTGCAAAGATTTGGCATGACATCTAAAACTTTAACAGGCTTCTACAGATGTGTGGTACAGAGTGTATTGAGTAGATGCATCACGGCCTGGTGTGGAAACGCCAATACTCTTGAATGGAAGATTCTACAAAAAGTAGTGGATACAGCCCAGCCCATCATGGGTAAAGCCCTCCCTACCACTGAGCTCATCTACACAAAGCATTGTCACAGGAAAGCAGCATCCATCATCAGGGATGTCTGCCACACAGGTCGTGCGCTTTTCTCACTGCTGCCATCAGGAAGAAGGCCCGGGACCTCAGAACTCACACCACCAGGTTCAGTAACAGTTATTATCCCTCAACTTCAAGGTCTTCAACTAAGGGAATAACTTCAAGTACATTTGTAATTTCACTTGCCCCATCACTGAAAAGTTCCCACAAACCCTTCAGTTCATGTTCTCGATATTTATTGCTGATTTACTTATTATTATTTTTACTTTTTCTGAACTCAAGCTGGTAAAACTTGAGGTATGGGCATAGCCAAGAACATTCATTTCTCAATTGCTAGGAACTGCTGGATTATTTTAGAAGTGTTTAGCATTTGTGGTTTTCTGGAGATTTACATAATAGTGTGTTCAAATGTTTCTGGTTTCTCCTGGCATTTTCTGCATTTATCATCTTGAAAGTGTTGATCTTTGTGTATTTTTGATAATTTTTTTGTGTTAATAACTTGATCCTGTATTGCCACAAGGAACCCTTCTGTTTCTGGGAAGAGGGTCCAACTCTGAACCAGGTGTTTGATGATTCCTTGACGATATCTAGTCTGCTCAGATCAGGGGGATGTCTTCCATGGAGGGTCATGCTCTTCCACTGGTTAATTTTTTCTTCTCTAGTCATAATTTCTTCATTTTTCCATGATTAAGTTCCATTTAAGTTTAGTGGTGTGTAGTTCTTATCAGAATTGCATAGGCTCACATGGAGTGCTGAATCCTGTTTTCATTGATGAAAATATATCCTTCGAAATTTTGTCTGACTATAGTGTAAATTTTTTATATCTGTTATTCCTCTTCCTCATTTTGTCCTAGGTATGTTAATCTAAGTGCATCTGTGTGTAGATAGTGTTTTCTAAAATTTGTCATGTCCATTCTTATTTTTTTCGTTAATTTTCAAGATCAAGATATTAAACCAGAAGATCACGATATTAAACCTGAAAATGTGTACAGCGAAAGTGTTTATTGCCAAAGTTAGAGAGGGTGCAAACCATCCAGATGTATCTGCAGTACACATTCCTACAAAATCCACTTCACAACCACATTGTTCTGCTTCATCCAATTACATAACTCTGCCTTTGGTGCCTTCATGCAAGTCATTTTTATAACATCTTATCACAAACAAGAGAAAATCTGCAAATGCCGGAAATTCAAGCAACACACACAAAATGCTGGAGGAACTCAGCAGGCCAGGCAGCATCTATGGAAAAGAGTGGAATCGACAGTTTGGACTGAGACCCTTCAGCAGGACAGGAGAAAAAAGATGAGGAGTCAGAGTAGGAAGGTGGGGGGAGGGGAGGAAGAAACACAGGTGTTAGATGAAACCAGGAGGAGGGAGTTGGGTGAAGTAAAGAGCTGGGAAGCTGATTGGTGAAAGAGATACAGGGTTGGAGAAGGGAGAATCTGATAGGAGAAGTCAGAAGGCCATGGAAGAAAGAAGAGGGGGAGGAGCATCAGTGGGAGGTGATGGGCAGGTAAGGAGATAAGGTGAGAGAGGGAAATGGAAATGGGGAATGATGAAGGAAAGGTGGGGGTGCATTACCAGAAGTTTGACAAATCAATGATCATGCCATCAGGTTGGAGGCTACCCGGATGGAATACAAGGTTTTCCTCCAGAAGAAGCGGGATCTTCCAGTGGCCACACATTTTAAATCCACTCCCAATTCCCATTCCAACACGTCAGTCCATCTACTATCGCAATGAGGCCACAATCAGATTGGAGAAGAAACACCTTATATTCCTTAGACCCAATCTACATCAGTTCTGATCAGGAGCACCAGACACAGTAGATGACCTCTACAGACTCACAGGTGAAGGACTGTTTGCAGCCCTGAGCATTAGTGAGGGGGGAGGTGTAGGGGCAGGTGTAGTACTTGTTCCACTTGCAAGGCTAAGTTCCACGGGAGAAATCAGTGGGGAGGGACGAATGGACAAGGGAGTCATGTAGGGATCGATCCCTGTGGAAAGCAGAAAGTCAGGGGGAGGAAGGAAGCCCCTTCTTTGAAGAAGGAGGACATCTTAGTTCTGGAATGAAAAGCCTCATCCTGAGAGCAGATGCGGCAGAGACAGAGGAATTGAGAGAATGGAATGGTGTTCTCACAAGTAACAGGTTGGGAAGAGATATAGTCCATGTAGCTGTGAGAGTCAGCAGCTTTATAATAGACATCAGTAGATAAGCTGTCTCCAGAGACAGAGACTGAGAGATTGAGAAAGGGGAAGGAGGTGTTGGAAATGGACCATGTAAATTTGAGGAGAGGGTGGAAGTTGGAGGCAAATTTGATGAAGTCAATGAGCTCCTCATGGGTGCAGGAAGCAGCACCAATGCAGTCGTCGATGTAGTGCAGGAAAAGTGCGGGACGGTCACCAGTGTAGGCTTGGAATATAAATGTTCCATGTGGGGATGACTTGCAGTGGACTGAAAAGCTTGAGAATGTAGATATTGAGAAAGAGGATGTGCTGGATCTTTTGGAAAGCATCAAGTTGGATAAGTCACTGGGATCGGAAGGGATGTACCCCAGGCTACTGTGGGAAGCGAGGGAGGAGATTGCTGAGCCTCTGGCGATGATCTTTGCATCATCAGTGAGGATGGGAGAGATTCAGGAGGATTGGAGGATTGCGGATGTTGTTCCCTTATTCAAGAAAGGGAGTAGGGTTAGCCCAGGAAATTATAGACCAGTGAGTCTTACTCCAGTGGTTGGTAAGTTGATGAAGAAGATCCTGCCACAGGAAACAGTTGAGGCCAGTTCATTGGCTATATTTAAGAGGGAGTTAGATATGGCCCTTGTGGCTAAAGGGATCAGGGGGTATGGGGGGAAGGCTGGTACAGGGTTCTGAGTTGGATGATCAGCCATGATCATACTAAATGGCAGTGCAGGCTCGAAGGGCTGAATGGCCTACTCCTGCACCTATTTTCGATGTTTCTATGTTTCTATCCTGAGAGGCAGGATTTATGAACATTTGGAGAGGTATAATATGATTCGGAATAGTCAGCATGGCTTTGTCAAAGGCAGGTCGTGCCTTACAAGTCTGATTGAATTTTTTGAGGATGTGACTAAGCACATTGATGAAGGTAGAGCAGTAGATGTAGCATATATGGATTTTAGCAAGGCATTTGATAAGGTACCCCGTGCAAGGCTTATTGAGAAAGTAAGGAGGCATGTGATCCAAGGCGACATTGCTTTATGGATCCAGAACTGGTTTGCCCACAGAAGGCAAAGAGTGGTTGTATACCGGTCATATTCTGCATGCAGGCCGGTGACCAGTAGTATACCTCAGGGATCTGTTCTGGGAACCCTACTCTTTGTGATTTTTATAAATGACCTGGATGAGGAAGTGGAGGGGTGGGTTAGTAAATTTGCTGATGACACAAAGGTTGAGGATGTTGTGGATAGTGTGGAGGGCTGTCAGAGGTTACAACGGGACACTGATAGGATGCAAAACTGAGCTGAGAAGTGGCAGATGGAGTTCAACCGAGATAAGTGTGAGGTGGTTCATTTTGGTAGGTCAAATATAATCGCAGAATATAGCATTAATTGTCAGACTCTAGGCAGCGCGAAGGATCAGAGGGATATTGGGGTCCGAGTCCATAGGACACTCAAAGCTGCTACGCAGGTTGACCCTGTGGTTAAGAAGGCATACGGAGCGTTGGCCTTCATCAATCGTGGGATTGAGTTTAAGAGCCGAGAGGTAATGTTGCAGTTATATAGGACCCTGGTTAGACCCCACTTGGAGTACTGTGTTCGATTCTGGTCGCCTCACTGTAAGAAGGACATGGAAACCATAGAAAGGATGCAGAGGAGACTTACAAGGATGTCGCCTGGATCGGGGAGCATGCCTTATGAGAATAGGTTGAGTGAACTCGGCTTTTTCTCCTTGGAGCGACGGAGGATGAGAGGTGACTTGATAGAGGCGTACATGATAATGAGAGGCATTGATCATGTGCATAGTCAGAGGCTTTTTACCAGGGCTGAAATGGCTAGCACAAGAGGGTATAGTTTTAAGGTGCTTGGAAGTAGGTACAGAGGAGATGTCAACAGTAAGTTTTTTACGCAGAGAGTGTGAGTGTGTGGAATGGGCTGCCGGTGGCAGTGGTGGAGGCGGAAACGATAGGGTCTTTTAAGAAACTACATGAAGCTTAGAAAAATAGAGTGCTATGGGTAAAGCATAGGTAGTTATAAGGCAGGGACATATTCGCCACAGCTTTGTGGGCCGAAGGGCCTGTATTGTGCTGTTGGTTTTCTATGCTTCTATGTTTTTATGTCACCGACAAATTGACAGGCATAGCTGGAACCCATGCGAGTGCCCATGGCTACACCTTTTGTTTGAGGGAGTGGAAGAAGCTGAAGGAGAAATTGTGGAGAACAAGTTCTGCTATAAGACCATAAGACATTTGGCAGAATTAGGCCATCTGGCCCATTGAGTCTGCTCTGCCATTCAATTATGGCTGATCCTTTTTCCTTCTCCTCCTCAACCCCAGTTCCCATCTTCTCCCCAAAACCTTTGATGCCAGGTCCAATCAAGAACCTATCAAGCTCTGCCTTCAATACACCCAATGACCTGGCCTCCACAGCTGCATGTGGCAACAAGTTCCACATATTCACAACCATTTGGCTTGAGAAATTTGACTGCATCTGTTTTGAAAGGGTGCCTTCTATCCTGAGGCTGTGCCCTCTTGTCCTAGACTTTCCCACCATAGGAAACATCCTTTCCACATCTACTCTGTCTAGGCCTTTCAACATTCAAAAGGTTTCAATAAGATCCTCCCTCATCCTTCTGAACTCCAGCAAGTACAGACCCAGAGCCATCAAACGTTCCTTGTATAATAGCCCTTTCATTCCCGGAAACATCCTTGTGCACCTCCTCTGGACCCTCTCCAATGCCAGCACATCTTTTCTAAGATGAGGAGCCCAGAACTGTTCACAATACTCAAGGTGAGGCCTCACCAGTGCCTCATAAAGCCTCAGCGTCACATCCTTGCTCTTGTATTCCAGACCTCTTGAAATGAATGCTAACATGGCATTTGCCTTCCTCACCACAGACTCAACCTGCAAGTTAACCTTCAGGGTGTTCTGCACAATGACTCTCAAGTCCCTTTGCATCTCAGATTCCTAGATTTTCTCTCCGTTTAGAAAATAGTCTGCACATTCATTTCTACTACTAGATGGAGGAAGTGGTGGTGAAGGGGAACCATTTGGGTCTGGTGTCCAGAAAGAAACAGAAAGCTTTGAAGCCTTCCTGGTGGGGTTGGAGGTATATAGAGACGGGCATGCATTGTGAAAAGAAGATGATTGGGGCCAGGGAACTTGAAATCCTTGAAAAGATTAAGAGCATGTGAAGTGTCATGGATGTAGGTAGGGAGGGACCAAACCAGGGGGGGTAAAACTGAGTCGAGGTAAGCAGACATCAGTTCAGTGGGACAGGAACAAGTCTACCTGGACAAGCAGTTTAATCAATCTTGGGTAGGAGGTAGAAATTGGAGGTGCATTGTGAGGGAACTATGAGGTTGGTGGCAGTGGATGGAAAATCCCTGGAGCTAATAAGGTTGGTGATCGTGTGGGAGGCAACGGCCCGAAGTTTCTTAGTGGGGTCCTGTTCGAGGGGTAAGTAAGAAGAGGTGTCTGAGAGTTGTCACTGGGCTACAGCAAGGTAGTGGTCAGTTCGCCAAACTTCTACAGCCCCTCCCTTATCTGTGGGTTTGATAGTGAGGGAGTGGAGAGAGGAGTGTTAAAGTTTCGACAGTCAATGTCCCACCAGGAGTTGGCAATGAAAAGGTCCAGAGTAGGCAGAAGACCTGGGCGGGGTGTTCAGGAAGAGGAGGAGGGGGTCATCGATGTGGGTAGAAAATCTTTGTCCAAGAAATAGACTCGGAGATAGAGGCGGCGGAAGAAGAGCTCAGTGTAATGCCAGGCGCAGAACTCACTGAGGTGTAGGCACAGGGGGACAAAAATGAGGCCCAGACTGAGACCCTTCTGCCTCTGAGAGGGGAAGGTCGGAGGGAATGGTTGACAATGGTGTGGCCCGGACTGGGGGTAGGTCAGAGGGAATGGCTGAAAATTGTGAAGCCTGGACTGGGGGTAGGTCGGAGGGAATGGCTGACAATGGTGAGGCCCGGACTGGGGGAAGGTCGGAGGGAATGGCTGACAATGGTGAGGCCCGGACTGGGGGAAGGTCGGAGGGAATGGCTGACAATAGTGAGGCCGGACTGAGGACAGAACATTCTGTCTCAGAGAGGGGATGGTAAAGACCTAGCATGGATGGAATGGGAGTGGGGATCAAAGGGTGGAAGGTGGTTGGTAGTGTCTGAGGGGAAGGGAGGTTTGGGATGTTCAGGGATGGTGGGGTGAGAGGAAGGTGGAGTCTCCAAGGACCCAGGAGTTGATGGTGGGACCTGAGAGACACGGGATTGTGGAGTGGTGGCGGGGAAAGGGGAGACGAGTGTTCCAGCAACAGTGCATGAAGACCTGGCCCAGAGGTGCAGAGGGTCAGGGCCGGAGTCAGAGTTGGAGGTTGCACCATCGGCACTTTGGTGATGTCTGAGGTCGTTGGAACCCCCATTAATGGCGGCAGAGTCCAGTTCGGAATCTGATCGGGATTGTTAGAGCCGTTGAGGTTGGCAGCAGGGGTCACGGTTTGGAGATGTCTGTGCCTGCTGGCGTTGGAGACGGCAGGTTCTGTAGTCTGCAGACGGGCGATCTGCTGATCCTTGCAGGACCTGAGAAAGTCAAAGAAGCGGTGATTAAAAGTGCTTAGATTGGAATTAAAATGGTTGGCCACCAGGAAATCCGCTTGCTGAGGACGGAGTGAAGGTGCACTACTAAATGGTCTCCTAATCTACATAGGGCCTCACTCAGTCTCTGCACTGGGAGCAACAGATGCACTAGACTACCCCAGGAAGCTTGTAGGTGAAGTGTTGCCTCACCTGGAAGGATTGTGTGGGGCCTTGAATGAAGCTGAGGGAGGAGGTGAATGAACGGGTATCGCACTTCTACCACTTGCGGGGAATTAGCTAAGATAGACTGGCAAATGACACTCAAAGGATTGACGGTGGATATGCAATGGCAAGCATTTATAGGTTGCATGGATGAACTACAACAATTGTTCATCCCAGTTTGGCAAAAGAATAAATCAAGGAAGGTAGTGCACCCGTGGCTGACAAGAGAAATTAGGGATAGTATCAATTCCAAAGAAGTAGCATACAAATTAGCCAGAGAAAGTGGCTCACCTGAGGACTGGGAGGAATTCAGAGTTCAGCAGAGGAGGACAAAGGGCTTAATTAGGAAGGGGAAGAAAGATTATGAGAGAAAACTGGCAGAGAACATAAAAACGGACTGTAAAAGCTTTTATAGATATGTAAAAAGGAAAAGACTGGTAAAGACAAATGTAGGTCCCCTGCAGACAGAAACAGGTGAATTGATTATGGGGAGCAAGGACATGGCAGACCAATTGAATAATTACTTTGGTTCTGTCTTCACAAAGGAGGACATAAATAATCTTCCAGAAATAGTAAGGGACAGAGGGTCCAGTGAGATGGAGGAACTGAGTGAAATACATGTTAGTAGGGAAGTGGTGTTAGGTAAATTGAAGGGATTGAAGACAGATAAATCCCCAGGGCCAGATGGTCTGCATCCTAGAGTGCTTAAGGAAGCAGCCCAAGAAATAGTGGATGCATTAGTGATAATTTTTCAAAACTCGTTAGATTCTGGACTAGTTCCTGAGGATTGGAGGGTGGCTAATGTAACCCCAATTTTTAAAAAAGGAGGGAGAGAGAAACCGGGGAATTATAGACCGGTTAGCCTAACGTCGGTGGTGGGGAAACTGCTGGAGTCAGTTATCAAGGATGTGATAACAGCACATTTGGAAAGAGGAGAAATGATCGGACAAAGTCAGCATGGATTTGTGAAAGGAAAATCATGTCTGACGAATCTCATAGAATTTTTTGAGGATGTAACCAGTAGAGTGGATAGGGGAGAACCAATGGATGTGGTATATTTGGATTTTCAAAAGGCTTTTGACAAGGTCCCACACAGGAGATTAGTGTGCAAACTTAAAGCACACGGTATTGGGGGTAAGGTATTGGTGTGGGTGGAGAATTGGTTAGCAGACAGGAAGCAAAGAGTGGGAATAAACGGGACCTTTTCAGAATGGCAGGCGGTGACTAGTGGGGTACCGCAAGGCTCAGTGCTGGGACCCCAGTTGTTTACAATATATATTAATGACTTGGATGAGGGAATTAAATGCAGCATCTCCAAGTTTGCGGATGACACGAAGCTTGGCGGCAGTGTTAGCAGTGAGGAGGATGCTAAGAGGATGCAGGGTGACTTGGATAGGTTGGGTGAGTGGGCAAACTCATGCAGATGCAATTTAATGTGGATAAATGTGAAGTTATCCACTTTGGTGGCAAAAATAGGAAAACAGATTATTATCTGAATGGTGGCCGATTAGGAAAAGGGGAGGTGCAACGAGACCTGGGTGTCATTATACACCAGTCATTGAAAGTGGGCATGCAGGTACAGCAGGCGGTGAAAAAGGCGAATGGTATGCTGGCATCTATAGCAAGAGGATTCGAGTACAGGAGCAGGGAGGTACTGCTGCAGTTGTACAAGGCCTTGGTGAGACCACACCTGGAGTACTGTGTGCAGTTTTGGTCCCCTAATCTGAGGAAAGACATCTTTGCCATAGAGGGAGTACAAAGAAGGTTCACTAGATTGATTCCTGGGATGGCAGGACTTTCATATGAAGAAAGACTGGATGAACTGGGCTTGTACTCGTTGGAATTTAGAAGATTGAGGGGGGATCTGATTGAAACGTTTAAGATCCTAAAGGGATTGGACAGGCTAGATGCAGGAAGATTGTTCCCGATGTTGGGGAAGTCCAGAACGAGGGGTCACAGTTTGAGGATAGAGGGGAAGCCTTTTAGGACCGAGATTAGGAAAAACTTCTTCACACAGAGAGTGGTGAATCTGTGGAATTCTCTGCCACAGCAAACTGTTGAGGCCAGTTCATTGGCTATGTTTAAGAGGGCGTTAGATATGGCCCTTGTGGCTACAGGGGTCAGGGGGTATGGAGGGAAGGCTGGGGCGGGGTTCTGAGTTGGATGATCAGCCATGATCATAATAAATGGCGGTGCAGGCTCGAAGGGTCGAATGGCCTACTCCTGCACCTATTTTCTATGTTTCTATGTTTCTATATGTCAGTCATTCTGAGGCTGTTTTACTAGATATGAAAATGATTAGGGAGGCACATCTTTTTATACTGGGCCACTAGATGGAGTGACTAACCACACGTTGAGCTGAAGGATAGTATTCTGGATTAAAGCAGAACAGCCTAACACAGGACAGATCACTCAGCCATGATGCTGTGCTGATCTTGATGTCAGTCACACTAAATGTCCTATTGTGTGTAATCCATATCTCTCCATCTTCATCTGTCTATCTAAAAACCTCTTTAATTCCATCAAACTGCCTGCTTCCACTACTACCCCTGATAACCCACCTGCCAATCTCTGCATAAAACACCTGCCTCTCGCGTCACTTTTAAGCTTTCCTCTCTAACTTCAAAGGCATGTCCTCTGGTGTTTGACATTTCTATCCTGGGGAATAGATTCGGACAGTTGACTCCATCTACGCATGCCTCTCATACTTTAAAACACCTCTATTAGGTCTCCTCTCAGTATCCAAAGCTGTCGAGAGAACCCAAGTTTGTTCAATGCAGTCTTAAAGCTTGTATCTTCTAATCCAGGTGGTGTTCTGGTAAACTTCTGTTCCATTTCCATTCCCTCTACATCTTTCCTATAATGTCACAGCAGTGCTCTGTCAGGACAGACTAGAGAACTCGTCCTGTACGGCTTTATGGGTGGAACTGAGAACTAAGAAAGGTATGACCATGCAAATAGAGCTATATTACAGACCACCAACAGTCCTAGGGATTTAGAGGAACTAATTTGTAAAGAGATCGCAGATTTTGCAAGAAACGTAAGGTCACTATAGTAGGTGATTTTAACTTTCCACATATTGACTGGGAATTCCATGCTGTAAAAGGACTAGATGGGATAGAATTTGTCAAATGTGTTCAGGAAAGTTTCCTTCAGCGGTATGTAGAAGTCACAATGAGAGAATGTGGGATACTGGATCCGCTATTAGGGAATGAAACAATTAGGCAAAGTGACAGACATTTGTGTAGGGGAACACTTTGCATCCAGTGACCACAATGCCGTTAGTTTCAAAGTAAATATGCAAAGAGATAGATCTGGTGCATGGGTTGAGACTCTAAACCGGAGAAAGACCAATTTTCAAGGTATCAGAAATAACCTTGACAAGTGTGGATTGATTGTTTTCTGGCAAAGCTGTACTTGGAAAGTGGGAGGCCGATGGAAAAGACTACAGTTGATGTTTTGGGACGAGACCCTTCAGCAGAGCTGGAGACAGAAAGGTTGAAGAGTTGGAGTTAAAAGGTGGGGGTGGGGGGGGAGAGAGAAATACAAGGTGATAGGTGAAACCGGGATGGAGGAAGGGGTGAAATAAAGACCTGGAAAGTTGATTGGTGAATGAGATACAGGGCTGAAGAAGGGGGAATCTAATAGAAGAAGACAGAAGGCCATGGAAGAAGAAAAGGGAGGGGGGAGGAGCACCAGAAGGAGGTGATGGGCAGGCAGGGACATAAGGTGACAGAGGGAAGAAGGGGATGGGGAATGGTGGAGGGGAGGGACATTATTGGAAGATTGAGATATCATATGTTCATGCCATCATGTTGATGTTGCTCCTCCAACTTGAGTGCGGCCTCATTGCAACAATAGAGGCCAACTTCCACCACCCTGCCCTCAAATTTACATGGTCCATCTCTGACACCTCCCTCCCCTTTCTCAATCTCTTTGTCTCTATCTCTGGAGACAGTTTATCTATTGATGTCTATTACAAACCCATGGACGCTCACAGCTACCTGGACTATACCTCGTCCCACCCTGTTACTTGTAAAAACGCCATCCCCTTCTCTCAATTCCTCCATCTCTGCCGCATCTGCTCTCAGGATGAAGTTTTTCATTCCAGAATGAAGAAGGTGTCTTCTTTTTTCATCAAAAGGGACTTCCTTTCCTCCACCATCAATGCTGCCCTCAACCGCATCTCTTCCATTTCACACACATCTGCTCTCACCCTATCCTCCTGCCACCCTACCAGGGATAGGATTGCTCTTGTCCTCATCTACCACCCTACCACCCTTCACACAAATTCTCTATAACTTCTGGCATTTCCAATGGGATCCCACCGCCAAGCACACCTTTCCCTCCCCCCACTTTTTGCATTCTGCAAAGATCGCTCCCTATGTGTACTCCTTGTCTATTCGCCCCTCCCCACTGATCTCCCACCTGGCACATATCCTAGCAAGCGGAACAAGTGCTACACTTGCCCCTACTACTTCTACTACTATTCTGGGCCCTAAACAGTCCTTCCAGGTGAGGCGATACTTCACCTGTGAGTCTGTTGGGTCATTTACAGTGTTCGGTGCTCCTGGTGTGGCCACCTGTACATCGGTGAGACTCGAGGTAGATTGGGGAACTGCTTCACCGAGCATCTATGGTCCGTCCACCAGAACAAGCGGGATCTCCCAGTTGTCACCCATTTTAATTCCACTTCCCATTCCCATTTCATGGCCTCCTCCACTGTCACGATGAGTCCACACTCAGGTTGGAGGAACAACATCTTATATTCTGTCTGGTTATACTCTAACATGATGGCATGATCATTGATCTCTCGAACTTCTGGTAATGCCCCCCCACTACACCATTCCCCATCCCACTTTCCCTTTCTCACTTTATCTCCTTCCCTGCCCATCACCTCCCTCTGGTGCTCCTCCACCATTTCCTTTTTCCATGGCCTTCTGTCCTTTCCTATTAGATTCCCCCTTCTCCAGCCCAGTTTCACCAATCAACTTCCCAGCTCTGTACTTCACACCTTCACCTATCACCCAGTGTTTCACGCTCCCCTCCCCCGACCTTTTAACTCTGACTCCTCATCCTTTTTTCTCCGGTCCTGCTGAAGGTCTTGGGCTGAAACATTGACTGTTTATTCTTTTCCGTAGATGCTGCCTAGCCTGCTGAGTTCCTCCAGCATTTTGTATGTATTGCTTGGATTTCCAGTATCTGCATATTTTCTCTTGTTTGTGTTTAGGGAGTACAAAGCTTGTGTGTGCCCATCAGAATCAAAGGTAAAGATAACAAATGTAGGGAACCTTGGTTTTCAAGTGATATTGAGGCCCCAGCTAAGAGAAAAACAAGGTGCATAGCAGGTATAGGGAGGCAGGGACAAATGAGGTGCTTAAGGAGTACAAGAAATGTAAGAAAAAAATCAGGAAGCCTAAAAGATGGTATGAAATTCCCCTTGCAGACAAGGGGAATGAAAATCCTAAGGGATTCTACAGGAATGCTAAGAGCAAAATGTTTGTAAGCAACAAAATTGGTCCTCTGGAAGACCAGAATGGTAATCCACGTGCGGAGCCAAAACAGATGGGGCAGATCTTAACTGCATTCTTTGCATCTGTATTTACTTGGGAAATGGATACAGAGTCTATAGAAATTAAGCAAAACAGCACAAACTTCATGGATCATTTACAGATTATGGAAGAGGAGGAGGTGCCTGAGGTAAATCAAGTTGGATTAATGCCCAAGACCTGACATAGTGTCCCTTTGGACTTTACAGGAGGCAATTGCAAAAATTTCTGGGGCCTTAGCAGAGACACAGAGTCGTACCAGAGGATTTGAGGATAGCTAGTGTTGTCCAGCGGTTTAAAGAAAGGCACTAAAAGTCTTAGAAATATAGAGGCCTATGCATTAAGGAAATTCTAGGCAGCTTCTAGAGTAGGTTACATGGTGGGCACAACATTATGAGTTGAAAGGCCTGTAATGTGCCGTAGATTTTCAGTTTTCTATGTTTTCTAACAGAAACCAGAGAATTATAGGCCAGTGAGTCTGACATCAGTTGTGGGAAAGTTATTGGAAGGTATGATAAAGGGACTGGATATACGAGGGGTGATTGATAAGTTCGTGGCCTAAGGTAGAAGGAGTCAATTTTAGAAAACCTAGCACATTCATTTTTCAACATAGTCCCCTCCTACATGTACACACTTAGTTCAGCAGTCGTGGAGCATACGGATCCCTTCTTTGTAGCAGTGGTCCACAGCAAGGGTGATTAATAAGTTTGTGGCCTAAGGTGGAAGGAGATGAGTTATTAACTTCAAACTTTCTGCATTTTCACTCAAAGAGTTGAACTGCACGAGCATGAAACGAGAGCTATATAACTCATTTCCTTCTACCTTAGGCCACAAACTTATCAATCACCCCTGCTGTGGACCACCTAGAGGTCCAAGACGCTCTCGTTACATGCACGTGCAGTTCAACTCTTTGAGTGATTATGCAGAAAGTTTGAAGTTAATAACTCATCTCCTTCCACCTTAGGCCATGAACTTATCAATCACCCCCTGTATGTATTTGGATAGACATAGACTGATTTAGGACAATCAGCATGGCTTGGTGCGCAGTAGGTCATATCTAACCAATCTTATAGAGTTTTTTGTGGAAGTTACCAGGAAAGTGGATGAAGGCAAGGCAGTGGATGTTGTCTACATGGACTTTAGCAAGGCATTTGACACGGTCCTGCATGGAACGCTGGTCAAGAAGGTTCAGTCACTCGGCACTCAAGGTGAGGTAGTAAATTGGATTGGACATCGGTTTTGTGGGAGAAGCCAGAGAGTGGTAGTAGAGGGTTGCTTCTCTGACTTGGAGACCTGTGATTAGTGATGTGCCGCAGGGACGTGTGTTGTTTGTCATCTGTATCAATGATCTGGATGATAATGTATTTAACTGGATCAGCAAATTTGCAGTTCTCACCCAGACTAAGAGTGAATTGGACAGTGAGGAAGGCTATCATGACTTGCAGAGGGAACTGCATCAGCTGGAAAAATAGAATGAACAAGGGCAGATGGAATTTAACGTAGACAAGTGCAAGGTTTTGCACTTCAGAGGGACCAGTAGGTCTTATCCAGTGAATCATAGGGCACTGAGGAGTATGGTAGAACAAAGGGATCTAGGAATACAGGAATAATTCATTGAGAATGGTGTCACAAATAGATAGGGTCATAAAGAAAGCTTTTGCAACATTTGCCTTCATAAATCAATGCATTGAGTACAAGAGAAGGGATGTTATGTTGAAATTGTATAAGACAATGGTGAGGCCTAATTTGGAGTATTGTGTGCAGTTTTGGTCACCTACCTACAGGAAAGATGTAAACAAGGTTTGAAAGAGTACAGAGAAAATTCATAAGGATGCTGCTGGGTCTGGAGGACCTGAGTGATAAGGAAAGATTGAATGGGTTAGGACTGTATTCTTTAGAATGTAGAATATTGAGAGGAGATTTGACAGAGGTATGCAAAATTATGAGGTGTATAGGTAGGGTAAGTGCAAGCAGTCTTTTTCCAGAGGTTGGGTGGGGCTACAACCAGAGATCATGGCTTAAGGTGAAAGGTGAAAAGTTTAAGGCGAATATGAGGGAAATTTCTTCATTCAGAGGGTCACAAGAGTGTGGAATGAGCTGCCACCACAAGTGGTGCACGCAAGCTCGATTTCAACATTTAAGGGAAGTTTGGATAGGTACTTGGATAGTAGGTATATGGAGGGCTATAGTCTTGGTGCAGGTCCTTGGGAATAGGCAAATTAAATGGTTTCAGCATGGACTAGATGGGCCATATGGCCTGTTACTGTGCTGTACCTCTCCATGACTCCATAATGGTTTGACCAGAATTGCACGTAATTGTGGTCTGACTAAAGTTTTATATACTGTATCTGCAACATTACTTCCTTGATTTTATACTTAACACCCCTACAATGAAGGCAAGTATACCATACACCTTCTTATCAATAAACTGTGGGCCTGGACCTCTGGGTTCTTTGGCACTCAGTGCTATGAACCATTCTCCTTTTGTTTGAACTGGCAAAGTGCAACACTTCACACTTGCCTGGATTAAACTCTATTTACTACTTCTCTGTCTGTATCTACAACTGATCTATATCCTGCTGTATTAGTTGACAGTCCTTTACACCGTACACACACCACCATTCTTGGTGTCATACACAAACTTGTGAATCTACACTTTCATCCAGATCATGATATACTTGTATATCACAAACAACAGAGGGCCCAGCACTGATCCTAATGATGCATCACTGGTCATGGACCTCCAGCTAGAATAGCAGCCTTCCATCCCCAATAACAGCCTTCCATCCTTACTCACTGTCTTCTATGGGCAAGCCAGTTTTAATCCAAACTTGCAATTCACCCTGGATCCCATGCATCTTTACCTAGTGATTCAACCTACCATGAGGGATCTTTTCAAATAACATCCACTGCCTTACTCCTTCGACAGCTCCTCAACAACTGGACCTAGCACTCCTCCTTAATCTCACCATGTCCTTGTAGCATGCCGCACTGTGCCCTCACTATCCTCCAGATCCTCCTTCTCGCAAAATACCAGCACAAATGATTAATTTAGTCTCTCAGCCATTTGCTCTTATTTACAGCACAATTTCCCTCCCTCCTTTATCCTTGAGTAGACTTGCACACTCTTTAATTATCCTCTTTTCCTTATAAATGCCTTGGAATTCTCTTGAGGCTGCTCACCAAGAACATTTTATGGCCCACCTTGCTATACTCATCACCTGTTTGTACACTTTCCTGCTGTCTTTACACTCAACAAGGACCCAGTCTAATTTTATCTTCTTAAGCCTTATTTTTGGTCCTTTCAGATCATCCAAGATTTCATTTCCTTATTATTTACAACCTTACTCTTTATATGCCGATCCCAAACTGTGATCAGCTTCCACGTGCCAGACGTAGGCTTGTCTGATAGCAGCTGCTCCCATTCATTGCCCTTATAGTCCGTGAGCTAGGACCCCAAATTTGGGCCACCGGTACCATCTGGGGGGAATAATTCATATGGTAATTTTTGGCAAGGTATACACCTCTAGTGCTAGAAAATATGTGATAGCATTGCAGCTGTGATAGCTCTCATTAGTTTCATAGTCCATGAATGGAGGAAGGTGGGGTACAGAGCAAAGCTACAGAAGAAGATTCTGTATGCAACTGTGAATGACAAATGTTACAGAATCACATCTCAAGACAGTGAGGAGGTGTCAGCTCTTCAGTGTCAACAAGAAGAAGCAGATGGCCGCCTACTTCTCCATGCTGCCCATGCCACAAGAGAGGGATACCAATCTGTAGTGATCTGCTCAGAAGACACAGATGTCTTTATCATGTCTTTAGCATTTTGTGACAAGATTGAGGCCCCATTGTTCCAGAAGTGTGGCACTAGAACCTGTACAAGGCTTGTAGACATCAGGAAGGTTGCTGCCACTGTTGGCACAGAGGTTTGTAGGGCTCTCATTGGGTTTCACACATATACAGGATGTGACACTGTAAGCGCTTTTGCAGGCAAAGGGAAGACAAGTGCCCTAAAACTTCTGCCCAGCAAAAGGGAAACTCAGGACACATTCTTAGAGTTGGGTCAGGAATGGGACCTCTCTCCAGAACTGATGGACAAACTGGAGGCATTTACATGTTTCCCGTATGCCCCAAAAGCATCGACCACCAAGGTATCACCTTTTCTGTGCCAAAAAAGGTGAAATCGAAAGTCATCAACTCCCATCATGCAAGGACTGCTTAATAAAACATGCACAGCGAACCAACTACCAGGCTGGTATATGGAGAAATGTTTGGAGAAAGACCCACAAGTGCCAAGCCCTGTTAGTAGAAGATGGAAGATGGAGAGAGAAGAGGAAGCTGAACAGTTGGTGGTGCACTGGATGGAAGGCCAGCCAGCACCCGATGCCATCCTGGATCTACTGGCCTGTAGCTGTCCAAAAAAATGTCCACTCCTAAGATGTATGTGTGTTGCAAATGGCCTCAGGTGTACTGACATGTGTAGACTGGCAGTTTGTGAGAGCCAGGCATCTGCCTCAGAGAGTGTGGAAAGTTCAAATGAAGATGTGGAAGACATTGAAGACTTGTGTCACGAACTCTGTGATGGGAATAAAGAACCAGCAGAGATGAAAAACACTTTGGAGTCCAGTATTGCTATAAACTAATAATATTTATTTAGTAACTACGCAATACAATAATATGAATGTAGATAAATCAAACAGGTTAGCAATGATTTTATATATATATATATAAGTAAGTATATCAGTAAGTGTGGAAATATGTGTATGAAAAACCAAGCTTCTTTCAGTCTAGGGGTAAGAAGATACAGTCTTATGATGATGAGTAAAGTTCAATTCAGTTCAGTTCGGTTCGTGGTATTTTAGTTGAGTAGTGATGGAGAGAGAGAGAGAGAGAGAGATTTGAGTTTTCAGGTGAGCTGACGCTATCGATCTTCTCGTTGTCCTTCGAAATCCTTTAAAAATCACCGACTGTGACTTTAACAAAGGGGAACAGTTTTCTGTGGTGGAGCTATCCCCCAGGCGAGAGTGGACACATGGACAACTCCCCACCAATCAACCCTTTTCCTCCTTTCCACTGCAAGAGCGATGGATCGATCCGCTTGATCGATCCTGTAAAACCCACTTTTTCTGCGGGCACGACAATGCTCACTCAGTGTCCAAACATGTGTCTGAGGTCTGTAACATCTGACCTCCTATTTTATCTTCCCGTACTGAGCATCAACTGTCATTCAAATAACTTCTCCTTCCTTTGTCTGTATAAGAAATGCAAGCAGTCAAAAATCCTTGAAGAAAGTGTCAACAACCTGCGGAAAATTATAACATCCAGTATCCATTAAATAACACCGCCTTCGGTCACCATAGCAACTTATGAGCTGCTCGGTGCTATCTCCAACTCCAACTCAGTAGAAATCCAAACTTTCTTCCAGTGCCTTAAAGTGACAGTCCAACTGTTAGTCTTCGTCTCTCTCTCTCTTTCCAAAACAACATGTCGGTGTTAAATAACTCTCTCTCTCTCTTCAAAAGTACAGTTAAGAGGGGTAAACGAGCACAGTTCATAGGGGTACTTCAGGATCCCGTCACCCTTGGAAAATTATTATGATTATTAATAAGTTATGGAAGTATGGAAAGCAGTCTCTGATTAAATATATTCATTTTAAAACCAAATGGGGCCTAGGTTATGGTCGTGTGGGACCCCACATTTGAATTCTATACGTAATTCTGTAATTCTATATGCTATGACAAAAGCTTAAGATTGTTTCGGTTTGATACAACAATATGGAAAATATCATGACATTGATAAAACTTCAGAAATCTCTCCAAATGAGGTTTTTTACCTTTTGGGGGTGGGGTAACATTTTCTGCTGTACTGATGTTAATATGGAATATATACAAAAAGTGATTATTTATTTGAATTCCTGAATAAATTCTCTACAAATCCATTTGATTATATGCATCCAAGAGTTTTTATTGACTTTTCCAAAATAAACAACAGACAAATATTTTTCTAAAAATGAAATGATTCACTCTGCTGAAATTGGGCACTGTACTGTGAGTGCCACCAATGACATAGTTTTCAATGTAGAATTTTATAACAACATTTGATGAAAAGTGCTTGAACTCAGCTATCATTGTGACAAGTTTCAATGTTGAGGGATCACTGATGACAAAATCCCACTAGGTTGTATATATATGCTGTACGTTATATTGGCCACTTTTCAGAAATGCTTATTTTAGGATAGTGTTATAAAGTGCATGCTAGCACACATAAAGCTACCACTGGTGCAATGCTATCACATATTTTCTAACTCTACAGATGTATAATTTGCCAAAAATCACTACGAGCATTATTCCCCTCAGATGGTACCAATCCTACTGGCTCATGGACTATTAGCCTCTGCCCTATCCTGTCATAATTTTCCCTCCCCTAATTTAATACATTCACAGAAGATTATATTTTATCTTTACTCATAACTGTCCTAAAGCACAATGGCTTGTGCCATTATTCCCAAAATGTTCATCCACGATCAAGTGTTACCTGGTCTTGCTCATTTCCCAAAACTAGATTCAGTATGTTTTCATCTGCAGTTCTACCCTCTACATACTGCTTCAAGAATCCCCCTTTGATGAAGAAATCCCACCCTACCAAAGTTTCTTATATTTAAAAAGTTCCCATCAATGCTGGGGGAGTTGAAGTCCCCCACTATGACAACCCTTTTCTTTCGGCATCTTTCCACAATCTGTCTACAGATCTGTTGTTCCACCTCTCAGTGGCTATGGGAGTGGTGGGGCGGAGGGGAGGAGGCAGGGCATAACTCTTCAGTGTACTCATACCTTTAATATTTCTGAGCTCCCGCCTGATTGCCTTTGTGGATAAGCCCTCTCTGAGCACTGCAGTGACACTCTCGCACATCGGTAGTGCAATTCTGCCACCTCTTTGAACTCTCCCCTCTCTATCATCTCTAAAACAATGAGACCCAGTAAGGCCGAGCTGCCACTTCTGTCCCTCATGCTACCAGGTCACTATAATGGCAACAGCATCATAATTCCATGTACTGACCCACGCTCCAAGTCCATCCATCTTACCCATAATACTCAACTGTTCAAGTAAACAGATACTAACACGTTTTAGCCCAGCAGACACGTCATGTTTATTAGTCTGACCCTCACTGTTCTTCCTTTCAGTCTTGTCATTGCTGGGAACTGGAAAATATGGATCTAGAAGTTTGAGCTGTTTTGCATTGCTAGCAGCGTAGCTGAAAAGACGGAGAAAGTGCAATGTGCTACGTTTCTGCATGTGGCGGGGGAAGAGGCAATAAAGGTTTGCAACATGTTTGTCTTCCAAGATGATGAGCAAAATAAAATTGAAGTGTTGAAGAAAAAGTTTCGAGATTACTGCGAACCAAGAAAAAACCTACCATACATCCAACATACGTTTTTCACAAGGGGTCAAGGACCAATAGGGGCCAATAGGCTCAAGGGCCCATAGACGCCTATGTAATAGATTTGAAGAACAAGGCAAAAGACTGTGAGTTTGGACAACTGCATGACTCTTTAATACGTGACAGGATTGTATGCAGCGTACGAGATGATCAAGTGAGAGGAAGGCTATTGAGAGAGGCGGATCTTACTTTAGAAAAGGCAATTGATGTTTGCCATGCCAGCAAGATCACGTCAAGTCAGGTTAAAGTGCTCAATGAAGAGATTCAAGTGCACAAAATAAAAACTGTGAAAGCTGACAAGAGTAGGACAAAGCCAGCTCCACAGGATGATCAAAAGGAAGTTAACTGCAACAGATGTGGTTATAAACATGGATACAGAAAATGTCCAGCCTTTGGTCAAATATGCAAGCTATGCAAGAAAAGAAATCACTTTGCAAAGATGTGCAAATCGAAGGAGCACACAAGGAAAATGCATGCTGTGGAACAGAGTGAGGGCAACAGTGACATGTTCCTTGGCACAGTTGAAGTGGAACAGGAGGTATGCATCAAGAATATTGACAATGCAGAGATGGAGGATGAAGATGATTGGACTTAAGATCTGATAATAAACATTTAAGCTTGACATTGGGGCAAAGTGCAATGTAATGTCAGCAGAATCATTCAACTCACTGGACCTCAAAGGAAGACTGAGAAAATCCACCTGCAAGCTTGTTGCCTATTTTGGCCACAAGATGGCACCATTGGGCAAAAAGGCACTCACCGGTGTGTACAAAGGACAAAAATACAAGATGGAGTTTGAAATAGTACAGCAACATGTTCCAGCAATACTGTGCAAAGCAACATGCACAAAGCTAGGCCTGGTGAAGCGAATCTATGGTGTTGAAAAAGAAAATGACATTCTCAAAGACTTTGATGACTTGTTTTCTGGATTGGGATGTGTACCAGGGAAACATCATATCCAGATTGATCCAACTATTGCACCAGTCGTGCATGGCCGAGAAAGATTCCAGTAGCTCTCAAGGATCAAGTAGTGGAGGAGCTACACAGAATGGAACAGATGGGAGTCATAAAAAGACAAATAGAACCAAACGACTGGGTGAATAGTATGGTGACAGTGGTCACAGAAAAAAAGACGAGGATTTGCATGGATCCACAAGATCTCAACCAAGCCATCAAAAGAGAGCACTATCCGCTGCTCACAGTTGAATAGGTTGTCTCCTGCATGCCTAATGCAAAATACTTTTCAGTATTAGACACAAATCAAGGTTTCTGGCAGATCAAGCTGGATGAAGAAAGTTCCAAATTATGCACTTTCAATATGCCCATAGGGAGATATCATTTCCTGCGTCTACCCTTTGGGATTTCTTCTGCATCAGAGGTATTCCAGAGATCCGTGGCATGAATGATTGAAGGCCTGGACAGGGTGGTCAACATCATTGGTGATTTGCTGATATGGGGTGACACAATTGAGGAACATGATCAGAGACCGAGGAAACTCCTGGAGAGAGCACGTGAGTACAACCTAAAACTGAACAAAAGTAAATGTAAAATCAGATCTACAGAGATCAAATACATAGGTCATGTACTCAGTGCTGATGGGCTAAAACCAGATGACGAAAAGGTCAGAGCTGTGGTACAGCTACCACCACCCGAAGACAAGCAAGAACTATTGAGGTTCATGGGCATGATACAGTATCTTGCCAAATTCATTCCCAACTTATCAGAGGTTAGCGCTCCACTCCGAAAGCTACTAGAGAGCAACACTGAATGGCATTGGGAAGATGAACAAAAGAAAAGTTTTGACACATTGAAGCAGTTGGTTACCAATGCACCAGCACTCAAGTTCTATGATGTCAATAAACCGGTGACAATGTCTGTGGATGCCAGTTAGGAGGGAATAGGAGTTGTTATTCTGCAGGATGGGAGGCCTGTGGCGTATGGATCACGAGCACTTATGGACTGTCAACTCCAATATGCTCAAATCAAGAAGGAATTACTCGCCATAGTTTATGGGTGTCAGAAGTTCCACCAATATGTATATGGCAAAGAAATCCAGGTTGAGAGTGATCACAAACCACTTGACAGCATCTTCAAAAAGCCATTCCACCAAGCTCCTATGAGGCTGCAAAGGATGCTTCGCAGGCTACAGAGGTACACTCTCACAGTCACCTATAAGACAGGAAAAGAACTGCACACTGCTGATGCTTTGAGCCTCAAAGAGCAAAAGGAAGAGTTGCTAGGAAGAGAGCTGGAGGTCAACTGGGTTACACCTCAGCTACCCATCTCTGAGGAGAAGTTGAACATGTTCAGGAAAGCGACTGCAGATGATCCTGAAATGCAAATGCTAAGAGACATTACAATGAATGGATGGCCAACAGCAAGAGAAGGAAATGCAGAAATACTGGACATTTAAAGAGGAAATCAGCTATGCATCAGGACTAATGTTTAAAAGGGCAAAACTCATCGTACCAAACCAAATGAGACAGGAAATGCTCAACAGAATTCATGAGTCACACCTGGGGATAGTGAAATGTAAAGAAAGAGCAAGGGACATTCTCTATTGGCCAGGCATGTCAACTCAGATAGAGGACATTGTTTCTCAGTGTGCTGTCTGTAATGAAAGTAGTAGCCAGTAGCCACTCACTTCAACTCTGCTTCCCACTCCCATTCAGATATGTCCATTCATGGCCTTCTCTACTGCCATGATGAGGCTAAGCTCAGGTTGGAGGAGCAACACCTCATATACCGTCTAGGTAGTCTCCAGCCCTTTGGTACGAACATAGAATTCTCCAACTTCCGGTAATTCCCTCCCCCTCCCTTCCCCTATCCCTATGTCACTCTGCCCCCTCCCCCAGCTGCCTACCTCCTCCCTCTTGGTTCCGCCTCCTTCTACTACCCATTGTGTTTTCCCCTATTCTTTCTTCACCTTTCCTGCCTATCACCTCCCTGCTTCCCCTCCCCCACCCCTTTATCTTTCCCCTTACTGGTCTTTCACCTGGAACCTACCAGCCTTCTCCTTCCCACCCTCCCCCCACCTTCTTTATAGGGCCTCTGCCCCTTCCCCCTACAGTCCTGACGAAGGGTTCCGGCCCAAAACGTCAACCGATCTTTTCCACGGATATTGCCCGACCTGCTGAGTTCCTCCAGCGTTTTGTGAGTGTTGTCTAGGTATGTGTAGGCCCCTCTTACCCAGGAGCCCTCAACCACTCTACTTTTATATCCTTTCCGTTGATATGAAAGCTGGTTGTGGAAGGGAAACCCTGCTCCTTAGAGAAGAAGGACATCTCAGATGTTCTGGAATCAGAAGTCACATCCTGAGATCAGAGATCAGAGACAGAGAAACTGAGAGAAGGGAATAACAGCTCAAACTACCAAACCAGGACCAATAATTTCAGCACGGATTAGATGTGCTGAAGAGCCATATGTTCTGTGCTGTAGTGTTTGATGACAATCACTTGTCATCACACTTCACGAATCCCTGCACTGTCTTCATCTGACTTCCAGGTTCGCATGGCTGTACTCTACTGGCTGCCCCATTGCATTCTCATCGTCTCAGTCACATACACTCAAGGCCAGGCCATAGTGGTGGTGAAAACATTCGACAAGCACAAAGAATAACCTTTACAATAAGTCTGCTGTGATTCCTATCTCCCGCCACTCTAATTCAAACCCTCCTGGTTAGCATTACCAAACCTCCCAGAGTGGATTTTGGTTCCTCTCTAGTTCAGATACAATATGTCTTGTTTGTACAGATCCCACTAGCCCTGGAAGGAGCCCAATAATCCATAAATCTGATGCGTTCCCTCCTGCACCAGCTCCTCAATCACACATTGAACTGCAAACAGGCAACACAATATCATTGCCTGGAAATACCCTGTTAACCTTCAATGATTTTCATTTCTTGTTTCTCATAAGGTGTTGACCAAGCCTTGGTTGTCACCCGATCATGGACATTCTCTTTGTTTTCTCCAGTTTGGTCCCTTTATTTGATTTATCCTGCATCGGCAGTTTTTTCTTTTCAATTTGTATTCATAAATGAACTGTGCCATAATTTTGGTTCAATAAATGGTGTTGCATGTAACATGTCCAAGTGGGGAACAGACACTCCAGCAAAAAAAAAACTGGGAATATTTATTATTGCAACATAGTTTGTGTAGTTTTCATTCTGACTGTCGACTAAGATGAGGAGACAGCAATGTATTGTGGAGATTTTAGTTGCTGCATCTTTGCTAGCAGACGTCACCAGAAAGAAAGCACAGCCATAAAGTATTCTCTCCATGGCTGCCACAATATACAGCATAAGTGGCTAGCATGGAGGTCGGGGAATACCTAAGAGAGGTGAAGTTGCCACGAGAAACACGACTTTTGATTTAGGCCAAGATTTTCGGTAACTGATGTACGATTATTGGACAGTCTACGTCAAAAGAGCTACCTTTTAATCAGGATGGTGACTGCAATTTTAAAGACAGTGTCTTGCAGCAGTTTCTCTGAATTGAGGAGTGACCAATCAGTAGAGGCAGTGTGTACAAAGAGCTACGTTCAAGATTTAACAAGCAGAGCTTTGCAGCAGTTTTCTCTGAGTTGGACAATCAACGTCAAGGGTGCGTAAAAAGAGCTACCTTTCAATCAGGACGGCAATCAAGATCTTAAAGCAGTTTCACATCAACGTTGCTGGTGAACGCAGCAGCCCAGGCAGCATCTCTAGGAAGAGGTGCAGTCGACGTTTCAGGCCAAGACCCTTCGTCAGGACATGCAGTTTCTTTGATTTGAGGAGTGACCAATCAGCAAGAGGGATTCGTTAGAAAAGGCTGATAAAAATAACTGAAGTGCAAGCGGAGCAGCTATTCTTTCGAGTGTGCCAGTCTTTAGAGTGGCTTTGGCTCAGCAAGCATGGGTGAGGTAAAGTTTCTTGTAAGGTAGCCTTTCTCTGTTCTTATTTGTTCATTCCTCATCTATTAGGGCATAGTAGTTCAGTGTGAATGGCTCCAGGGGCAGAGTTTTGCACTGTGTGTCACCCAGATAAATGCATCTGTACCAGGTGCACTGAGTTGCGGCTCCTGAGAGGATGTATTAAGGAACTGGAGCTGCAGCTCGATGAGCTTCAACTCATACAGGAGAATGAGGAGGTGATAGACAGGAGCAACAGGGAGACAGTCACCCTAGTTGTGCCCTGGTTCGATGACCAGAGAATGACTCATACAGGAGAATGAGGAGGTGATGGATAGGAGCTACAGGGAGGCAGCCACCCTAGTTGTGCCCTGCTTAAAATCTCTACAATTATGCTGTAGATATTTCATTGTAGCAGCTTCTGCGAAAGCGGTGTGTCCTGGTAGAATGTTTTGATTTCAGCTAAAGGTAAGAGGCTATGATGTTCAACTTAGGAACGCTGTGTCAGCCTATCAGGGTGTTGAACTTGGGAGAAGGTTCCAAAAAAAGCTGGGTGGAGAGGGATTTGCAACGGACACTTGTAGGATTCATGGTCTTTTGAGTGGGATAGGATGGTGGATGGGTGAGAAGGCCATTGGAAGAAGTGCCCCCATTGCACGATGTGCTTTGAGCAGATGAACAGCTTCAGGGAGGAAGGACCAATAATCCTAAGAGAGAGCCTGTTTGTTCAAGATGGATTTCAAGCAAAGTTTGGGCTGTGGTGTGTGCTTTCACGTAGGATGTGGTCCAGCATGTGCGTAAAAAGACTACTTCAAGATGAGCTCCAACTTCATGTGCTCATTGGACTGGTTTAATTGTAATGGGCACTTATTTTTTTCTTTTCTTTTTCCTACTAACTGTTCGATAAAGCTGAAATTTGTAAATATACTTTTTAATAATTTTATTCGGTGTACTATCTGTTATTTCTTACAGACTGACAATTGTGTATGTGCAGTATTTACACAGCATTCACTCAAATCGAGGTTTCTTTAATTGGAACATCTCCTGTTTGGTTGAACCCCAAATCATACCAAACCTAGACGTATATTGTTTGTGAAAGGTGGCCTTCCCAACGCTGAGTCACGTGGCTGCTAGAGCCAGCCAACAAGCCAAGTTTGCATAAGAACCCAGTGAGGGGGATTACACCTGGATTGCAGGGGACAGGTAACTGGATGACAGTCAGGAGAAGGAGGGGAAATGCACAGTCTGTGCAAAGTACACCTGTGGCCATTCCCTTGTTAAGAAGGTGTATGGTGTGTTGGCCTTCATCAACCGTGGAACTGAGTTCAAGAGCCATGAGGTAATGTTTCAATAGTTACATTTAATAATCAGAGAAATGTATACAATATACGTCCTGAAAATCTTGTTCTTTGCAAACATCCAGGAAAACAGAGGAGTGCCCCAAAGAATGAATGACAGTTAAAAGGTTAGAACCCCCAAAGCCCCCACAGCTCCCCCCTCCCACGCACAAGCAGCAGCAAATTAATGACCCCCACCCCCAGCTCTCCACCAGCAAAAAAGTATCAGCACCCTCCACCAAGGACTCAAGTGTGCAGCAAAGCATCAATAAAGACACAGACTTGCAGTACGCCAAAGACTGCTCGTTCACCTGTTAATTCGACATACCACAGGCTCTCTCTTTCCCTAATAAGTGAAAAAGAGGTGACCGATTTCACAGCAAGAGGGGAGACATAACAAATCACTTGTTGATTTACGATGTTAGAAGTCCGTTGCGTCGATTTTTCCAAGCTCTGCGCCCAGAGAGTCGGCCCCCAAAAGTTGCAGTTCTCCGGACACACAATCCATGGCAGCTAACCCGCTGCTCCTGATGTTCCGTGTTCTCCCATGATGTTTTAGTCAGGGACACCAACCCTAAATCAGCCTGTCTCCAGAGCCACGAAAATCTGGAACACTGAAGGTGTGCTCGCCTTCCAGGCCATGTCTTTGGGATACCAAACAGCGGCCGGTTGTGAGGCCCTGAGAGTGGGTCCCATTCCTACAAAGAACCGAAGTCAGATTGTAACTCTAGGTCAAGGTCTTCAAAAAAACCTTGAAAAGGGAAAAAAAGAGATATCAAAGATAGAAATAGGGCTGTTTCTGAAGATGCAAGCAAGGAAGTCACTGCTTCGCACCACCTTGGCTTACAGCAGTATAAAACCTTAGTTAGACCCCACTTGGAGTACTGTGTTCAGTTCTCAGGACTGAAGAAGATGAGTTATTAACCTCAAACTTTCTGCATAATCACTCAAAGAGTTGACCTGCATGTGCATGTAACGAGAGCTGTATAACTCATCTCCGTCTACCCTAGGCCACGAACTTATCAATCACCCCTATTGTGCACACTTTCTGGAGGTCCAAGATCCGTATGCTCCACGACCGCTGGACTAAGTGTGTAAATGTAGGCGGGGACTATGTTGAAAAATAAATGTGCTAGGTTTTCTAAAATTGACTCCTTCTACCTTGGGCCACAAACTTATCAATCACCTCTCATAAAATCCTATGGCATTACAGGAACGATACTAGCAAGGATAGAGGAATGCCTGACAGTGAGTGGGGATAAAGGGGGCTTTTTCTGGTTGGCTGCCGGTGACTAGTGGTGTTCCTCAGGGATCAGTATTGGGACCGCTACTTTTTCCACATTGTCTGTCAATGATTTAGATAATGGAATGATTTGTGGCAAAGTTTCTGGTTGATACAAAGATAGGTGGAAGGGTAGGTAATGTTGAGGAAGCAATGCGATTGCAGCAGGACTTAGACAAATTGGAAGAATGGGCAAAAAAGTGGAAGATGGAATACAGTGTTGGGAAATGTGTGATAATGCGTTTTGGTAAAAGGAACAATAGCACAGACTCATATCTAAATGGGGAAAAGGTGCAAACATCAGAAGTGCAGAGGGACTTTAGAGTCCTCGTGCAAGACTCCCAGAAGGTTAGTTTAAAGGACGAGTCTGTGGTAAAGAAAGCAAATGAAATGTTGGCATTTATTTCAAGGGGAATAGAATATAAAAGCAAGGCGATAATGCTGAGGCTTTATAAGATATAGTCAGGCCGCACTTGGAGAATTGTCAACAGTTTTGGGCCTCATATCTCAGAAAGGATGGGTTGTCATTGGAGAGAGTCCAGAGAAGGTTCACGAGGATGATTCTGGGAATGAAGGGGTTAACATTTGAGGTGTGTATGGCAGCTTTGGGCCTGTACTCACTGGAATTCAGAAGATGCTAGGGGGATCTCATTGAAACCTACCGAATGTTGAAAGGACGAGATTTGGTGGATGTGGAGAGGATCTTTCCTCTGGTGAGGGTATCCAGAACTAGAGGGCACAGCCTCAAAATTGAGGGGTGGCTTTTTAGAACAGAGGTAAGGAGGAATCTTTTAAGCCAGAGAGTAGTGAATCTGTGGAATGCTCTGCCACAGACTGCAGTGGAGGCCAAGTCCATGGGTGTACTTAAGGTGGAAGTTGATCATTTCCTGATCGATCAGGTCATCAGAAGATATGGTGAGACGGCAGGGGTATGGGGTTGAATGGTATTCAGGTTCAGCCATGATGGAATGACACAGCAGACTCAATGGGTGAATGGTCTAATTCTGCTCCCATGTCTTATGGTCTTATAGTATTCAGTGACGGAGCAAGTGAATTTAAGTGAAGTTATCCCCTTTGGTTCAAGAACCTGGTGGTTGAGGGGTGCTAACCTGTCCTGAACCTGGTGTGTGGATCCTAAGGCTCCTGTACCTTCTTCCTGATGGTGGCAGCAAGAACACAATGTCTTGGGTGTTGGGGGTCCCTGATGATGGATGCTGCCTTTTGTTCTTATTCATGGCACTATTTCGTTATTTCAGAGTTTATTGTAATTTTATATCATTGCATTGTATAGCTGCCACAAAACAAACAAATTCTCCACATATAAAAGAAAGATAATAAAACTAATGCTTGTGTCTGTTTCAACTGGAGGTTATAAAGTGCAAACTGTCAGTAGCTTGATTTGTGTAATGACCTTGTTAGCTCTAAAGCTTTAAGCATTGAGCTGATAACCTTGGCCAGGCAATAAGGATGGGTTTAAAATGACTTCCTTTCTCATGGGCCAGTAATTTGTTTTCTACACTAGCAGAAAACAAATCAGGAAAAAATAGTCCAAGGTTGTTCTGGATTCAAAGATTTTATTTCACTGCATTTAAAAAATTATTTTCCATTTTCTTGTATTTATTCACATTCAGCTTTGTCCCAAACTACTGTATTTGCTACCCTGACCAAATGATTCATCACTAAAAACACTGAAATCATACTGAAAGGGATTTGAAGTTGCTCACCAAACAGTGCTATAAGCAGCTATGGCCCTCTCTGCATTGTTGAGACCCAGTGTATATCGGGAGACTGTTTCTTGAGCGTTTTCACTCCAAAGGCAAAAAAGTAGGATTTCCTGGTGGCAAATCATTTGAATTCCAATCCCCATTCCCATTCTGAGTTGTCAGTCCATGGGCTTCTCTACTGCCATGATGATGCCACTTTTGGGTTAGAGGAGCAGCATTTCATATTCTGTCTGGGTAGCCTCCAACCTGATGCCACGAACATCGATTTCTCCAATTTCCTGTAATTTTTTCCCCTCCCCTTTTCCTCTTGTTCTAGTTCCACCTCCTTACTTCTCCTCGTCTGCCTATCACCTCCCCCGGTGCCCCGCCTCCTTCCCCTTCTTCCTAGATCCTCTCTCCTCTCCTATCAGATTCCTCCTTCTCCACACCTTTGCTTTTTCCAACTATCACCTAGTTTCCTACTTTATCCCCCTTCCTCCATCCAGCTGGCTTCACCTATTACCCTCCAGCTGGTGCCCCTTCCCCACCGCCTTATTCTGGCTTCCTCCCCCTTCCTTTCCAGTGCTGAAGAAGGGTCTCAGCCCAAAATGTTGACTGTTTATTCATTTGCATAGATGTTGCCTGACCTGTTGAGTTCCTCCAGCATTTGTCAGATAATTTCTTTCATTGATTTATTGAAACACATGTGTGAATATTTATCACATATAATTTAACCCCCCCCCCCCACATCTGGCAAATTTGCTATTTTTCTTTCCAACTGATACAGATACATCTTGATTTCACATTCTTGACACGTTAGTTGTTGCCAAAATGTAGTCATTAGTTAGTTTGTAGTCAGTGGAAGTTCCTACAAACACAAGAATACACACCTTGCTCCTGCCACTTGGCATCCCTCTCTTGGATATGGTTCTGTAACATTATTCAGCCAATTCGTTAGATTTGCTTTCTGGGAAATAATGCTGAAGTTATCAGAGTTGTAAATTGCCAACATTAGATTGATGTCTGTGTGCAGTCAAAGTTTAGACTAAGTAGTTAAAGAAGCTTCAGGAAAATTGTTGATAACCATCCAGAACATAATAATTAAAAATTGCCAACTAAATTGATGAAAATTTACATATTGGCTGCAACTAATGACAATTAAATTTAAAAATAGAAGCAGAAAAATAAATATCAACAGCAGCTTCATCTTCCATGTGCTTCCACACTACGGGCATTAACAACTGAAGATTCAACATGCACTTCCTTTCGTTTACTGGATAATAGTCCTCAAATATCTCTGGTGTCAAATAAAACTCTATCTTGGGTACAAAAGTATGCTAGATATAAAGTACAGCAACAGCAATATTTTATCTAGATTTATAGTAAAGTAGCTGATAGTATCCTTCCTCTTTAGACTGTCATAATAAATGAGATTCTGTATCAAAATTACCAGAAAATATCCTTTCTGATTTCCTATGAAATTAAATCACAACTTGATTATAGGATGAATCCACTGAAGCTTGGCAGCAGTTGTTTAAAATCCACTTGAAGGCATGCCATCCACTTCCTTTCATCCATAAAATGACTCTGTCTACTGGATAATATTGACAATTAAAATCACCAGGGCACGAGGGCTCCCCATGAAAAGAATACAAATTACTTTTAAGTGTTTAACATTTGAGTTTGAACATTCCTGCTTGCTCAGAACTAGAGCATACATTCAATTTTGGTGACCACTGTGATAATTGTTTGGTCATCTGAAAGAGATTAGTGTAATGAAAAGAATCTACACGAAAATATAGTTAAAATAATTGTTCAACCTAGGGGAACATGCAACACAAGAGTAGTCACAAAATTACTTCAACTCTAATCTGATCCACCGAATGATATTTGTTGTTGTTTTAGACTGAATTCACATGGATATTGTATACATGAGCAAGTTTATTAAAGTCAGGTGGATCCTCTCCAAATCTAAATGCATTATGTCAGGAAACTCAAATTTCTTATATCTTTATGTGAATATAATGAAGCACTGTTTCTGGAACATTTGGAAAAGCAAAGAAATTGCTCACTGGCCTATAGTTTCCCATTTACCCTTTGTGATGGGATCCTGAATTATCCCTTATGAACTGTGCTTTTAAAAAGAGAGACAGAGCGTGCAGCTGGTGGAGGCTCCGCTGAGAGCTGTACAGCACAAACAACTTGTTATTAAGAGAGGGAGAGGCGAAGACTGCTCACAGTTTGTTTGGAATTTCTGCAAGGACACCGCCAGCTTCTGAGTTCCTACAGAGAGAGAAGGGAGGAGCTACTTGATGGACAGCTGGTGTTCAGCACAACAGTATTTAAGCCAGCATAATTGCTTGTTTCATAGGGCACGCAGACTCACTAAGATGAAGTCACCACTATCCTGTTCAGGTGCCCACAAGTGTGGGTCTGAGGTTCTATTGTGAGGTCTTCTGTATTTAATTAGTTACTCCCATGCTTGTATTTCATGCAGTTTGATTTTGTCTTTGACTTTCAGATTTCCTTTGAAGACTGCCCGTCTTTTCTCAGTCTTAGCAGAGACTGTAGTCACAGAGTCATAGAAATACAAAGCATGAAAGAGCCACATAGCCTCCCACACTCTGAATCCCTCTTATTATTTTTTAACCACTTAGCCTTCCTCATAATCAACCAGAGAGCTGCTTTTTGTATCTTTTACAACTTCATAATGATACTTCCTACATTGAAACCCAAATGATCAAAATGTACCATGAAAATCAAAGGGCTGAGCTGGGCAGAACCCTACAGCCTCTGAAACAATCTTGGATCAAATTTGCCTCTTTCCTTCGGGTCTAATGATCTCTCTTTTTCAGCTCAGTTTGTCAAACACTGTTAGAATCCATGTAAACTGCAATAAGCACTCCATTACCTCAACTGATCCATCCTCTATCTCCACAAAATTTCCATTCCACTAATTACACATGATATATCTTGAACAAATCTGTGTCAACAATCTGATTAACCTGAGCCCAGTGTTACGTACCCCGTAACAGGGTTGCCAAACCAGCAGAAATGGACCACTCATTGGAGTCTGGATTACTAGGATCAAATAAAATTTATTAAAGAAATAAGTAACACAGTACTCTAATGGTAAGGATATAAATGCAACAGGTTAGCAATGATAAAACACACATGTACACAGAACTAGGGTAATAGGAATCAATCAAGCTCTATCGCAGTCTAGGGGTAAAATGATCAGTCTTACGTGACGCAGAGTTCAGTTCAGCTTAGTACAGTTCGCAGTAATCGCTGTTGTGCCATTGGAGGCGGGGGGAGGATGCAAATTTGATTCAGGCAGACCTTTGATGCTCTTCACAGTTGGTTTCGGGCGGACCCTTTTATGTCTTTTATGCCGCTGTGGTCACCGACTGTGACCCCTCCATTCCGGATACAACTGTTCTTCCGCGGTGAACTCGGCACCCAGGCAAGGGTGGACATGCACACCAGGTTCCCACCGATCGTACCTTTACACCCTGTGAGTCTATGGTTGGTTCCCGTGAACCAGACCTCTAAACTCCACCAACTTGCGGGGGCACACTGCTCTTCCAGGGTCTCATTATCTCGTGATCTCGTGGTGTGTCGTGCCTTAGAGAACTTGTTCTTTTTATCCCTCTGCTGGGGTATCACCTGTCCATCAAACTTCAAACAGTTCAGGTTCAAAGCAACCGGTCTGTCAATATTCTGAATTGTGTTTCTTTTCCGTTATCTCTCTCTCTCCTCTCTCATTAACATTTTAAACGTTTCTCCACTGTCTCCCTTATCTCTCTCATTAGCATCAATCGTCTGATAACTTGGTTTGGCGTCACACCAGATAAATGATGATTTTGAAAAAATAATTTTCTATTTTTTTAGTAATCATCATTTTTTAAATAATTTGTCCACTACCAACTTCTAATTATCCAAATTATCATTCCTTGTTTTTAAATTGACACTGAATGGCTTCTGCTTTTACAGCTTTGGGAGCAGGACCTCTAGCAGGAAGTTCTGCATGGGTGAAAAACTAGTGAAATCAGAAAAAAGAAACACATGATCCAGTTCGCACAAAAAGAGTAGAATGTTGGGCAATCTAATAGAAGAGAGGAACAATTGAGCATCATGATAAACTGGTGAAGTAATTGAGATAATGAGTTTGAGATCAAGGGAGAAACTGAGATAAAGGCACCTCCATCTTTCATACTCTTGCAATAAACCTTCCCACTTTGTGAAATAACTTCCAGTAATGATAATGAGATGGGAGGTGAAATGTTTTTGCATCTTGTATTTTGCACAATTTCCATTGCTCACCATTTTTTCCCAAGAAGTTCATCATAATTAGTTGCAAATTTTCTGATTTTAGCCATTCTGATTAAATATAGCATATTATTAAACCTGCATTTGTATGTAAATGCATTGTATTTAGTATTACCACAATTAATATTTTAATGAATGATTGAATGATTATATTCTGGACATATTCTGGACAGGAAACATGACAAAATACAAATCACAACACAATCAGGCAATCTTAACATCTCAACTATTACTTTTTCCCTTGGTTTGAGTATTCTTTTTAAAACTGCCAGCTTGGCTAAAATTTTGCAGTGAGAATCTTGACCAGTTTAACTCTTTCAAATGCTGACCAACAGATATTTGCATTTTCTGTTCTAATATCCTGACATTGTTTCTTAGAATTACTAAAGAATAATTCTAACACGGGATCTATAGCCAGAGCAGAATGCTGGGTCCTTAGTTGCTGGGCACTCACCAGATATTGGAACTGTTCTCGTGCTCGGGCTCCTGATAAGGAGGCCTAGTTCAATGGAGATGTACAGAACAAGTTGTGATTTTACACGGAGTATTGGGTGCCTAGAATGTACTGCCAGAGGTGGTAGTAGAGGCAAATACATTTAAGAAACCTTTAGATAAGCACCCAATATGCAGAGAATGAAGGGACATGGACTTTTGTCAGCCTTTCAGGAGGCTTTTAGTTACTGATCCAATTAGTTGCACACAATCTCATGGATTGAGCGGCCTGTTCCTGTGTTGTACTGTCAAGTGAGAGATGGGGCAGTTGTATATTGGCAATGTGAAGATAAGCTTTCTAGAAAATAGAAGAGATAATCAAAATGATTGGATTCGCTTAGGAACATGACACGTCTCAAATCAGAAATCCTTCTTTGCTTGAGATTTCTTTGAAAAATACCAATCCTGAAGGAAGTTTCCAAAATGATAACAAATATCAGATTAAGATTCAAATCATGCCCTCCAAAATGAAAATGCCAAGCAATTGCTAACTGGCCTTTGAAAGGTTGAGTGAATATTTACAGATTAGCTGTAAACTGACAATAACTCTGAGATATAAAGTTCAAGGTAAACTTATCATCCAAGTCACTAGATATAGTCCTGAGATTCATCTTCTTGTGGACATTCATGGTAAATTCAAGAAACACAATTGAATCAGTGAATGACCGCATCCAACTGGACAGTCAAACAACACTGTGCAAAAGACGACAAAATAAAAATACAAAAAGAAATAATAATAGTAATAAATAGGCAACAAATATTGAAAACATGAGATAAAAATCCTTGAAAGTGAGGTTGAGGGAAGAGTTCAGTGATAGGATGAGTGAAGTTGTGTGAAGTGATTGAGCATCCAGTTACACAAGTATTGATATTTCGGGCTTGAACCTTATTAATTAGTTTTGAGGGGATGATGGTATTGAATGCCAAGCTGTAATCAATGAAAAGTATCCTCATGTATTCAACAGTAACGGTGCACTGCCAAAACTGATAGAAATCAAATAATTGAAGAACTTATTTTTAAGGAAGGGGAATCTACCTAGAACACAAACACCTTAAATGATTAAAAATGGACACTGAACATGAAGGAATAAGAACATGTACTTTTCTACCTCTTAGCTTTCTCTTTTGGTACCTCACAATTTGAACTGGAATGAATAGAGTTGTAAGCTCTGTGCCACAACCTCCAGTATGAATGAGAAATCTTAGGAGCAACAATCAGAAAATCAAGCAAATACAGTTTCTAGATACCTGAGGTAAAGACAGAAAAACTGGATACTCTAGTCAGAATTTGTGCAAAATGAAGCAGGGTTCAAAGGCTGCTCCTTTAGCGTAACTACCTCCCTGAAGCTACTATCTATAATCTCCTCATTCTCCCAAATGATCCGGAGGTCATCCAGCTCCTGCTCCAGTTCCCTAACACGGTTTGTTAAGAACTGCAGCTGGATGCACTTCATGCAGGTGTCATTGGCAGGGACACTGGAGATCGCCCTGACTTCCTACATCCTGCAAGAGGAGCATTCAAAATTCCTGCCTGGCATTCTCTCTACTCTAAACAAACAAAACTTACAGAACCTACCCTCACCTCTGCCTGTTCATCCAGAAAAATCCAGCTATAATATGCCACCCTATGAATGTTGCCTTTCTTCCTTGCAGGATAGAGTCACACATAATAGGAGTAAGCAGGAACTACTCAGATGAGACTCCTTCTAACCTGCAAGTGATGGCCATTACAAATATGGCTTGTGCACAGATCTCATCAGAAGTGTTTTACTAACTTATCCCCTTCTTCGCTAAACCTTATAAATAACATTTTTCAATTGTTTGTGTCATTTCAAAGTTCTAATATGTTCATGTTTTGCTATTTTTGAGGCATCTTTGATTCAATTGAAGTGCTATTGTTTGTAATATATATTAATGATCCAGATGATGGGGTGGTAAATTGGATTAGTAAGTATGCAGATGATACTAAGATAGGTGGTGTTGTGGATGATGAGGTAGGTTTTCAAAACTTGCAGAGAGATTTAGGACAGTTAGAAGAGTGGGCTGAAAGATGGCAGATGGAGTTTAATGCTGAAAAATGTGAGGTGCTACATTTTGGTAGAACTAATCAAAATAGGACATACATGGTAAATGGTAGGGCATTAAAGAATGCTTTAGAACAGAGGGATCTAGGAATAAATGGTGCATAGTTCCCTGAAGATAGAATTTCATGTGGATAGGGTGGTGAAGAAATCTTTTGGTTTGCTGGCCTTTATTAGTCAGAGCATTGAGTATAGGAGTTGGGATATAGTGTTGAATTTGTATAAGGCCAAATCTGGAAGATTGTGTACAGTTCTGGTCACCGAATTATAGGAAGGATGTCAATAAAATTGAGAGAGTACAGAGGAGGTTTACTAAAATGTTGCCTGGGTTTCATCTCCTAAGTTACAGAGAAAGGTTGAACAAGTTAGGTCTTTATTCTTTGGAGCGTAGAAGGTTGAGGGGAGACTTGATAGAGGTGTTTAAAATTATGAGGGGGATTGATAGGGTTGACGTGGTTAGACTTTTTCCATTGAGAATGGGGAAGATTCAAACAAGAGGGCATGGGTTGAGAATTAGAGGACAGAGGGGGAACTTCTTTACTCAGAGAGTGGTAGCTGTGTGGAACGAGCTTCCAGCAGAAGTGGTTGAGGCAGGTTCGATGTTGTCATTTAAAGTTAAATTGGATAGATATATGGAAAGGAAAGGAATGGAGGGTTATGGGCTGAGTGCAGGTTGGTGGGACTAGGTGAGAGTAAGAGTTCGGCATGGACTAGAAGGGCCAAGATGGCCTGTTTCCGTGCTGTAATTGTTATACAGTTATATGGTTATGGCTTTGCTAGAAATTATAGATGAAGGAGTTTTAAAAAAAATATTTCAGCACCAAATCCAATCAGTGTTGTAAACCTGATAGTTGAAGGCCTTTGATTTTAATCAAAGTTTCTTATTAAAATCACTGTGAGGCAATTTATAAGATTATGTCTTTACTTGCTGATGTGCATTTTCACATACTGTTGCCATAACAACAACCAATTCATTCATGATGACCGTGTTGCTTCACTTGCTAAATGTAAATAATCAAATGAGAGCTGTAAATTCTCATACTTACTTATTTTCCATTTTTCTATGTTTCAGACCACAATCAATTATCTTAGGGTCAATTATAATGTAGGTCTATGAAAGTATTTTCTCGCAAACAAAATTAACATTAATATCATACAAATAATTGGCCATGGGCAAATATTTTTGGGAGCTATTTTAATGTGCTTAATGGATATATAAACAGTAAAAGAGAGGGGAGAGTGGATGTTGGACCACTGGAAAATGATGCTGAAGAGGTAGTAATGGGGGACAAGGAAATAGTGGAGAACTTAAGTATTTTTGTGACAATCTTCACTGGAGAAGACACGAGCAATATGCCAGCTATACGAGAGTGTCGGAGGCAGAAGTGAGTGTAGTTACTATTACTGAGGAGAAGATGCTTGTGAAGCTGAAAGGTCTGAAGATAGATAAGTCGCCTGGACCAGCTGGACTACACCCAAGGGTTCCAAACAAGCTATCTGAAGAGACTGTGGACGCATTAGTCATGATCTTTCAAGAATCCTAGATTCTGGAATAGTTCCAGAAGAGTGGAAAATTGAAAATGACACTCCACCTTTAAGAAGGGAGGGAGGCAGGCTGAAGAGTGGAAATTATAGGCTGGTTGGCCTGACTTCAGTGCTTGAGAAGATGTTGGAGTCCATTTTGATCACTTAAAACATTGACTCTCACAGCTGTCTGGATTATACGTCTTCCCACCCTGTCGCCAGCCCCTTCTCTCAATTCCTCCGTCTCTGCCGCATCTGCTCTCTGAATGAGACAAGTGGACCTCCCTCCTCATTATCATTCAGGGCCCCAAACAGCCCTTCTGGGTGAGGTGACACTCCACCTCTGAGTCTGTTGGGGTCATCTACTATATCCGGTGCTCCTGGTGTGGCCTTCTGTATATTGGCGAGGTCCCCATGATGACTGGAAGACCACTTTGCTGAGCTCTGCCAGAAAAAGCAGGATCTTCCAGTAGCCACCCATTTTAATCCCATTCCCATTCCGACATGTCAGTCCATTTGCTTCCTCTACTGCCATATTGAGGCCACACTTATGTTGGAGGAGCAACACCTCATATTCTGCCCGGGTAGCCTCCAACCCGATGGCATGAACATCGATTTCTAGAACTTCCGATAATTGCCCCCTGCTTCACCATTCCCCATTCCTGTTTCCCTGTCTCACCTTATCTCCTTCCCTGCCCATCACCTCCCTCTGATGCTTCTCCCTCTTCTCTTTCTTCGATGGTCTTCTGTCCTCTCCTGTCAGATTCCCCCTTCTCCAGCCCTGTATCTCTTTCACTAATCAACTTCCTAGCTCTTTACTTCACCCCCTCCTGACTTCCGGTTTCATCTATCACCTCCACCTTATATTTCTTCCTCCCCTCCCCTCTCCTTCTTACTCTAACCTTTCCTCTTCCTTTCCAGTCCTGATGAAGGGTCTCAGCCTGAAATGTTGACTGTTTGCTCTTTTCCACAGATGCTGCCTGGCCTGCTGATTTTCTCTAGTATTCTGTGTGTTACTCTCCATTATCGAGGATGCGGTTTCGGGGAACTTGGAGGTGCATGATAAGGTAGTTCAAAGTCAACATGGTTTCCTTAAGGGGACATCTTGCCTGACAAATCTGTTGAAATTCTTCGAGGTAATATCAGGCAGGATAGACAAAGAAGAGTCAATGGATGTTGTTTACTTAGATTTTCAGAAGGCCTTTGACAAGGTGCCACACATGAGGCTGCTTAAGAAAATAAGAGCTCATGGTGTTAAAGGAAAGATATTAGCGTGGATAGAAAATTGTCTGGCCAGCAGTATGCAAAGAGTGGGATTAAAGGGGCCTATTTTGGTTGGCTGCTGATGACTAGGGGTGTTCTTAAGGGGTTGGTATTGGGATCGTTTCTTTTCACATTATATGTCAATGATTTTGATGATGGAATTGATGTCTTTGTGGCAAAGCTTGCAAAAGTAGATGGAGGGGCAGGTAGCATTGAGGAAGCAAGGAGTCTGCAGAAGGACAGACTGATTGGGAGAATGGGCTGAAGTGAGACTGAAATGAGACTGAAGTGGTAGATGGAATACAATGTTGGGAAGTGTATGGTCATGCACTTTGGTAGAAGGAATAAAGGTGTGAACTGTTTTCTAAATGGGGAAAAAAATTCAAAAATCAGAGGTGCAAAGAGACTTGAGATTCCTTGTGCAGGATTCCCTAAATGTAAACTTACAGGTTCATTTGGTGGAAAGGAAGGCAGATGCAGTGTTAGCATTCATTCCAAGAGTACTAGAATACAAGCGCAATATGTGATGCTGAAACTTAAGGCATTGGTCAGATGGCATTTGGAGTATTGTGAATAGTTCTGGGCCCCTTATTTAAGAAAAGATGTGCTGGCATTGGAGAAGGTCCAGAGGAGGTTCACAAGAATTATACGGAGAATGAAAGACTTAACATACAAGTAGTGTTTGATAGCTCTGGTCCTGTACTCACTGGAGTTTAGAAGAATGGCGGGGGGGGGGCGCGGGGGAATCTCATTGAAACGCATGGAATATTGAAAGAACTAGAGTGGATCTGGAGAGGATGTTTCTTATAGTGGGTGTGTCTAGGATCAGAATAGAGAGACGTCCATTTAAAACAGAGATGAGGAGAAATTTATTTTACCACAGGGTGGTGAATCAGTGGAATTCATATCAAAACGGAAGTTGATAAGTTCTTGGTTAGTCAATGTGTCAAAGGTTACAGGGAGAAGGCAGGAAAATGGGATTGAGAAGGATAATAAATCAGTAACGATGGAATGCAGAAGCAGACAAGATCGGTTTAGTTCCCTAATTCTGCTCCTATGTCTTATGGATGAGCATATTGCTCGAGAGGAAGTGGTGGGACATGAATTTCTGACTTTTGAGAGGACATATTAATGATTTAGACCTGATCTCCTGAAACCCAATCTGTAGTACCAATATTTAACTCTCCACACTGGCAGCGGATCTGGGTAGCAGCTTCCAAATGTCAGCTCTCTGCTGTGAACATTCATCTCCCTAGAGAAAGCTTGGCACAGCAAGAACAAAGCTCTGCTTGAAAAAAGAAGAGGTGGGTGAATGCTGGTATATCTGCAGAAGAGAGTTGAGCATGTAGACTTCTACCTATTTCTTCGGAGACTTATCTGATTGCCTGTGGTTTAACTGTTTGCATGTGGCATCCATTTGATCCAGTACACTTGCCCTAATGCTGTCCACACGGACTCAGGAACCTGCTCTACTCAGTGAGGACATCAAGCTGCTTTCTGCGTTCTGTGTGGCAGAAACCTCATCTCCAATTTCATTGTCTGTGAGACACAGAGAGATTGTACCTGCCTATTGTGTCTGCCTCAACCACTTCCTCCGGCAGCTCATTGCATATGCTCACCACCCTCTGGGTGAAGAATTTTCCCCTCAGGCCCATTTTAAATCATTTCGCCCCTCACCCAAAATCCGTGCCTCTTAGTTTTGGACTCCACAACTCTGGAACAAAGACTGTTACCATTCACCTTATCTATGCCTCTCAATTTTATTTCTATAATGTTTTAGATTTTAGGTTCTAGCTTGGTGAACATTGTGTCCTCTGCTGCAATGTTCTACGTTCAAGGTCAGAAGGGGTAAAGTTCACTGGAGATGCATGGGTCAACTCTGTTTAAACACAATGGATACTGCAGGTACTGGGCACCCAGAAAAACACACACAAGATGCTGGAGGAGCTCAGCAGGTCAGGCAGCATCTATGGAAAATAGTAAACAATCAACATTTCAGGCTGAGACCCTTCATCAGGGATGGAAAGGAAGGAGAGAGAAGCTACAATGAGAAGGTTGTGGAAGGGGAAGGAGAACCAGCTAGCAGGTGATAGGTGAAGACAGGGAGGTTGGGGTGGGGTGGGGAAAGGATGAAGTAAGAAGCTGGGAGAAGATAGGTGGAAATGGTAAAGGGCTCAAACTTCTAAGTACATTTATTATCAAAGCATGTATCCATATTGAGATTTGTCTTCTTGCAGACTTCCATAAAACAAGGAAACACAATAGAACCCACTAAAGGTACCCATACAACAAAATATCGTCAAACATTCAATGTGCGATAAAAGAGCAAATAGTGCAAACAATAAAAAATGTGAACAAATAACACACAGAACATGAACCACAGAGTCCACAGCCAGAGACGCAGTTCGGTACTACAGCCATAAGCCATTGGAGCAGAATTAGGCCATTCAGCCCATTGAGTCTGCTTCACCATTCCATCATGGATGATCCCAGATCCCACTCTACCCCATACACCTGCCTTCATGCCAGATCTTTGATAACCTGACCAGTCAGGAAACTATCAACTTCTGCCTTAAATTTACCCACAGATTTGGACTCCATCACAGCCTGTGGCAGAGCATTCCACAGATTCACCACGCTGGCAAAAAACATTCCTCCATACCTCTGTTCTAAAAGGTCACCTCTCAACTTTGAGGCTGTGCCTCTAGTTCTGGATACACCCACCATAGGAAACATCCTCTCCACGTCCACACTATCTAGTCCTTTCAACATTCATTAGGTTTCAATGAGATCCTCACGCGTTCTTCTAAACTCCAGTGAGTACAGGCCCAATGCTGCCAAATGCTCCTCATATGTTAACCCCTTCATTCCTGGAATCATCCCCGTGAACCTCCTCTGGACTCTCCAATGACAACACATTCTTTCTGAGAAATGGGGCCCAAAACTGTTGACAATATTGCAAGTGCAGCCTGACTAGTGTCTTATAAAGACTTAGCCTTATCTGCTTGCTTTTATATTCTGTTCCCCTTGAAATAAATGCCAACATTGCGTTTGCCTTCTTTACCACAGATTCAACCTGTAAATTAACCTTCTGGGAGCCTTGCACGAGGACTCCAAAGTCCCTCTGTACCTCTGATGTTTGAACCTTCTCCCTATTTAGATAATAGTCCACACTATTGTTCCTTTTACCAAAATGCATTATCATACATCTCCCAAAACTCTATTCCATCTGCCACTTTTTTGCCCATTTTTCTAATTTGTCTCAGTCCTGCTGCAATCGCATTGCTTCCTCAGCACTACCTCCTCCTATCTTCCTCAGCACTACCAACCCCTCCACCCATCTTCCTCGGTACAACCTACCCCTCCACCTATCTTCCTCGGTACAACCTACCCCTCCACCTATCTTCCTCGGTACTACCTACCCCTCCACCTATCTTCCTCGGCACTACCTACCCCTCCACCTATCCGCGTGTCTTCCACAACCTTTGGGCTGTGGGGATGTCTGGAAGGCTTGTGAAGGTAGAGGGTGAAGTGAATACAGCAAAATACAGGGAAATCCTGGAGGAAAACCTAATGCAGTCTGCAACAGAACTGTGACTTGGGAGGAGATTTGATTTCCAAAAAGACAATGGCCTCAAGCATAAAGCCAAAGCTACACAGGAATGGCTTAAAAACAAAGTTAACCTCCTGGACTGGTCGGGTCAGAGTCCAGATCTCAATCCACTGAGAATTTGTAGCTGGAATTGAAAAGACCTGTTCACTCATGATCTCCATGCAATCTGACAGAGCTTGAGCGGTTTTGTAAAGGAGAATGCAGAAAAATTGTAGTGTCCAGATGTGCAAAGCTAATAGAGACCTATCCACACAGACTTAAGGCTGTGATTGCTGTAAAAGGTGCATCTACTAAATACTGACTTGAAGAGGGTGAATACTTACGCAATCAATAATTTTGTGTTTTATTTGTAATTAATTTAGATCACTTTGTAGGGATCTGTTTTGACTTCAACACAAAAGAGTCTTTCTCTGTTGATCAGTGTCAAAAAAGCCAAATTAAATCCGCTGTGATTCAATGTTGTAAAACAATAAACATGAAAACCTCCAAGGGGTTAATACATTTTATAGGCACTGTGTTTTATCATTAGTCTTCAAGTACCCTGAAACCTCATCCTTAATAATAGACTCCAACAGTTTCCCAGCCACTGAGGTCAGGCTAACTGGCCTAAATTTCTATTCATTTGCCTCCTCCCTTCTTAAGGAGTGGAGTGACATTTGCAATCTCCAGTCCTCCAGGACCATGCCAGAATCAAGTGATTCTTGAAAGATCATGACCAATGCATCTGTTATCTCTTCAGCAACCTCTCACAGGACTCTGGGATGTTGTCCGTCTGGTCCAGATGACATATCCACCTTAAGACCTTTGATTTTACTGAGCACTTTTTCCCTTTGTAATAGCAATGGCACTCACTCCTACTCACTGACACTCACAGACTTCTTGCACACTGCTAGTATCTGCCACAGTGAAGACAGATGCAAAGTACCCATTAAGGTCATCTGCCATTTCTTAGTCCCCCATTACTACCTCACCAGTATCATTTCCAGTGGTCCAATATCGACTCTCACCTCCCTTTTTACATAACTGAAAAAACTGTTGTGTCCTGCTTTATATTATTGGCTAGTTTGCCAATTTTTTTCTTTTTTCATATTTCCTCTTTTCACTTCTAACTTCTTAAGTTGCCTTTTGTTGGATTTTAAAAGCTTCCCAATCATCCAACTTCCCATTCACTTTTCCTGCCTTATATGCCATGGTTGCCTACCCCTGGCCATTTGAGAACTTCTTCCTCTATGGGACATATCTATCCTGCACCTTGAGAACTATTCCCAGAAACTTCAGCCATCTCTGCTTTGCCATCATCCCCACTAGCAGAGGTGGCTGAAGTTTCTGGGAAACACCTGGGCAAGCTCCTCTCATGCTTCTGTAATTCCCTTTATTCCATTGCGATACTGATATGTGTGATTTATGCTTCTCCCTCTCAAATTGCAGTATGAATTCAATCATATTATGATCACTGCCTCCTAAGGGTTCCTTTACATTAAGCTCCCTAATAAGATTTGTGTTGTTATACAAAAGGGCTCAAGCGGAAGCTGGTACCATCTCCCTGCCATATTTGTTTAAACCAGCTCTAATAAATCTACCCACAAGAATATTAGTTCCCCTTGGATTCAAGTGCAACCCGTCCCTTTTGTACAGGTCCTACCTGCCACAGAAGAGGTCCCAATTATCCAGAAATCTGAATCCTTAGCCCCCTGCTCCAGTTCATCAGCCACACATCTATCTGCCACCTGATTCTATTCCTAACCTCGCTGTCTTGTGACAAAGGCAGCAATCCCAAGATTACTACCCTTGAGGTCCTTCTTCTCAGCTTCATTTCTAACTCCTTGTATTACTTTTTCAGGACCTCCTCCCTTTTCTACCTATGTCGATGGTACCAATATGTACCACGACTTATGTCTGATCACCCTCCCTTTCCAGGATATTGAGGATATGTCCAGAAACACCGCGAACTCTGGCACCAGGAGGCAAACTAACATCATTGTTTCTCCTTTGAGTCCACAGAATCACCTATCTATAGAGCTTCCTATCACTGCTCCTTTACAGATTCCTACCCTTCTGAGCCCAGGCCAGACTTAGTGCCAGAGGCATGGCCGCCGTTGCTTCCCACAGGTAGCCCCCTCCCCCAACAGTTCTCAAAATGGAGTATTTATTGTTGAGGGATATGGCCACAGGAGTGCTCTCCACTATCTGATGTTCTCCTTTCCCTCTCCTGACAGTCACCTATTTATCTGTCTCCTGTAGCCTTGGGGCAGCTACCTCCCTCTAGCTCCTGTCTATCACCTCTTCATTTTCCCTAACAAGCTGAAGGTCATTGAGTTGCAGCTCCAGTTCCTTAACACAGTCTCTAAGGAGCTGCATCTCAATACACCAGGTGCAGATGTGGCTGGTTCTCTTCTGAAAATCCCACAACTGACGCCCAAAAGAGAACACTCACCCTATAGAACTACCCGCTATTCTCTCGAGTTAAATAAGAAATAAGGAATGAACTTCCCTAATTACCTTGTCTCTGCCTGTTCTCGACGAAGCCCTGTTGAGCCAAAGCCTTACTACTCTGACTCAAGACTACTGTGATGACAACCGTTCCCACTTTGACCACTCCACTAGATGGTACCTTTCTTTTATAGAGACTGGGTTTTTAAAGCCCTTCACCAAATCTTCAAAGGAATGCTTCTGTTGTGTCTATGCAGTACTCCAATCAATGACTCCCATTGGAAATCTTCCTGCTTTTTCATGCTCTTCACCAGACCTGCAAGGCAACACTTCTGTTGTGTCTGCACAGTACTCCAGGAGTCTGGTGGCTGCAGGCCACAGCCATGGAGCCAGGTCAACGCTGTGGTAAGAAAAGCCTCTTGGAATGGTGAACTGAAGACCAATTTGGCCTTCGCCCTTAACGCCTTGCTCTTTTTAATCTGGCTTGGTGCTTAAATTGGCTAAATATTGATTTGCTTTCAGCACCCAGCCTCAAGATTCAATTGTCCCAAGTCCGCTCCAGCAATGGGTGTCACGCTGTACTGAATTGTTGTGAGTCTAATTCATATTTCATCCTTCAGGATAATTTGTATGAGGGCTTCGTTGCAAAGTTTGCAGTTGATATGAAGATAGGTGGAGGGGTAGGTAGTGCTGAGAAAGCCATGCAATTGCAGTAAGACTTAGACAAATTGGAAGAATGGTCAGAAAAGTGGCAGCTGAATACAGTGTTGGGAGATGTATGATAATACATTTTGGTAAAAGGAACAATAGTGTGGACAATTATCTAAATAGGGAGAAGGTTCAAACATCAGAGGTGCAGAGGGACCCGAGCTACAAATCTTTTCCAACATTCTTATTCTGTCTCTAACTAGCAAGTTTCTCAAATCTCCAAATTCACAGGACTTACTCATGTGTGAAGTTTAGCTAAGTATTAGTCAAAGCTAACACCTTGTTTTAGTCAAAGGAAATAAACTTATATCTCTCAAATTTGATACCTTTCCTCAAATTTTGTCATCAGAGTGTCCAACATAAAAGCTGTCTCATTGGGTTGAAAGCTGTTATAGATGTCCAAAGCATCTTCACCAATTACATGCAGAAAAACGGATGCTTTCAATTTTTCATCAGAGCCTCCTGCTTTGCTAGCAGCTGGATATATATTGAATCGCTGTTCGAATGCATACATGCATACATATAGGATGACATAGCTTATCAATGACGGGAACTCTCGGATTCTCACCTGATTCTCTCTTGGTTAATCTGGTGACTGCTGAATTTTGGGAACAATGTGCTGTCTCGCCTCGCTGGCCAGCTTCGCTCTATCTTACCTCACTTGCTGCTAGCACCTTTCGTACTCCAACAGTCTCTTTCTCAGGTCGTGCATGGTGTTCACTTACTCCCTGTTTAGGCCTCACACCATCTTCTGATGCCATGTTGCATTTGTTCTTAATGAAGACAAATTTGGCGTGGGTTTACGTTAGGACATTTAGTTACTGGGCTGCTGCTCAACCCTCTGTGTACACAACCTGGTTCCAGATGAAGCCCTCACGTTGCCCACTGGTAACAGAAATTAATTATTATGCACTCATAACAACACAGCTATTATCAACAAACATTAGATAATCAGCAATCCTGCAGTGTTTACCTTGTACAGACACTCTACCTGCTGAAAACCCAGAAAGAATTAAATTGTCATTTTGAATTGTTCAGACACTCATTCAATATTTTACAAAATTTAATATAACACATTCCAGAGGAGGAAGATGGGATAGTAGAAGGCAGTGTGTGAACTATTGGATGCAGTAAACAGAGTAGAAATATTAAAGGGTTAGCATGTTTAATGTACATTAATTACAAGGCTCAAACAAAATATAAGCCAGATTGTTAAAAGAAGCTCTATTCCTCCCCATCAACTCTTTTCCCGAAATGGAAGAATCCTTTCACAGTTGGAAGTCTAGACTAGAATAGATTTTTATCCAAATTCCAAACAAAGAATAATATGGAACATAATTCTGGTGGAAATAGTTGGCAAAAAAATCTGTGTTCTGCTAATGGCACAGAAAGCCCATCAATCCTCTGCTGTCTCTCAGAGCATCAATCAAATTATTACACTTACTTGCCTGGTAATCTACATTCTCCCACACCACTAATTCATAGAAACATAGAAACATAGAAAATAGGTGCAGGAGTAGGCCATTCAGCCCTTCGAACCTGCACCGCCGTTCAATATGATCATGGCTGATCATCCAACTCAGAACCCTGTACCTGCCTTCCCCCCATACCCCCTGATCCCTTTAGCCACAAGGGCCATATCTAACTCCCTCTTAAATATAGCTAATGAACTGGCCTCAACTGTTTCCTGTGGCAGAGAATTCCACAGATTCACCACTCTCTGTGTGAAGAAGTTTTTCCTAATCTCGGTCCTAAAAGGCTTCCCCTTTATCCTCAAACTGTGACCCGTCATTCTGGACCTCCCCAACATCGGGAACAATCTTCCTACATCCAGCCTGTCCAATCCCTTTAGAATTTTATACGTTTCAATAAGATCCCCTTCAATCTTCTAAATTGCAGAGAGTATAAGCCTAGTCGATCCAGTCTTTCATCATATGAAAGTCCTGCCATACCAGGAATCAATCTGGTGAACCTTCTTTGTACTCCCTCTATGGCAAGAATGTCTTTCCTCAGATTAGGGGACCAAAACTGCACACAATACTCCAGGTGTGGTCTCACCAAGGCCTTGCACAACTGCAGTAGTACCTCCCTGCTCCTGTACTTGAATCCTTTTGCTATGAATACCAGCATACTATTCGCCTTTTTCACCGCCTGCTGTACCTGCATGCCCACTTTCAATGACTGGTGTACAATGACACCCAGGTCTCATTGCACCTCCCCTTTTCCTAATCGGCCACCATTCAGATAATAATCTATTTTCCTGTTCTTGCCACCAAAGTGGATAACCTCACATTTATCCACATTAAATTGTATCTGCCATGAATTTGCCCACTCACCTAACCTATCCAAGTCACCCTGCATCCTCTTAGCATCCTTCTCACAGCTAACACTGTCACCCAGCTTCGTGTCATCTGCAAACTTGGAGATGCTGCATTTAATTCCCTCATCCAAGTCATTAATATATATTGTAAACAACTGGGGTCCCAGCACTGAGCCTTGCAGTACCCCACTAGTCACTGCCTGCCATTCTGAAAAGGTCCCGTTTATTCCCACTCTTTGCTTCCGTCTGCCAACCAATTCTCTACCCACATCAATGCCATACCCCCAATACCGTGTGCAATAAGTTTGCACACTAATCTCCTATGTGGAACATTGTCAAAAGCCTTTTGAAAATCTAAATATACCACATCCACTGGTTTTCCCCTATCCACTCTACTAGTTGCATCCTCAAAAAAATCTATGAGATTCGTCAGACATGATTTTCCTTTCACAAATCCATGCTGACTTTGTCCGATGATTTCACCGCTTTCCAAATGTGCTGTTATCACATCTTTGATAACTGACTCTAGCATTTTCCCCACCACCAATGTCAGGCTTACCGGTCTATAATTCCCCGGTTTCTCTCTCTCTCCTTTTTTAAAAAGCGGGGTTACATTATCCACCCTCCAATCCTCAGGAACTAATCCAGAATCTAAAGAGTTTTGAAGAATTATCACTAATGCATCCATTATTTCTTGGGCTACTTCCTTAAGCACTCTGGAATGCAGACCATCTGGCCCTGGGGATTTATCTGCCTTTAATCTCTTCAATTTACCTAACACCATTTCCCTACTAACATGTATTTCCCTCAGTTCCTCCATCTCACGAGACCCTCGGTCCCCTACTATTTCTGGAAGATTATTTATGTTCTCTTTAGTGAAGACAGAACTGAAGTAATTATTCAATTGGTCTACCATGTCCTTGTTCTCCATGATCAATTCACCTGTTTCTGACTGTAAGGGACCTACATTTGTCTTAACCAATCTTTTTCTTTTCACATATCTATAAAAGCTTTTATAGTCAGTTTTTATGTTCCCTGCCAGCTTTCTCTCATAATCTTTCTTCCCTTTCCTAATTAAGCTATCAGCCCTATAGTTTTGGCAATTTAAAGTAGTCAGCTAACTTGCCAATTAGCACATGTTTGGCATGTTGGCGGGGGAGAGGAATCTAGATTCCTTGAGCTGTAAGACAACTGCACTCTACCCGAGTGAAACTGTTCTGCCCATTCAAGTGCTTGATGTCATTGAAAAAGGGAAGGCTATTTTGTGCTTTATTTGAATAAGATTATGATTTAACAACTGTCAGTCGTGTTTGAAAGACATATTGTGGATTGGATTTCAGTTTCTTCTTTAAACTTTCTTCCTGCTTTTTATTTCCATTTCATGGGTCCATAGATCATGTTCTCAGTAGTTTGGTGAGGCAGCAGTCGTGTTTGCACTAGTCATTGATTTACCGCTCATGTTTAAGCAAATTGCATCAGTGAACTGTCTTTCACCCATAAGAGATTAACTATGTAAGCCACAGGGCCTAATTTGTCAGTCAGTAAAATTATGCAGCAGTACTTTAAGAATTGCAGGCACACAAATCGGGAAAAAAATGAGTAGAAGTGTGTATTCTTTAAAGCAACACAGTCTTCTAATGGGGAGTCACGGTAGTATGGCAGTTAGTGCGACACTATTACAGTTTTGGGTACGGAGTTCAGAGTTCATTTCCGGCATTCTGTGTAAGCAAGTTTGTGTGTTCCTTCCCATGTGCATGTGAATTTCCTCCACGTGCTCCATTTTCCTCCCACAGTCCAAAGAGAGACTTGGATAGATTGGAAGAACAGGCAGAGAATTGGCAAATGAAGTACAATGTTGGAAAATGTATGGTTATGCACTTCGGCAGAAATAATAAACGGGCAGGCTATTATTTAAATGGGGAAAGAATTCAAAATTCGGAGATGCAATGGGACTTGGGAGTCCTCGTACAGGATACCCTTAAGGTTAACCTCCAGGTTGAGTCACTAGAGAAGAAGGCGAATGCAATGTTAGCATTCATTTCTAGAGGAGTAGAGTATAGGAGCAGGGATGTGATGTTGAGGCTCTATAAGACACTGGTGAGACCTCACTTGGAGTACTGTGGGCAGTTTTGGTCTCCTTATTTAAGAAAGGATGTGCTGACGTTGGAGAGGGTACAGAGATCCTAGCATGATTCCGGGAATAAGAGGGTTAACATATGAGGAACGTTTGTCTGCTCTTGGACTGTATTCCTTGGAGTTCAGAAAAATGAGGGGAGACCTCATAGAAACATTTCGAATGTTGAAAGGCATGGACAAAGTGGATGTGGCAAAGTTATTTCCCATGGTGGGGGAGTCTAGTATGAGAGGGCATGACTTAAGGATTGAAGGGCACCCATTCAGAACAGAAATGCGAAGAAATTTTTTTAGTCAGAAGGTGGTGAATCTATGGAATTTGTTGCCACGGGCAGCAGTGGAGGCCAAGTCATTGGGTGTATTTAAGGCAGAGATTGATAGATATCTGAGTAGCCAGGGCATCAAAGGTTATGGTGAGAAGGCAGGGGAGTGGAACTAAATGGGAGAATGGATCAGCTCATGATAAAATGGCGGAGCAGACTCGATGGGCCGAATGGCCAACTTCTGCTCCTTTGTCTTGTCTTATGGTCTTATGTACTGATTAGTAGATGAGTTGGTCATCATAAATTGACCTGTAAATAGGCTGTAAATTGGTGGGTTGAGCAAGTCTTCTTTGAACTCAATGCTGTTTGCTGCCAAAAATACTCCCGAGCAATTAAGTCTAATAATAATGGAGTAAGATGCTTTGAGATCTTAAAGTTGCTATTTTCCATCATTTGTTCTGACTTTTACCACCTAAAAGCATTTTCAGCATACGCTTCTCTGATTACAGCAGCTGTGTGTTGAGGAAAGCCAATGCCATGTAAATTTACAGAGCAGTAACAGCTGTAATGGCTACTCCAACAGACTGAACATGGCCAGTTAGAAAAACATCTTTACAGAAGACACCGAGCTAATTATTTTCCTTCTTCTGAAAGATTGTGTTTGAAGAGAACAGTTATCAGCAATCATTCGTTGATAGACGTACACGGAATTTTATAGAGGAATTTATAAAACAGTCAGAAGATACATACAAAACTAATTAGCTTGAGTTATTTTCTGAACTATAATGGTATTTCAAATATAATAATTGAAAAATACTTTTGTGTCTATTTGTGGCACCAAGGTGTTTCGAAAACAAAAAGAAACCGTAACAAAGAACCTCAAAGAAGGAAAGAGACCATATATCTATGAAATTCAAATTTTATATGTAGATTGCCAAAATCAGTTCTAAAGTGTTGTTACTAAGCAACTCAACTCAGTTATGATATACACCATCAGATTTGTATCTCCAGGATAACCAACCACATCACGGGTGATTTCGGACATCGTGGCAATATCAGCTGCTTCAGAATTGATTTTATTTTGGTTACAGCAGACTCAGGGTCTTGACCTCCCACACAGGCAGGAATGCAGCTTTTGTGTTCTGGCTTGTAAAAGCTTTGAACAAATATTAAGCATGGCCTATGTCCACAGTCAGAAAAGTACGCTATAGCCATTGAAGTTAACAAATTTCACGTCACATGCTGGTGATATAAACCTGATTCTGATCGAAAATTTGCTGATATGAAATGTCTTCATTATTATGTCCTTTGTACTGAATACATTCTGCAAAACGCTGGCAAGCTCCAAGATTGCAGCATCTAACACACCAGATCAAAAGGGTCTTATCAAAATAAAAGAAACGGAAAAAGTAAAGATGTCCAGAATGAGAGAATGCAAGGTTATAGCAATTCACCGTCATAGAAAAGTACAGCACAGAAACAGGTCCTTCGACCCATCTGGTCTGTGCCAAATCATTTAAACTGCCTAGTCCCATCGACCTGCACCCGAATCATAACCCTCCAAAACCCTCCCATCTATGTACCTAAATGTTGAAATCAAAATTGCATCCACCACTTCCACTGGCAGCTCATTCTACTGTTACGAGAATACACATAAAATTAAGATGTTTGCTGGCCTGGGTTAGCATCAGTGACATCAGCAAGTGGTCTGCCACCTGCCCTCAGGGGAAGGAGAGATAAGGAACAATGGAGCAGCGTCTGGAGATGTGTAATGAAGGGACGGGGGAGAGAGAGCTGTCTGGAGCGGCTCCCCTCTTTGAACCTTGAACTGTGAAGTGATGGACAGGCGATACCCCAGCAGGGGGATAAAAAGGGACAGGTTCGCTAAGACAGAGACACACCACCCGAGGTAACGAGACCCTGGAAGCGGTGTGCCTCTCACGAGTGGGTGAGAAGTACCAGACAACGACCAGGGTGGAAAGGTACAATCAGCGGGAGCCCGGTGTGTGTCCGCGCTTGCCTGGGTGCCGGGTTCACTGCAGAGGATCGACCGCATCTGAAGGAGGGGTCACAGTCGGTGACCTCAGGTGACATCACCAAGGACCCGCCGAAAAGCTGTTTGTGAGCAATCTCGCCGGACAGTGAGTGAAGCTGTGCTGAATGATCAGTTGTTCCTGTTCTCTCTCTCTCTTCCCCCCACGTTGTCCATCGCCATGGCAACGATTACTGCGAACTGAACTGGACTGAACTTTGAGTCATTTTGAAATTTGGTCATTTACCCCTAGACAACGATAGAGCTTGATTGATGCTGTTATCTTAATTCTGTGCACATGTGTGTTTATCATCGCTGAACTGTTGCATTTATTATCCTTTCGATTACTGTGTTGCTTGTTTCTTTAATAAAACTTCCTTAGTTCTAGTACTCCAGACTCCAACTGAGTGATCCATTTCTGCTGGTTTGGCAACCCAGTTACGGGGTACGTAACACTACACTCTCACCAATCTCAGTGAAGAAGTTTCCCCTCATGTTCCCTGAAACATTTCACCTTTCACCCTTAACCTATGACCTCTAGTTATGGTCCCACCCAACTCCAGTGGAAAAAGCCTGCTGCATTCACCAGCAACTTTGCGTGTTGCTTGAATTTCCAGCATCTGCAGAATTCCTCGTGTTTGCATTTACCCTATCTGTACTCCTCCTAATTCTGTATACCTTTATCAAATCTCCCCTCAGTCTTCTACATTCTAGAAAAAAGTCCTAAACTATTCAACCTTTCCCTGTAACTCAGGTCCTCCAGTCCTGGCAACATCCTCGCAAACTTTCTCTGTACTCTTTCAATCTTATTTACATCTTTCAGAATAAAAGCTAGGATTACGTGCTCGAAATTAGGCCTCCCCAAAGACTTACACAACTTCAATGTAACATCGCAACTCCTGTAGTTAATATTTTAATCAATGAAAGCCAACATGCCAAGAATTTTCTTTATGATGCTATCTCCCTGTGACACCACTTTCAATGAATCATGAACCTGTATTCCCAGATGCTTTTGTTTTACCACACTCTTCAGTGTCCTACCGTTCATTGTGTAAGACCCACTCTGGTCCTACCGAAGTGCAACACCTCACTGCATTAAATTTCATCTGCCATTTCTCAGTCCATTTTTCCAGCTGGTCCAGATCCCGCCACATGCCATGACAACCTTCCTTGCAGTCCACCACACCCCCAATCTTGGTGTCATCCGCGAATCTCCTGATCCAGTTCACCACATTATCATCCAGAAGACAAACAAAGGACCCAACATTGATCCTTGTGACACACCGCTCGTCACAGTCCTCCAGTCAGAGAGGCAAACATTTACCACCACACTCTGCTTCTCCCAAAAATAAATCCAATTTACTAAGTCATGTTGAATGCCAAGCAACTGAACCTTCTTGACCAAGGTGGGACCTTGTCAAATGCCTTGCTGAAGTCCATGTGGACAACATCCACTGCCTCACCTTCATCCACTTTCCAGGTAACTTTTTTGAACAACTCTTTAAGATTGATTAGACACACCCTACCATATACAAAGCTATGCTGATTATCCTTAATCCCCTAATCAGTCCCCATATTTCCAAATATCCAGTTCCTTAGAATATCTTCTAACTACTGATGTCATGCTCATCAGCCTATAATTTCCTGGTTTATTTTTAGAGCCTTTCTTAAACAGCAGGATCACATTAGCTATCCTCCAATCCTCCGGAACCTCACCTGACACGAAGGATGATTTAAATGTCTCTGCAATTTCTACATTTGCTTTCCGCAAGGTCTGAGGAAACACCTTGTCAGGGCCTGGGGATTTACTCACCCTAATATGCCTCACGATAGTGAACACTTCCTTCTCTGTAATTTGTACAGGGTCTGTGACCTCGTTGTGCTTCGCCTCACATCAATAGACTCTGTATCCATCTCCTAAGTAGAAGTGCAAAAAATCCAGTTAAGATCTCCCCACATCTCTTTTGGCTCCACAAATATATTACCGTTCTGATCTTCCAAAGGACCAATTTGGTCTCTCGCAGTTCTTTTGCTCTTATCTTGTAAAAGCTCTTAGGATTTTTGTTCACCTTGTCTGCTATAGAAAGCTTATCCCTTCTTTTAGCCCTCCTGATTTCCTTCTTAAGTGTTCTCTTGGATTTCTTGGACTCCTCAAGTACCCAATTTGTACCTACTTGTCTATACCTACTGTGTGCCTTCTTTTTCTTAACCAGGACCTCAATATCGCTCGAAAACCAAGGTACTCTCGACATGTTATCTTTACTTTTCATCCTGAGAAGTACATGCAAGCTTTGTACTCTTAAAATATCACTTTTGAAATTGGTAAATGGCATTGGTAAGCACTTACCAAGAATACCTTTGCCAGAAAACTGTCTGTCCCAGTCCATTCTTGCCAGATCCTTTCTGATGCCATCAAAATTGGCCTTTCTACGAATTAGAATCTCAAACAAAGGACCAGAGCTAATCCTTCTCCGTAATTATCTTGAAACTAATGGCATTATGATTTCTAGATACAAAGTGTTACCCACACAAACATCTGTCATCTGTCCAGTCTCATTCCCCAAAAGGAGATCAAGTATTGTACACTCTCTCACAGGGACTTCTATGTACTGATTAAGGAAACTTTCCTGAATTGATGGACTCTCTCCCATCTAGTAACTTGACAGTATGGAATCCCAGACAATATGAGGAAACTTTAAAAATCACCTACTATCACATTATTATATTTCTTGCAACAGTCTGTGATCTCTCTAGACGTTGGCTTCTCTAAATCCAGCGAACTGCTGTGGTCTGTAGTATGGCTCCATTAGCATGGTGATCCCTTTCCTCAGTCCCACCCATAACACCTCACTAGTCGAGTTCTCCAGTCTGTGCTGACTGAGCACTGCCGTGACATTTTCCGTGACTAGGTACGGCCTTGAATCCTCGCCTCCCCCCACCCCCCCCGCCCCCAATCACATCTAAAACAACAGAACCCTGGAATATTGAGCAGCTAGCCTGCCACTGCTGCAACTAAATCTCCCTAATGGCTACAGTATTATCATTCCATGATCCAGGACTGGAGCTTATCAACCTTCCCTTCAATACTTCTTGCATTGAAATATATTGTGGTGAGCATTTGGTCCACAGTGACAGACAAGGAAGCTCTTAAACTCAACAACAGTTTTGTTGTGATAAATACAAGACCGACCAGGTGTCATGACCCAGGGAGAAAACAGCTCAGTCTCATACAGATGGAGGAGGTGACCATCACATACCCCAGTTACAGTTAGGGTGACCCACAAATACACAAGCAAATAACTGTATAACCCAAGCTAAAATGTAACAATAAATGAACTGGAACTTCCCCCCCCCCCATAGTCCCACAAAAGCATTTCAACACAAGAACAATAAACAGTGTTAGTCATTAGAAATGCAGGGGCGGCTGTCAATCTCCCCCTGCCCCCCGAGCATCACAGTATGCAACTCAGAACTGATATTTTGGCACATTTATCATCATAAAACAAAGTCTTGCGCACTGGAGATGGGATGGGATGGTGAAGTTGTATAAGACACTGGTGAAGCTTAATTTGGAGTATGGCGTGCAGTTTTGGTCACTCCCTACAAGGAATTCACAAGGATGCTGCCAGGTCTGGAGAACTTGCGTTATAAGGAAAGATTGAATAGGTTAGGACTTTATTCCTTGGAATGTAGTCAATTCAGAGGAGATTTGACAGAGGTATTCAAAATTATGAGGAACATTGATAGGGTAAATGCAAGCAAGCTTTTCCCACTGAGGTTGGGTGGTTACTACAATCAGAGGTCATGTGTAAAGTGTGAAAGGTGAAAAGTCTCAGGGGAACAGGAGGGGAACTTCTCCACTCAGTGGTTTATGAGAGTTTGGAACAAGCTGCCAGCATGAGTGTTGAATGTCATTTTGGCTGAGGTGGTTCCTGGCTTTGTCTGAGGTCTTAACAACATCTGTCTCCACAGCCTCTCCACTAACTGTTCTAGCACACTAGTTCCCATCCCCCTACAACTCTAGTTTAAATTCCAAACCCTGCTCCTCACCTCTCCCCCCACCCAGTGCAGTACTAGCAAACCTTCCCACTAGGATATTAGTCCCTCTTTGTCATAGGGGGGTGTTGGGAATGGACCCAAATGCAAGACACAGACACTGAAGTACTAGGAACAGGACAAGGTTTATCAAGAAAAGAGGGGGAGTCAGGAAGAAACGACGCTGGACATGGACATAAGCGCTGGACAAGACAAGGACACCGGGCCTGGGCTAGGACTAAGACTAGGAAAGCAGGACCAGGACAAGGAACTTGGAACTTGGAGCCCGGGCTGGGACTCCAAGCCAGAGACTGGACAGGGACCCGGAACCTGGGTCTGGACTCGGGCTTGGACCTCGGATCTAGACGAGGACAAGACATGGCTGCAGGACGGGGCACATGGACAGGATGACCACACAAAGCCTTGACTTGGACAGGACAAGGTTCTGGGACTTGGCTTGGACTAGACAAGAGACTATTGGACAGGACGAGGAACACCAGCACTGGGCTGGGTGAGGAACCACAATTGGATGTGGACACGAAGCTCAGATTTGGACAGGGCTGGAACACAGTGCCTGGACTAGGTCTTGAAACACAGGAACACAGAGCCTTGGACTTGAGCACAGGAACACAGAGCACAGAGCCGGGACTCGTACACGGAACACAGAGCCAGGACCCCTCCTAGGGAACAGGACCTAGGGCTGGTACTCTTCTTTGACATGGACACTAAACATGGGGACACAAAGAGACAGTTCCAAACTCAACGATAGATAGTTCCTTATCT